>NW_023270453.1:1852226-2344412 GCF_011800145.1 Mirounga leonina
CTTTCTTTCTTTCTTTCTTTCTTTCTTTCTTTCTTTCTTTCTTTCTTTCTTTCTTTCTTTCTTTCTTTCTTTCTTTTTCTTTTGCCAAATAGGTCTCCTCTGGGTCATCAAGGTACACATAGCCAGGTGAAAAGAGATCAAATCTTAAAGAATCTTCATTTGCTTGTGTTAAAGCGAAAAATGGACTGACTTGATTTTAAATAAATAGAAAGGCTCTTAAAAAATTCTCCCCAATTTTTTCTTCCTCTTGGAGGGTGCACAAGAAGTTGAGAGAAAAAAAAATATAACAAATTGAAAAAAAGCAATCCGTATTCTTGCTTATCCTCTTGTCATAAACTTTTTCCACATCAGAAAGAATATAGTGTTAGTCCACTTTAGACCCTGTCCATATGGGCTAGTTACCGCAAGTTTCAGAAAGACTTTGTTGTAACATAATTTCACCAGTTGCTTGGCATGGGTCCCTGATAGACAGGCCAGGAAAACCGGTAACAGAAGCTGGTGAAAAGGCAGAGGCTTTTAATGTCTTATTCAATTCACTCTTCATAAGAGGTATCAGATGTGAAGGAGCCTGGAACAGTTCCCAGTTTCGATGAAAGTAAAGAGAGTCAAAATAGAAAAAGAGTGAAAAAGTGCTTTGAAGAACTGGAACTATTTGTATTAGTCAGGCATGCTGGGTATTGAAAGAACTAGCAAGTGCCACTGTGGTGGCGAGTCATTATTGTTATTATTTTTTAATTATGGAGATAAAGAGAAGTCCCTCAGAATTAAAATATGTTAAGTATTGTGACTAGTTTAAAAATGCCCAGCCAAAATAGATTGACCATGGAAATTATAGACAAGTCAGACTAACATCAAATACATGAAGAGAGATCAGAAAAAAAATCATCAAATAATTTATTATTATTTTTAGATAAATCTAGTAACCAACTGGGTTTTGCATAAACTAAATGGCATTAGGCTAATCTCTCTTCTATATATAGGAGACGACAGGTAAATAATGGAACAACAATAGTTGTGTTCATCTTAACTTTAATAAGCTGGTACTTTCTCTTGACTCCAGTAATGGTATATGCATGAATGTCACATCCATAGAGCATTTAGCATTGTTCACACCGTCATTGAAGGGATATTTAGGCATGATAGCACATAGTGACTGCTTCTGCTTATTGTATCTGTGGGTAACTCGATTAAGAATTAGAGAACATGACGCCAGTGTTGCAGATTTCACAGAGTTGCCGATTCTCTGTAAAATATGAAAGAATTCAAACTGACCTTAACAAATTGGAAAAATGACATGCTATAGAATTAAATTAATTTTGGATAAAACATGAGTAGCAAATACAAGTTGAAGAAAAATTACCCTATAGTAGCAATTTAAGCATGACATACTAGGAATGTCAGTTGGAGATATGGAGAACATGATTGAATTTTGGGAAAAATTTTAGAGGAAAATAAACTAATTGGATAAGGAAGTGAGGTGTTTATGTTTTGTACTGACACTTTGTGTTTTATAGGCTATTAGTTTCCTACTCTATATCTTTGTAGTAGAAGGAACATAAAATCTAGCTAAGATCCTTAATTATTTTTTCTTTCATTTATTAAAATGTCACAGCCACATTAAACACTGTCAGTATTTTTTTGAGGAAAATGAGGATCTAAGTTCAAATATCCCAACAGGAAAAGTTATAACTGAGACAGTCATTGTGAAGTACTACCTTGTTTTCTTGCTTCCAGTCCGGGGCTATTTTACTAAGCCTGGAGAGAATGGAGGCTGGGGCCAAGGCAGGAGTGGTAGGAAAGGAGATAGATGGGCAAATCTGAGATAGATTCAGGAAGTAGAGGTGACCTTGGAGTGTGGAGGAGAGGAAGTTTCAAGCCTAAGTTCTAGTTGGGGTGACTGGTTGGGTGGAGGTGGGACACTGGGGAGGAAATAGTAATTCTCTTTTGTGGGGGTAGGTGATGAACTTGGTTTTGGTTATGTTGAGTCTGAAGTGTCCGCAGGCCATCTGAGTGGATCTCTTCACTAGCCAGTGGATATGTATATCTGAAGTTCAGTAAAGAAATATATTTAGAGTGAACAGCAGGTAATGAACAGCAGGGACCAGCATCCATGAGCTGTGTGTTAATTCTGAGCCAGGTGGGAAATGGCTGATGACAAATCTGGGTGGGGACAGGGAAGCAGCTCAACTTTCTAATTCCTAAAAGCTGGCTTTTGGCCCCAGGCGACTTAGTGTAACACAGGTCTGTGAGGTGGACTAAAAACAAAGGACTAAAATAAGAATGTCAAGTGTGACTAATTTGATCATTACAAAAATATATGCTTGTAATGAAGGGGAAAAAGCAGAGGTGAGAATGCATATGTACTTGTGATTTAGAAGATAGACCTTATCTTTGTTTATAGCAGCAAGAATCTGTGTTTGCACTTGTACCAGGCAGAGATTCTGGGGCTGATACTGCTTTGTGGAGACCGTGGCTCTCGAACAACTGAAGTACCATCTTGTTCTGACTGGACAGGAATTCCTACTCGGCTGGACTCACCAGTGGCCATGTGACTGGCCTCAGCAGTGAAATGAGGGGAGAGGTGATGTGTGTCACTTCTGGGCAAAAGTTTTATGAGCCGGTATGTGGTGCTCTACAACTCTTTCCTTCTGCTTGGAGGCTGACAATATTGAGCTCGAAAGTTTGGTCCCAGGGTGAGTGTAGAATGTAATTCATGATGGACGTGTAGCATGAGTGAGGGGAAAAAAAAAAAAAAGCAACACAGTCAGTGGGAGACATTGATAGTTGTGAATTGTTTATTTCCACAGCATCATTAAGCCCATCCTGATTACTATACAATCTCTACATACAGTGACTAGTTTAAGGATGTTTCCTCTTTTGCAAATGGTCAGATTTAGTCCAGAAATTTAGTAGCCTATTTCAGAATGTACCAAGGGCCATTTAATTCATTTTAAGCTTCCAATTTCTAAGTGAAATTTCTTTTTCTTCTAAGGAGGGATTATGGCAAATCATATCTAAGATGCTTAATTATTATAAAATCTCAATTATGTGGAGGTCAGGACTGCAAACTAGGGCAGAGAACCGGGAGGAAATTTCTAAGACCTTAAACAACTCAAGTATGTAGTTGTCACACGTTCCAAATGCCAGAGCCCCAAGACATTATTACTTTATAGGCACCAATTCAGAGATTATTTAGTTTTAGTTGCACAGGATTAACAAGCTTAGTTATCACATTCCTCTGCCCTTAGCTGATTAAAGGCTACCAATTAAGAGAGGGGCATTGTGAGCACTATTAGAAGCAGTTATACTAAAAACTGGGGGAAGAGAAAGTCTGAAAAAAAGAGGAGAAACAGAAACCTAAGAAGTAGCTTCAGAATTCCTAAGTTCCTGCCATGGGGATGCTTTTGGGATTGTAGCAGGCAGTCCTGTACATTATCAGTAGCCAGAGGGGTGTGGTGATATTTTATAAAATGAGGATGAACCCCATCATCAGGAAAAAAAAAGTTTAACTATGTGTTATACCCTAACAAGGCAGGGTCCTCTTACAAAGTTAACCATAAAAAGGACATGAGGTAAAAAAGTAGTAAGCTCTACTTTTCAGAAAACTCATTCACTCAGTCAGTCAACAAACGTTTATTGTTGACTACAATAGAAATTGCTAGTCTTTGGGGACACAAGGAGAGGTTAACTGTCTCTGTCCTCTAGGGGTTCACAGAGATAGAAAAATAAATGTATGCAACACCGTGTCCTGCGTTTTATTGGAGGTGGGCACAAAGTGTGATGAAGCCGGGAAGAGAGAGGCAGGAAAATTTTTGTTGAGGGAGGATGGGTGGTGCCTTAAGAAAGATCCCATGGAAAAGTAGTGGTTCTCCTGGGTCAGATCAACCAGATGGCTGGAATCAGTATTGCGGAAGGGGAGGAGGGAGGCCATTCCAAACAGAGAACAGACAGCAAGGACAAGTGCCAAGGCATGGAAGCCTGTGGTGTGTTTGTGGGTGAGGGAAGGGCACGTGGTTCCAGAGGGAGATGAGATTGGCTGGGGAGGCGGGGCTTGCCAGGAGGGCCTAGTGGTGGCAGATATATGACATGTGACTGGACTAGAGCAAACTGGTATCTATTCTTGGGTTTTCGTTTCATCAAAAGTCTGATTTCTAATTCACGTCTTCAGAGGCAAAATTCTCTAGGTCATTCTTTGGTCGTAAGTGTTTTAAAGAATACCTTTTTTTGGGCACCTGGGTGGCTCAGTTGGTTAGGCGACTGCCTTTGGCTCAGGTCATGATCTTGGAGTCCCGGGATCGAGTCCCACATCGGGCTCCCTGCTCAGCAGGGAGTCTGCTTCTCCCTCTGACCCTCCTCCCTCTCATGCTCTCTGTCTCTCATTCTCTCTCTCGCAAATAAATAAAATCTTAAAAAAAAAAAAAGAGAATACCTTTTTTATGTTTGAGAGGAAACAGATGAGGAGCATTGATAACCTTATGGCAAGAGCATCATCCTGTTTTAGTTAAGGGGTCTTAATGCCATCGATAGAAAATTAGAAATCTATTATGTCATTGATTTCTTCTTGCACAAACTGTGCAGTTTTACATAAACTAACATTTACTGTGGAGTGTTTCTAAACACAAATACGAAAGAGCTCTCTTTTGTATTGGCCTGAATGATAAACAACACAGAATTGAACCTTTAAATTCCTGTGAAAATTATGATGGAGCACAACCAACAGTTAATGTCAGGTTTCTTTTGTTTGCTTTCGGTATCAGTGCACCAATAGAATACTAAATTCTGCTGGGCGGAAATATATTTGTGGATTACTTCAGAATACAATTTATTGAGGAAATATTGCGAAGGTAAGGCAAAGTACAGGTGTAGCCATTTCAGAAGATCCTAAATGAAAAAGTGCAGATTTCCTTTTAAAAATCCCCCAAAGTATCAAAAGTAGTTTTTACTTTTATTCATGATTATTTGAGTGACTTGTTTACCCCACAGAGTAAGATGGCAGTGAGGAAGAATATTTTTGCCTCCTTTCATCCTGTTGCTTTGAGGTTCATTCATATATTTATATAAAACATACTTATATAAATATATATGTATTAAT
Source organism: Mirounga leonina (assembly GCF_011800145.1). NCBI lineage: Eukaryota > Metazoa > Chordata > Mammalia > Carnivora > Phocidae > Mirounga > Mirounga leonina. The sequence goes on from NW_023270453.1 coordinate 1,857,319, forward strand.
ATATATACATATAAATGAACCTCAGGGCAACAGGAGAAATATATATACGTATTTCATATATATATATTCATATTAGAATAAAATTTTACTTTAAGAAATGTAAACTTTTTTATGTTTCTGGAGAAAAATCATTTTAATGTATTAACTGAACAAGCATTTACCTGTTTGTCATTTTAAAATGTAGTAACTGAAAATGCACTCTTGTGAAAATTCGATGCTTCTAAAGCAATGAGAAGAAAATCGATGCGACTTAATAATATCCCTGAGGTACACTCTACCTTTGGAAGAAATAAAACATTTCAAGAATTGTGTGTGATGTAGCATACAAAATAAAACGGGCCCTAACATGAAAATCAAGCAGTTTTAGAGGGCGATTCTTTCCAATCTGTGGTCATTTGTCTTCCAAGAGTTCATGGTATTGGTTCATGGCTAGGAAGAAGCTGTTTAGGCACAGCGAGTGTGACAAGCAGCAACACCGCCTTGGGATAGAGGCGATCAGATTGGCATAACCCTTTCACATTTTTCTGCACTAATCCACCGGTCTCTTTTCTAAAAAGCATTCATGTGCGACAGGGCTAGCCATGCATAAACTCCCCACCAGCTTCCTAATGAGTTGACCAGGAACCATGACCAGGCCAGGTGGTAAAGTCACGTCAAGGCTTGGCAGCAAGCAGACTTGCTCTGTGCTGGTGTGCGTGACCCCTGTGCTTATTTAACAGGACAGAAAAGGCAACATTACTTCACTCATTCAGCATTTCTTGGAAGCCTCTCCCGAATGAGGCGCTGGGACTTTGTAGTGAGACTCTTCTCTGTGTAGTCTCATTTTTCACACAGAGCCTTGAGTTACAACGTGCTCTTTTTATACCTGCTGTAAGCATGCGGTCATGTTTATGGAGTGTCCGCTCAGCAGTTTGTCATGGGGGAGAAAGGGAGTTTAGGTCTTGCCCATATAGCAGTGTATCTTCAAGTGTCATGGAGGAGATGCGTGGGATACACATAAGGCGATGATGTATACAACTACATTCAGCACTCAGACCATAAATGCATACACTGTATAGACTTGGCCATTTGTGGTTAAATTAAAGGGGCAGAGAAATGTAAGGATGACTCAAGGCCATTGCTCTGGACTTGAGGATTTTCTTTTCTGGCTTCACCAGTCCGGAGCCTCTGTGGCTGGTTTACCCATCCAGCAGTTGGTTAGGGCCTGGAAACCAGAGCACGCTTCCTAAACATGAGGGACCTGGTGCCAGAAATTTAGGTTACTAATTTATACCCGAGACTACCTTTTTACAAGATGGTAATTGTATTAGTCATAACTCTTCGGGGACAAGCGAGAGAAACCCAGTCACTAGTAGCCTCAGTAAGAAAGAGAATGCTGGCTCTGGAAGGGCACCAGATCTGTTGGAGTGGTAGGAAGAGCTAAGCGACCACAGTGCAGAGAGAGACCATCTTTTTTCTAGCATTGCATGCATATGTCAGGAAGAATTCAGATTGGCTGTTTTGGGTCTCAGGTACCCAGTAGGACTACTTACTATGGGGAGGGGTGTGAGTTGCTGTAGGGGGGGTGGTGGTGGGGGGGAGGAGGTGGGATCCATTCCCAGAGAAGGGGCTGGGAAACTTCCAGGATAAACACGGATAGCTACACAGTTCCTTTTAGTGCCCCATTGGTGAAACCAATTTCAAAAGATTATTGCTTATCCTGGAGTCACGCTATATTGCCCCTCGACTGCCCTGAGAGGCCCCCCTAACTTACTCTGTATTCTTATACCCTAAAGAATCCTTAAAGCTTTTATACTTGAAGGGGCTTGATGGCCTCTGGTAAGTGTAAATGCTTCTTCTCATTACTGTGGTCCATGGTCTATGAAGCAGTCAATAAGAAAACATCCCTTCTGCATTTCCCATAATTTTCCCTTTTTAGATAAATGTATTTTCTTTTCTTTTCTTTTTTTTTTTTAAGATTTTATTTATTTGCGAGAGAGAGAATGAGAGACAGAGAGCATGAGAGGGAGGAGGGTCAGAGGGAGAAGCAGACTCCCTGCCGAGCAGGGAGCCTGATGCGGGACTCGATCCCGGGACTCCAGGATCATGACCTGAGCCGAAGGCAGTCGCTTAACCAACTGAGCCACCCAGGCGCCCAGATAAATGTATTTTCAAGATCTTAGTGATCGGTGCAGTATTTTTTCCCTCCTGTGCAAGTTCACCAGTATAGGATCAGGCTGGCAGTGGGGTGGGGTGAGGGAATGGCCTGTTGCAGAGTCAGGCTATTTATTCTATTTTTTACACAATATTTAAAAAATCTTTTTTTGGGGGGGAATTTCAAACTTATAAAATTTTAAGGTACAGTATAATGAACGTTTCTTTTGAGTGTCCGTTGCCCACATGATGCTTCATCACCACCAAATATCTTAGTGTGGATTTCTTACAAACAAGGGCATTCTCCTGTAGTCACAGGACAACCACCAAAATCTGGAAATGATATTGATTTATCACTGTCATCTAACCCCCAGGCCCCACTCAAGTTTTGCCAGTTGTTCCAATAACATCCTCTGTAACAGAAGCATCTAGGCTAATACCCTGGGTTGCATTTACTTGTCATGTTTCTTCAGCTTCCTTCCACCGGGAACAAGTCCTTAGTCCCTTGGTCTTTCATGACACTTTTGAAGGTCAGTTAATGTTCCTCAATTTGAGTTTGGCTGAGGTTCCTCCGTGATTATATTCAGGTTAGGCATTGTTGGCACGGATTTCATGGACACGGTTCTGTATTCTTTTCATTGCACCCTACCAGGTGACACATATTTTGTCCCATTACTAATGATGTTCACTTTGATCACTTGATTAAGATCGTGTCTGTCAGGTGTCTCCATTATAAAATCACTTTGTTTCTCTTTGTAATTAATACAAATTTTGTTGAGAGTCCTTTGAGACTAGATCTGCATTTTTGTCCTCGTTAAACTTTTAATTTTTTCCTTTATTTATTTTTTATCAGTATGGACTCATAATTTCTTATTTCACTCAGTGGGTTATAATCCATCACTTTCGTTGTTTATTTTGATCCTTCAATTGTCCCATGCCTGGCTAGTGTGAACTCCTATCAGCAAGTTTCTGTGTCCTTTTGACATGATTCTGTCATTCGGGCACCTCCTCACTTTTGGGCACATTAAGATGTTCCAGGCTCATCCGATATTTTCCCTGTTAATTCCTGGAATCAACCATGTCTCCAAGGATCCCTGGTTCCTTTTAGTGAAGACTGGGGGTTAGAAGTGGAGCATTAGGGCATCATGCATGCTTATTGCTATTGGGGTGTTGCTGCTTCTGGGCACCTCTCAGTTGTCAGAGCTAGGAAATATATGTGTTCGTATGCGTGTTAAATATCATTAATTTCTACATCTATGAGTTCATACCAATACCTTCCATTCTAATTTTTTTTTTCCTTTTCCCTACTTGTAACTCCCTTTTCTGACAGTGAGAAACCTGGGTCCTGTCATCTTCACTGTATTTATTTATTTATTTGACCAACAAGCACCCCCTGCCATCCCAGTATGTTAAAGTTGGCTGCCACTGCTGCTGGCTTCCTCCCCCGCGCCCCCTCCCCACCCCCCAGGAAGCTCCCGTGCCAAGCCCTATAGGGCTTTACCTCCTTTAATGGTGGCTGCATCAGTTTTAGGCCAGCATAGGAAATATAAGGGAAAGATTTCTTATCATCTGGTATCATAACCCATGACTGCGGTTTCATTGGGATTGGTAAACTCTAAAGTAATACCTAGATCAAATTGTAAAAGTAACATGTACCAGGATGTAACTATCTGGACAAGCCTCCTCTGTGGGAGTAGCACTGTTGGGAGGTTACATACTCATGCCACTGGGGTTGCTGCTGCTCGCTCAGCTTTGGAACAGCTCCTTCTGGAACTGCTTTGATAACTGCCTTATGAGCCAAACCAGAAACTCAGCCTTACGTGGTCCAACATGAGAGCAAGGAGAGCTGCTTAGATATCTGGAAAGATTGTATCATTTTTACTACAATTACTTGGTTACATGCTTTTCTTCCTTCTAGACTGTGAGCCCCTTAAGAGCTGAGGCTAACTCCATATGGTGGAGTGTCCAGGGCAATATCTGTTGCATAATTCAATGAATGAATCTTATTTTTGATTCAAACCATTTTCTCCGGCTTATATGCCAGATTTAGTTCCAAATGACTGAGCTGTTTCCCAAAATGAAAACCACCCTCAAAGGATGAATATTTACCACAATTGAAAAAATCAAAAGTATTATGTCTTAGGCATTGGAGGCAATATCAAAAGAGGAGTTTTCACAGAGTTTCCCCAGCAGTCTCAAGAATATGTATCTAACATGCCAAAGTGTCTATTTAGAAGGTGCTGACATTCTTTTATTGTATATGTGAGTCGTGGTGTTTGTTAAAAGATCCACATCATTACATTATAGTCAGTTATATTTTATATGTATCATAAACTAAATGCTGATATTAAGAACACAGCCACCAGAAATATCTCCCTATGTTTTATACTTCACTGATGATGATTTATGATCTGAGCTAGCTGAGACACCATAGAGAGCTATTCTCACCACTAAAGAATGTGTAATAAGTGTTTTTCAAAGCAATACATAACGATTATTGATGTAAAATGTTCCTATTCTGCCCCCTCCGGGGGGTTCTATATTGTCATTGTTCAAGGCTTCTGCCATGTCCCTCATTATACAGAAAGAGAAAGATCAACGTAGAACAGAGACAGAGCCACCCTGAGGGATGTACAGAACAGAACAATGATCACGTATGTACAGTGTATATTGTTTCCTCCAAATGTTTGTGTAACTGAAATCTTTTAAAAATTAACAACCTTGGAAATCTTAAGGGAAGAAAACAAAGTTGGACAGAGGAAGGGATGTGCAGCCCAAAAATGTGTGTGTATGTGTTCGTGCAGTGGATGGGTAGCAGGTGAGGGAAGACAACAAGAGCCATAGACTTTGAGAGGCAGGCTGCCCCACTTCGCTCCTTAGACTTGCGTTAGTGCTTGTTGGGCCTTTGTGTGTACTGACACTGGGAGCCTTCCGATAGTCCCCGTCAGGTCAAGGCAGGGTGGTGTTGGGGCTTGGAGAAGAGCCTGAGGTTCCAGGCCTCCACTGGAATTCTTGTGTGCCTGCCCTTGTGCAAGTTTCTTAAGGAAGCTCACGCAAATGTGTTGAAAGGTTTAAACTAAAGCTCTCGCCAGATAAATGATGTAAAGGAAAGTCTATCAAGGGGTTGTTGACCCTGCATTTTATCTCGTGTTTTTAAGAATCTCAAGATGGTGGTATTGCTTCCAAGTCACCAATTCATTTTCTTCCCCAGTCTCTGCCTCGTTGGCCTAGGGTGGCACACAGGAGTTCCTGGACAGCCGCGCCCCATGGGAGACTGGTTGGCATTAATAGGGCAGGGGTCCCAGAGGCAGGCTGAGATAGGCACCTTGAAGAAGAGGTTGGATTTCTGTATTTGGAGAAATATCCAAAGGAAGGTTCTAAGTGGACGGCATGTACTATGACTTTACCATTTAGGTTTGGGGGTATCGGGCTATGGACATTCTGATGTTTCTATTAAGGCTGTCAGGGCTTAATGAAGTTCCTCTTGGAGCCAGAACCACACATGCTCCTGATGGTTGCATCAATTGATTTACCCACCCCGGGATCCGGGAGCAAACTGGAATCAACAGTGCCACCAAGTGGCAACAGGCTAATCAGCAAGCGGAAACACTGTGACGGCAACTTCTTCCAGGGCTTTCTTTGCCCAAAGTGTCTGGGTCTTTTTCTCTCTCTAGAAATATGATCAAGTCTATTTTCCTTTGATGGATATAGCAAGGATGTTCTGGGAAATGAACCTTTATCTGGCATGTTGCAAAGGTTGGATAGATGACTCTTCTTTATTCAGCCATCAAAACCACTGACGGCTTGCCCAACTGAGCACGTCATGGAAGTGATACCTCAGAGTAGGTATGTACAGGCCATTTGTGAAAACAGAAGTATGGGGATGTGTGTGTTGGGATCTGAGAAGTATTTCAAGGTGTACTGACCAGGGATGAAGGTCCAGGATGATAAATACTAGAAGCAATTTAAAATACTACAGATAAAACAAATGTCTATATTTGGGAAAGGAAAATATTTCTATTATTACAGTCCATCATCTTTTCATTTTTTAATTTAAAAGGATTGGTTTTTCCTATTGGGAAAGTGTTCAGAAGTGTAATTTGGAAGATCGTTTTAAAAACAATACATTTTACATGCAATTAAATACTTTGTAAGTAACACAAAATGTTAAGATTCTAAAGATGCACAGAAACCTACTTCATTCTTGTCCATTCTTCTATCATGAAGACAAGAGTGTATTTCTGTTTATGCTGAGGTGTTCAGTTTTAGATCTAATTTTAGATCTGAAATGTGAGATAAGCTTCTAGCTTTGATTGTTGCTTTCCCCTAACTTTTTTCTTTCCCGTAGAACGCATTCCCTCCATCCACCTTCCCCTCTACTCCCTACAAAACCTGGTTCTCAGAATAGTGCCAGTGTCGAGAGCCCGAGTTCTAGAGCCAGTCCCTCAGTGTCTTTTTTATGACCCTGACTCTGCAGTATCCATTTTACTTGACATTTTAGCTGTTTATAATATTGCTTTTTCCAAGAGCTAAAGCACTTTCTTGTGGTCATTAATGGTGTTGGGAAGCCCATAGCTTGGGCTCCTAAGTGGTCTATCAGTCGTATTGTGCCTAAGAGACATTAACCCCAGAGGAGAGAGAGTTCCTCCTACTTTCGGGGTTTGTGGATGGGAGGGACCAGTGCTAGGAGACTTATGAATGAGATGGAAGTGTGGCACAGAAAAAGAGGAAAGGTCTGAAGGTCAAAGGGAAGCAACTGATCATCAGCTGAATTCTAACCATGAAAATGGCAGTGGTTTTATTTTTACTGTCAAAAGCAATTTAAAGCTTACCTTACTCTGCAGCAAACATGAGGGGAATGAGTGAAGGAAAAAACTTTATTTCTCCCCTTCCCACTTTTTAAAAAAAAGGTAGATGCATGATTTTTTAGTACTGTTCAGAACCAGAAGCAAGATAGACTAACAACTTAATTATAAAATTAGTATTATAATGAAGAGCATTTTTGAACTGGGGTGGCTAGGATTTTAATATGTCATTTTTTGGTGGTAAAATGTACATAACATAAAAGTTACCATTTTGACCATCTTTAGAAGTTCTGTGGCATTAAGCTCCCATTTTTGTACAACTATCACCACCATCCATCCATCTCTAGAACTTTTTCACCTTCTAAAGTGAAATTCTCTTCCTATTAAATACTAACTCCCCATTCCCCCTTCCTCCTAGCCACCGGCAATCACCATCCTGCTGTCTGTTTCTATGAATTTGACCACTTTAGGTACCTCATGTACAGGGAATCATACAATATTTGTCCTTATCTGACTGGCTCAATTCACTTACCACAGTGACATCAAGATTCGTCTATGTTGTAGCGTGTGTCAGAATTCCCTTCTTTTTAGGATCAGGACTATTCCATTGGATGTGGACACCACATTTTGTTTGTGCATTCATCCATTGATAGACACTTGGGGTCTTTCCACCTTTTGGCTCTTGTGAATAATGCTTTTGGGAACATGAATGTGCAAATATCTGTTGGAGTCCCTGCTTTCAGTTCTTTTAGGTATATCCCCTGAAGTGGCAATGCTAGGTCATATGGTGATTCTATGTTTCCTTCTTTGAGAAGCTCTATACTCTTTTACAAGTGGCTGCCTCACTTTGCATTCCCACTGGCACTACACAAGGGCTCCAGTTTCTCTACATCCTTGCCAATACTTGGTATTATTATTTTTTATAATAGCTACCCTAATATGGCAGAAGTGTCATCTTGTGGTTTTGGCTTGCATTTTTCTAATAACTGGTGATGCTGAGCCCCTTTTCATGCGCCTTTTGGCCATTTGTAGATTTTTTTGTTTTTTTGGACACCTGCCCGTTCAGTCCTTCGCTTATTTTTAAATTGGGTTGTTTGTTATTTTGTTGTTGAGTTGTAGAAGTTCTTTGTATATTCTGGATATTAATCCCTTGTCCGATAAATGATTTACAAATATTTCCTAAGGGTAGCTATATTTAAGGGAACTAATTATTTAGGTGGATGATGCCCTAGGCTGGGAAGATCTACCATCCTGTGATGTGACTTAAAAGCTACTGAAGCTAAGATTTGATGAAAATGAAGGGCACCCTATGGCCAGGCAGTCCTTGCTGCAGAGAAGCTTTCACTCTTGGGCAAAGACATCGTGTTTCTAGTAGGATTGGGTTCGCCACAGTAAAGCAACTTCTACCAGCTCTTCTGAGTGTGACAGCTTGGTTATGTGACATCACTGCCATTGGGTGTGACATCACGGATTGCAAATGTTAACTGTGGGAGACCCAGGTAACCAAGTAATGGTGGAGCTGTTCTTGGGTCTTTCTGTGTCAGGGGACCAAAGAAGAAAAACAAGCTCTCCGTTCCAGCTCTCCTGTTAGATCAGCTAGTGACACAACCCATCAGTCTCCAGCCACGTTGAAGAGATGAAGAAACTGGTGGGGTGTTTAAGAGGTGGTTTTTCCTTGGCATTTATATGAGTATTTGTTGCCAGGTCGCTTTGTGGATTTGTCATTCAAAATGCCATCACTCTATTTCGACAGTGGGCAGTGGGTATGCCACTCTTATTTCAGAGCAGAGGAACATTTCTTTCATCCTATTTCCTTCTTTTTGGGGGAGGGTTATATTCGTTAAAGAAATTAAATGGGTAAATGAGAAGCAACATTTTACTAGGGAGGCACTAATAAGAGAGATTCTCAATTAACAACATTCTCTGTGCAGAGGACGGTATCAGTGTCTGGGAGGAATCCCATAGAAACCAATGGCAGGGTTTCTGCCTGCAATGAGCCATCAGCCTCATTGGGCCTACATCTAAAAAGATGTACAGATGCATGGAGCAGGCATATTTATAAGTACTAGCAGACCTGGTTCAAATAACAAATGTTGGCTAATTGAATTTAAACAAAAAAAAAAAAGGAAGGAAAAAAATCATAAATGTTTGTGCTAAAGGATGTGGATCATATGGTCCTTAGGCCTGGGTGTGGGGAGAAACCATGAAAAGGCAAGGATTTTGAGCATAGTTTTGAAAGAAGCGAATAACATGGATTGGCATAAAAACAAAATTGTCATTGTAGTGGGCCTTTTATAGCATTCTCATCTCTTTTCCTCCTTGCTATGTATAACAATATTCATGGAAATCCATTAGGTACAAGGATTTGTTTGACTTCAGGTAGGGGGATAATAGGGGAAAGAAAGTAGTAAAATTATTGAATATAATGAATGAAGGCCTTTGTCCAGGGTTAGGGAATGCATAACTTCTTTGGAGGTCATAATGGGCCTTTCCAAACTCTGGCCCCTCTTCGTGGAGGTCACACAGCATGTGCCTCTTCGTCCCAGCCTCTGTCCCAGCACGAAGTCGGCCCTGGTGGAGTCTGTGTCGTGGAGCAGTAGTTGCTTCTCTCTTGACTCATTTTGGTTGTGACTAGAGTAGAGTTGACCTGACAGCCAAGTCCCGAGATGCCTGTGGGGGCTGGCCTGGAACCACCTTGGCATGCCCTTCCGTCCCTTGTCTTCCCTGTTATGGCAGCCAAAGCCCCACGGTCTGCCTTTCCCCTGTCCTGCACCTGTTTCAGAGGATTTGTCATTGGCTTCTGATAAAAGTGGCACCTCTAGCATAGAGGGTAGAATAGTGACCCCCAAAAGATATGTCTACCGAGAACCTCAGGGTGTGACCCTCTTTGTAATAATGGTCCTGGCAGATGTAATTAAAGTACAGTTCTCTGGGTAAGAGAATCCTAGGTTGGGTAGGCCCTCAATCCAATGATAAGTGTCCTTATAAGAGAAAGAAGAAGAAAGGACACACCGAGACTAAGATTCGGGGGCGGGGGGCATGGAACCAATCCTCTCTCAGAACCTCCTGAAAGAACCAGCCCTGCTGGAATCTTGATTTCAAACTTCGGGCCTCTAGAATTGTCAGAGAATTGTCAGGACCCCTGTAGGAAACCAATCGATCTGGTTTGCCTGACACATCAGCTAAATGGTAATTCAGTGAACAGAAGGACAAGTAAAGTTTTAGGATGGGAAGAATCCTGGAGACACCTGGGTCAGGCATTTTCAGCCCTGGTTGCACATTGGGATCACCTGGAGAACTTTTTAAAAGGATAGGATGCTTTTTAGAGAGGGTCTCTGGAAGCGAGGTTAAGGGATGAAGCATTGTCCTAGGCTATTTTAATGCATAGGCTGGGTTCAGAACCAGCTGCCCCATTTTACAGATGTAGGAGCTGAGACTTGGCAAACCTGCCCTGCGGACCAAGAGAAAGCTTTAAAAATCCTTCTGTGGAGCATGAGAAGGGGAAAAAACTTGCTGAAGGACGGAGGAGGGTGTTTGTAAAACAAAAAGGGAAGCAAGGGAAAGAAATGAATGAATTTATCTCATTCTTGGGTTTTGTAGGTGCTAGAAAGAACTTGTCTGCTAATATTTTTTGGTCACCCCCCAACCCTGTTTTTAAAGAGCATTTGTTCACATAATACAAATATTTTCCTTCTTGGACATGCCTGCCAAGAATACATTAAAATATGTATGAATTTTATTACCACCACAAATGAAGATTCTCAGTTTTTTTTGTTCCCTTAAGAAATCCGAATAGTCTAGATTTCCGTTATGGCAAAGGAGGTGAATAATTGTGTTTGAAGTATTATGCTAAGTGTTTTAGTAAATAACACCAAAGATTTAATGTTCAGAGTAATTGTTTAAAAAAAAAAAAGAGTGTCTGTTGAAACAGGACCTGGGTTTCAGGGATGTGGTATTAAATCTAATCACCCTACTTAGGTTATCCCTCCTTTGGAGACTCATAAAGATAAGGGCAACAGGATAATTGGGATATTATGTACTCTTTAAAACAGCATGATTTAGTCCAAGTAGGAATTGCTGGGGCTCTAAATTAATCCCCTGGGGAATAAATGAAAAATATATATGCGATATATTATGGAGGTATATATTTTGGTGCTTTGATATCGTGGAGTGTCTCCCATTAATCTGTCATTAATTTTAACCAGGGCAATCTGACGGTGATTAAAGCATATCTAGATAATCAGAAGCTAAAGAAGCCCACCGAGAGATTTACTTAAATGATCTAATCAGCTTTTCTTTTCATAGAAGACACAAAACTGAGGTCCTGACAACTCGAGGGCATTAACAATCCCAGGGCACTTTTCATAAGAGTCCGGGTATTTAGCCCCAGTGTCCTGGCCAAATTCCAACTCCAGTAATGCCATTTTGCCTCCCGAAAGTCCCCCTGCAGCTACCAGTGGCTACAGTATTATTCTTCCTTCCTGTCCCAAAGTGTGAGGCTTTGTGAGGAGGTGGCACTGTGCACCACAAATCCGATGCTTCATTTCTATTCCGAGTGCCTGCATTTTGGCTAAGCTGCCGCAAGTACGTGGTAGCGGATATTTACATGACTTCCATTTTAAGGGGGGAAATTGCAGAAGATTTATTCTTTTGGAGAACTTGTCTTCGTCTTTGGTAAAAAATGATATTGTGATTAATACTGTTAGATAAAATTAGATCACCGTCAGCTATGAATACTGGTGTGTACATTTTTATTTCTTTGTATCTTATTTTGTTCTGTGGGTTAGATACAATTATGGTGACTCTGTGAGATTTCTGTTCTTGCACTGGCCCATGCCAGGTTGTATTAAAATTTGTAACAGGAACTATTTCTTAGTTTGTTAAGGAAATGTAAATAAAGACTTAAAAGTGCTGCAAAATGCGTAAGATTTAAGTGTGGAATGATGAGATTCGGGATGCACAGGTGAATAGGCCTAAGGTTCATTGAGAAAAATCCTGATTTGGGGAGCAGAGAGATGTATTCTTTTTTGGTCTGGCTAGTGGTTTCATAATCGTACAATGGAACAGCTTGATAAGGTATTTCTGGAGTCCTATTTTTTGAAACGGTCTCTGTTCCCTCAGAGAGGTGATTTCCAGCTGATGGGCAGGAATGCAATGCGGGGGGGCGGGGGGAGGACTTGGTTGCTTTTCATGAACAGGACTGCTCATGGCACCTCTAGGTGACTCCGTGTCTCCTCTCTCTAGGAGGATTGGAAGAAACCAAGAGAGAACTTCTGGAGGGACTGGGGGAAACCAAGGCAGAAAACTGGTAGAAAAGGGTGTATAGTCATGACAAAAAAAAAAAAGATGAGAAAGTTCAAAGGGTCCTAGGGGGATAACCTAAATATTTCAGATTTTAAAGGTTGAAATTTGCAGCGAATTAGATCATCAGCCAGCATCTAGACCTTCAAGCCCCCTTTCTCGTGATTTCCTTTTTTGACATTAGCCAGGACTTTTTGGTTGCAAATAGAGCAACTCAACACGAACTCTTACCTCTGTGAGGACGCCCCAGCTTGCTGAACTGACGGTGCCAGGGTTATCACGTGTCAGCCCTTCACCCTCCCTCTTTTCCAGGTAGCCTCTGTCCCTTGTCGGTGGTAAGATGGCTTCTTTTCAGCTTTAGGCTTACATCCTAGCCAGCTCAGCAGAAAGAACTTTCCTCCCCCAGCAGTTTGAATGAAAGCTCCAAGATTATTTGGCTGGGTCTGATTTCAGTCACATGCCCATCTCTGCCGCCAGGAGGATGACTCACACGGAAGGGGTAGGGGTGAGATGAGCCGACCAGCGGGACTGGGTGCATTCCAAAAGCAGAGGGCAAGCGGATGCTACCGAGTGGAGGAATACGGACACTGAGCACCGAAACGCAAACGTCTGTCTCTGACATGTAAATTACAATGCATTTATTGGACAGGGCTGATCTACACTTGTTTTAATTTTGTAAAAGGGTTCAACACATTTGACTGTGTGCAGGTAAAATGTAGAATCATGGAGCTGGCCTCCCAGTCCCTTTCCCACCGAGTAGAGAGAAGTTCCCAATTTCAGTGTCCAAGCCAAGCAGTCTTTCAGGTTCTACTTGAATTGTTCCAGGGATATTGTGTTTATTACTCCATAAAACAGTGTATTTCATTAAAATATGAATTTATGCTAGTGGTTGTTAACCCAGTTTTTGTGCTAACGGTTCCCCTTGACTCTGTGCTGATGGTCCCTTTTCTGCGCTTTGGAGTTATATGGAGTAAATTTAATCTTTCCAAGCCATGGTCTCTCAGCTCTTTCAAATTTCATTTTGTTTCTTGGCTACACGCACCTATTTCTCTTTATTGTTCCCAACTCCTCCCCCTCCCTCTTTCTGCTCTTTTTCTTAATATAAAGAAAGCTTATAGGTGCTCATTATCAAAGGGAGCTCTGTCTCTCCAATTTCATGACAGTTGTTAGGTAATTCATTTTTAAAAGTTTCTCAAGTTTCTTTATGAATTACAGGTTGGGGCTCAATGTAAAGAGTTTATCATGAAAGTAAAATTTAAAAATAGCACTCTCAAAACACTTATGTACCCAATTTTAAAAATAAAGACAAATGATTTCAGAAACATAGACTGTTCAAGTTTGCATGTGTGTGTTCTAAGTATTCTATAAGACGGAACAAATGGGGCATGATGAAGATAATTCTGGGGTGTCCTTAGGTAACCCATGAATAGAAATATTCAGCTAAACTGTTAAAGAACAATGATTTTGTAGATCAGAATTTATTTATTTATCTATCTATTTATTTATTTATTAAAGATTTTATTTATTTATTTGACACAGAGAGAGAGAGGCAGGAGAGAGGGAACACAAGCATGGGGAGTGGGAGAGGGAGAAGCAGGCTTCCCGCTGAGCAGGGAGCCAGATGCGGGGCTCAATCCCAGGACCCTGAGATCATGACCTGAGCCGAAGGCGGACGCTTAACGACTGACCCACCGAGGCGCCCCTGTAGATCAGAATTTAGATGCTAATGCAATGAGCTCCTAAGAAAGGATGTCACATTGTTCTCTGTGTTGTGATGTTTTTAGCATGGTAAGTCCAAGCAGAGACTATTAAAATCTTGGCCTTTCAAAGGAAATTCAGAGGCTTAGATTCCACTCCTTTATTAATAATTCCCTGCTTGCATTAGCCATTTACGTTTCTGGATCAATGTCATTTTCCTTTAGCCAAATATCTTAGACATTATTTGTTAGAGATGGTGAATATCATTCCATTTCCTGATTTTTCTATTTTAAATCAGATCTCTTTAATCACTAAATTTTGCTGTAATTCTTAACTTTTAGTTTACAGGCACTAACATGAATACAATTTATCAGCAATGGATTTCTACCATCTTTATAGGAAATAACAAATATATCCATTTATTTAGGTGATTTTTACTGTTTTCACAGAAAGTTCACAAGTAACTAGTTCACATATATGTCTGGTCCGTAAGAGTACGTGGAAAAGGAAATTTGGCGTCGTCAAGACGCTTCTTACATGATGGGAAGAAGAGACCGAGTGGACTTGAACAGAGCTATCCAAGCCTGTGAGGATAGGAGGGAGGGACCCATGTCTTAGGAAGACTACATGCATTCTCTCCTCTTTTCCACAGAGCTGAATGCTGATGTGGAAAGATTGATGGACCCCGAGTTGGCAGAACTATTAGTCTAAGAAGAGGATGAATTGAGGGTGAAGATGTGGGAGGAGAGAGAGGAAAGCTAGCCCATAACTCCGTGTAATAGAGGTGTGCAGCTGCCGACGGTGAGACCAGAAGAGCTACTTGTCACATGCAATTGCGACTGAAACCCATCACCCTGCCTTTGTTAATGTTTGGGCCCGGTGCAATTTCTTTTCCAGTAACTGTTCCAGGAATAATGTGCCAGATGGAGTGCAAGTGTTCCTGGGTCGGGTGATACGCTATTACTAGTCCCATCTGCTCGCTGCCCCTGGGGCTTTTCAGCTGCAGATTAAAGACTAATACTAAGTGACAGACACCAAATGGGCAATCCTCATACATAGTAGGTGCTCAATAAATGCCACTGGATTTGAGTGAAGCCACAAGAGGTGGATGGGGCAGCTTTTGCAGCAAGAAACATGGGTTAAGACATTAACGTGTTTTAGAACAGTTTCTACCTACAATTCAGAAGGAAACAGTTCCTTCCTTCCCGCTGTTCTTTCTTCGCAAACAAGTATTTTTTGAGAACTTCTAAGCACTCAGTTCATTTTAGGTACTGTGTGAGGAAAACAACCGTGTAAGACTTGTTTTTCATGAAGTTGAGGCCGGGTACCTAATTTTTTGCCCCCAACACTTGCTTTTTTCCCTTTTTTCATCTCAAATCCTCCCAAATTATTGTCAGATTTGAAGAAAACAAAACAACACTTTTATGCACTCATGCGTTAAACAGAAAACTGGGGTCAATTTCATAATTTAAATACAAGAGAAACTTACAAGAGTTCAGTGTTTCTCTGTAAGGAAAGCATATGCTGTGGGTCAGATTTTTCTCTTCACTGAAAGGGTGTTTTCTTCCTGTTCCTTAAATCCACTTCCATGTTTGTGACGGATCTTTTTCCAGGGCCATCAAGAAAAGAAAAACAAGAAACAAAACCTTTTGATGCAATAAAAAGTCACAATGACTCATTATTGGGTAGACTCAGATATATAGGTGTTACAAGTATTACCTATACTAAGTATTTATCCCAACATAAGTTCCTACTGTCACTTACAAAGCCTCTTGTGCCCTTCATTTCTAACCCCTTTTGCCTACCTCATTCTCAAAGGTTTTTTTTTTTTTTTCTGCTTGCATACACTGCTTAATTTCCTTTTCCAGGTTACTTTTTTTTTTTTCTTTTTAAATCTGTCTACATCTCTATGGCATCTATCACCATGGCACCCAGTTTAAGAGTATCTGGGTCAATTATCCTATCTTTAAGACACAATGGGTTGGTTTGTCAGAACAGAATTTATATTGCATTTCCAATTCTGGTCATTTCCAGGTAATTGCTTAATTTTGATATGGGGGAAACATGGTTTGCAATATTTTTAGAAATAGGAATTAGAAATGCATCTCCTAAAATCATTAGTTTTTAAAACATCAGTAACAGTAAAGAAGCAGAATACTTTTAATTAGGAAAAGTGAATAAAAACTTTCAGTTGCCTTAAATGGTTAACAAAACTAGACTTCTAAAGAGACTTGTGCGTATTGTTAATTTTTTTTTTTTCTTAAGGTTGGGTTAGAGCCTTATGTACTGAATGTAAAATCTCAAATTTTTCTTTTCTATGTCCTTGGCCATTGTGTTTACTATTATTGTGGTGGTTGGCCTGGATTGTTTTTCTGAGAAGGAAACACCCTTACCAGATAAAAATCAGGGCTTATCTTTGCTTTGCAGTGAAATCCCAAAATAGCATACAAGTTTTTAAGGAGTGAACAAATCCATAGAAATCAGAAAGGAAATATATATATATTTAGAAAATTCATTTGAATTCTAATTGTTTTTTGACCTCTATTATGTATTTAAATATGTGCTAATTTTCTATTTTAAGCATCGATCATCAGTGTGATTTTTAAACAACAAACAAAGCAAAACGAAATAAAAAACCCCAAGTTAAAAAAAAAAACAAACCAACAAACCTTTAACTCAGAGATATTTAAAAGCAATTCTGTTTGGCAGCAAGAATCAGAAGGAAAATATAACCAACATTGATTTTCTAGGTTTGAATAGAAAACTGTGATTATCTCGGTCATGTTTCCATGGATTTCATTAAAGAGGCATTTCAGCTCCACGTTATTCTTTACTACTTACTTATTAAATTTGATTAAATATGGTATTCTAACACTAGCCTGAAGTATTAAGTATCTAACGACTGTTAGTGATTTAATATTAATTGCTAATTTAGAGCATTAGGTATCATACAGAGCAGAAGATACAGCCTGAGTCCTTGATGGCACTTGTGGAATGATCTGTGAGCACCGCCGTGCATGTGACATGCGTGTGGGTGGGCATCTGAGGAGGTTGGAAATAAGGCTGAAAGGTATGAAGGTGCTGGAGTGTCACTGTGCGCATGCAGTTGAGCATCCCGTGTAAATGATAGGGGGTTTGCTGTGCTCTTTCTCAGTCCTCAGAACAGCTGGGTATAGATCCCAATGTCCCAGGTGTCCCCAGGCTAACATCACTCTGGTCCTCCTGTATCTGGGGCTTCTTGTGAGACCTTTATTTCTATTGCTTGATCATTTGCATATTCAACTTCCAGCTTCATTTCTCCTCTGCAGCAGAATCACTGTTCTAGATTCATCTCCTTGAGCACAGCTTAGTCATCCTTTTCCTTCTCTGTTCCCTTAATGTGCACACTCTTCTTAAATGCTCAGAACATTGGTACGAATCGATGTCACAGTACTCTTACCTTCTAAAGACCTCTTTTCAACTCTGGATTTTATTATGTTGTAGTAATAGACTGCTGGGGACTTAGGTGTGGGCCAGAGAAGACCCATATTTAAATTCTTCAGCTACTGAAACAGAGCAACAAAATTCCCAACAGCACGCCTAGGCGTACACAACAGATTCCTGTGAAAATCTCATCTTATTCTCTTTATTTCCTTTTCCTTGTTTTCTCTCCCATAACTTCTGCTGTCTCTCACCCTGATGTGTTGTGATAGGGGGTCTTTATAGCTCAGTAGCTAAGAATTTAGCTGTATTGATTTGTCACATCGCACCTGCTGAAATCCTAACAAAAAAACTTGGCCCAAGAAATAGAAGTCAGTCTGATAAAATTAAACCTCACAAAGTACTCAGCTGCTGTGCACCTATAGAACACTACCAGAATTTTCCTCCCCAACTGCTTCGATATTCTTGTTTTATATCTTCACTCTTTTCATCGGGCTTGCCTTTTGGGCGTCGGGAAGTAGGAAAATGAATTTCATGATGGTCATTTTATCCGGCAGAAGCGGACACGTGACTCGTGGGCCATGTGATTGCATCTGTAGCTTACTTAAGCATGAAGTGCGGCAATTTGCAGACTGTTGGCTCTAGAGCAGCCTTGCAGGTGGAGGTGCACAGCCCCCGCAGGGGAGAAGCTGATGCCAAAGAGTCACTTTATTTAGGTGGCTTAGTCCCTTGTGACTGTGAGGTTGAGAAGGACCCAGCCATCTTTAGGGGCAAACACATTGTTTAAACAAAGAACGATATTGGCATAATTTTTTCCTCCTTTTTTCTTTTCTTGATTTAATCTGAAGAGTTTTACTTCCTCCCAGAATCTCCGAATTTTCTTTTATGGCCACAGTGTTTGCAGTGCTGAGGTAGAGCTGTACTTGCTCTGACTTTGGAGAAGTTTAAGGAGACAAACTTGTGAAAACACTGTTTATACAAAAAGCAAATTTCACTTCATGTTAGGGACTTCTACCTGTTAATTTATTCATTTGCTCAAAAAATGTGTATCAAATGCCTTCCAAGTACAAGGCTCAGTTTAGGAGCTGAGGATATCACGGTTTCCTTGCTCTCGTGGAACTTCATTCTAGCGAAGGGAGACAGATTAAAACAAGATGCTAAATAGCTCATCTGTCACCTGGTGCTGGATGCTATGGAAACAGTGAGGCAGGGAAAGAGAATGCTGGGTTGAGGGGTGGGTTACTATTTTATGCAGAATGTCAGGGATGGTCTTTAATGAGGTGACATTTGAGAGAGACCTGATGGAAGTGAGGGCGTGAGCTGTGAAGATGTTTGAGGGAAGAGCAAGTATAAAGGGAGGAGGTAGAAGCATGTGGGTGGGTTTGACACAAAGTGAGAAGAACAATGAATGGAGAGCGTACAGGGTAAAGGAGCGGGGAGATGAAGCCAAAGAGAGGGGGCTGGAATGAAGCAGGAATCGGATAGGGTCTCTCAGGGGATTTTAAGCATGTTGGCTTTCACTCTGAGTGATACTATCTGATTGATGTTTTAGAAGTTCTGCCTGGTTGCTATGTTGAGAATAGGCTCTAGGGTGGGTGCAGGGAGTCTATCACAGTAATCCAGGCGAGAAATGATGGAGTTTGCATCGTGCTAGTAATAGTGGAAGAGATTGGAAGAGGTCATGTTCCTAATATATTTTGGAGGTGGAGCCATTCGGATTTACTTTGGGATATAGGGTGTAAAAAATGCAAGGAATCAGATATCACTCTTTTTTTTTTTTTTTTTTTGTCTGAACATTTGGTCAGGGAGTAGTAATTTACTGAAATGGGAGGGACTGGAGGAGGCACAGGTTATGTGGGAGAGTCAGGAGTTTGGTGCAGGACTTATTAGGGTTGAATGTTAGGTGTCAAGAAGTCAAAGAATACAATGAATCCAGATATTCATTATGGGCTGAAGTCATGGGTGTAGAGTAGGTGTTTAAGGCCATGAGATTGGTTGAGATCAACTAGGTGTGGGTATATACAGAAAATAAAGGGGTACGGTGCCTGAGCCCTGAGCCATCCCACGGTTAGGGTGATAAGAAACTATCCATGTATGTGAAGAAGGATGAGCCAGTGTATTAGTTCCCTACAGCTACTGTAATGAGGTACCCAAAACTGGGTGACTTAAAACAACAGAAATTCACTGTCTCACAGTTCTGGAGGCTAGAAGTCTGAAATCAAGGTGTCCACAGGGCCATGCTACCTCTCATGGCTCTTGGGGACAATTCTACGGTGCTTCCTCTAGCTTCTGGGGTTTTCCTGCAACCTTGGCATTCCCTGCAGGTGCTCCACTCCAGTCACATGGCTGTCTCTTGTGTGTCTTCACTCTGTGTGTCTGTGTCCAGATTTCCCCTTTTCATAAGGACACTAGTCATTGATGAAGGCCCATCCTAATGACCTCATCTTAACCCGGTTAAATCTGCAAAGACCTTATTTCCAAATAAAGTCACATTCCCAGGTACTGGGCTTTACGTCTTCAATATATCGTTTTTGAGGGACACAATTCAACCCATAAGAGCCAGTGAGAAGCAGGAGAGCATGGTGTTCTGGAAGCTAAGTGACGAATATGTTTCAGGCAGGAAGGCCGGATGAACTGAGTCAGAGGCTGCTGACAGAGCAAACAAGATGACTGGTGAGGACTGACCACGGGGTTGAGCTGTGACCAAGGGGTTGAACTGTGTAGGTCATTGGTGTCCTAGCAATGCGTGATTTTGGTTTAATGGTTCAGTGATGAGAATTGGGTTGAAGTTCAAGACAGGATGGAAAACAGAGGAGTTAGAGAAAACAAATGTAGACAGTTTTTTGAGGAGTTTCTCATGTAGGGCAAGAGAAAAACAAGGCGGTGGCTGTGGAGAAACCGGAGTTCAAAGGAATTTTTTTTTTTTTTTTTTAACACAGTGGGAGAAATAGCAGCATGCTTATATACCAGTGTGAGTGAACCACTAGAGGGGGAAATGTTACAGGAAAAAGGGGACAATTTCTAGAGCGATGTCTTTGGGGAGGCAAGAGGGTATGGTATCTCATAAGCTCTCCACAAGCCCTTCAGGCAATTCTGATACACATCCAAGATTAAGAATCACTGTTCCAGATGATCTCTAGAAAATTCTGTGTCTCGTGATGTATTTTACCCCCTCCCCGAATCTGCAATCCTTTGTTTGTTTAAGAAGCATGATGATTGCCTACCAGGCAAGGAGAATGTGTTAAGATGAATTTGACCACAGCCTTGTACTAGGAGTTGTGCCTTAGGGAATGGCAGCTCTCCATCTGTGCTTTACTCCGAGGGCTTAAAAAGCTGTCCTGTCTCTTTAAACTGCACCTCCTGCCATTCAGAGGCGCCTCTTCAACATTGCCTGGGAGATCTGGATGCTTCTCCAGCTGCTATTTTTAGATGACCCTTCATCAAACCCCAGCAGAGTGAAGAGTATGTCATGGGGACTTGAAATATTTGTATTTCTCAGGACTCAGACTCTGTATAACAAGTTAATGTCCTGATACCCAAATGCTATTAAATCAAATTCTCGTGTATTGAGCTTACTTAAAATATGACCTAGTATTTCCATTAAAACCCTTCCAAAGAAAACTCTCCAATTTTGATCATCTGATGATTGTATGATTTTATTTTGTTCATTATAAATTACAGCTGTGGGTTAGTGGGACCACCTAATGTGATGGCTCCTTGCAGTCACTTTTATTTGAAAATAGTTTCCAATAAGAAGTACAGTTTCCATACCTTCTTTCTTGACTCAGTTAATTCTTTAATTCTCCTGTTAGAATACTGAAAAAAGTTGAGACAATGGAAAGAGTTTTAATCAAAGTAGCACTGACTTCAGTTTGAGTAAAATAACTTGCCGTAAACAGATGTTTGGCTAGTACAGAGAATGATGCCTTATAGCTGTTGAACTTACTTTGAGAATGTTGACTACACGTT
Source organism: Mirounga leonina (assembly GCF_011800145.1). NCBI lineage: Eukaryota > Metazoa > Chordata > Mammalia > Carnivora > Phocidae > Mirounga > Mirounga leonina. Next base: position 1,878,645 of record NW_023270453.1, read on the forward strand.
ATTTGGTAGAAGATCTGATTATTGAGGCTCTCTATCTCCCACTCTCTGAGGTTTACATTTCTCAAGAGGACATTTCCTCCTCTCTCCTTTGAAGTAGTCAGAAAGGATTTGAATCATCTTTTGGTACTAGAAAATTATTTCCCTAATTTTTCTGATTGTGTCTAAGGAAATTCAGAACAAGTCTTGCCTTTTAATATACTGAGAGTTTGCTAATTCTGTTTGTGCCCGTCAAATATTAACATTATTACCCTGGAACATGCATTCACTCATTCGACATCCCACAGATGGGGGTCTCTGTGCCCAGCACAGGTGACATAGAGCGTGAGGGGCGCAGGGTCTCATGGGGCTGACAGTCTATCAAACGTCGTTTGTAACATGTCCAGTGTGATAAGAGCAATAGCGGATGCAGGCCCTGGGGCTCTGGTTGCCCAGGTGAGAGGGCTTACCCCTGACTGGCTGGCGTGAGGGTCCGTGCTCAGCATGGTCGATGGAGGGAAGCGATAGTGGAGCTTTTCCACTATATGATCTTTAAATACTTTAGAGTAACTTATACTACAGCATTTCACATTTTATATTTAATTGCCTTTATAGCCATCTATTTTATCCTCACAAACACCCTACATCTAGGAAGACCAGGAGAGAAAGTCAAGGCTTAGAACCTTTGACCTGTTCAATTTCACACAGTTGGTACGTGTAGGAGCCAAAGCCTAAAACCCAGGGCATGAGTCCTCGTTCAGATGTTTTACACCCGTATTTAGGAAAACCTTTAGTTCTGAAATGAACCAACTCATGTTCTAGAACAACTCACAGTTTGACAGTCATTTAAAAGATGTTTGAACCATCTTTTAAGTTTCCTTGAAATTGTAAATCTTTAGATGCAACTCTCAAATTATAATAGCTTTGCAAAGTTTTAAGAAAGTTTGAGGTTGATGACTGAGATGACTTTGTATTTAATGTTGCATTTGATAAGCGTGCCATAAAATAATGTTGGTTCATTTAGGAGTTATTTTTAAAATGCATTATAAAACTTTACACGCACTGTCATTGTATCCGAAGGAGTTGTTGGCGTGTACTTTTCAGATATGAAATTTTATGACGGATAACAGATAGGTTTTCTTTTCTTGTTTTTTCCTTCCTCTTGTTCCCTATATTTTTAAGGCGTATCTTTATAAGTGATTGAAGCTGTTTTTTTGTGGTTTTGAGATGATTTCTGTTTGATTGCTTTAAAACTTGCAGTGAAACTTTATCTAACAGAACAATTTAGTGCCCAGTTTCACTTAAAGCACCTTCCAAAAGCTTAGAAGAGCAAGAATGGATCCTATGTGTGTTCTGCTGGGCCAGAGAGAATGTGCTACTAGCAAGATCACAGGCAGAGTGCAAGGAGACATGTCTACGATATTTGAACTAACCCTGGCACTTGACCAGAATGGAAGGGCTGATGGACTGAGGCACTGGTAGCTAGGTCCCAGAACCTCCAGAATGAATGGTAGTCATTTTGATAGTAGCTGTTCTTAGTGATATTTCTGAGAGAACACACAAAACGGATTGCAGTTGAATGTAAAAATGACTTCAAGTATGCCCTGTTTTCAGTTAATTGATGCATCTTCCAGTAAAAATAGATTTAAAGTGGGAGCTTTCCCCTATGGTGGTGGGGTAAGCTGATGATCAAGACTGTCTGATTGACTGAAGACATTTAGGGAAGCAGAATCAGTCTAGTTTTAAACATTCTTTTAATGTCATATTAGGTTATGAGTCAATTAACAGTAGAGACATTTCTAAGAGAGTCTTGGGGATTTCATAGGCCATTAGGGGTCATCCAGACTTTAACAGAGCTCAGATTTGGGAACTGGTTCACGGTAACCTCTATCTCTGCTATGTAGAATTAACACAAGGATACAAACTGGACTGACTGACATTTCTTGGGCATGTCCAGTGCCCCTCTGCTGCCCTCTTTTGAAATGTTGCTTTCTTGGCCTGAAGGTCCAGTCTTGCTATGACTACCCGCTCAGATGCATGACCCAATCTTACGGCAGGAGTCAAATAGCAGCCCTCTTTAGGAAATCCTGTTCCCAAGCAGACATCACCTCTCTTTCCTTGGGAAACCCCGTATAACCTCTGTGCTTTCTTTTTATGCAGTGACTTCTGTGAAAGTTCCCAGTGTTGACCTGGCACATAGATGCTCAGGGAATGTCAGCTTTCCATCTTTTTATTCTGTCTTATTTTGTGGCTTATTTGTGTCTATGTCTTTTTTACTTTTAGCAATTAATAGAGTCAATGTAACTGTTTCTGCTTGTTTTAAAATACTTTATTTCATCAAATATATTGTATATGCAAATGACTATAAATTAAGCACACAGTTTAAAGAATCAGAAAATCACACTCACGTACCTGCCACTGAGCTTAAGGGAGACAGCCGGGACTGTGTGGAGCCCTCTGTCTTAGTCCACTGGGGCTGCTGTCAGAAAATATCATATACGGCTTGGGTGCCTTCAACAACACACATTTCTTTTCTTTTTTTTTTTTTTTAATTTTTTTTTTTAAAGATTTTATTTATTTATTTGAGAGAGAGAGAATGAGAGACAGAGAGCATGAGAGGGAGGAGGGTCAGAGGGAGAAGCAGACTCCCTGCCGAGCAGGGAGCCCGATGCGGGACTCGATCCCGGGACTCCAGGATCATGACCTGAGCCGAAGGCAGTCGCTTAACCAACTGAGCCACCCAGGCGCCCAACAACACACATTTCTTTCTCAGAGTTCTGGAGGCTGGAAAGTCTAAGATCAAGATGCTGGCAGATTCAGTGTCTTGTGAGGGCCGTTTCCAGGTTTGTAGACGGTCATCCTCTTCATGTGTCCTCACTTGGTAGAAGGGGCGAGGGAGTTCTGTGGGACCTCTTTTGTAAGGGCTCTAATCCACTTTGTGAGGCCTTTACCCTCATGACCTAATTACCTCCCACAGGCCCCACCTCCTAATACCATCACCTTGATGGGTAGGATTTCAACATGTGAATTTGGGGAGGACTGAAACATTCAGAACATAACACCCTCCCTGACCCCATCCTCTCCCTCCCGGAGTAACTGCCATCCTGAATTCTGTGTTTAGAATTTCCTTTTACAGTTAATCTGTATGTGGACAATTCCAGAGACAATATATTTCTTGACTTTAGGTCTTCTTGAACTTGATATTAGTGGAATGAAATTGTGTGTATTCTCCTGTGACTTGCTTTCCTCAACATCATACTTTTGGGGTTCATTCTTCCTGCTGTCGGTCTCTCTGGGTCACTGCTGTGATTTTCACTGTGGTGTAGTATTCCAATGTGGACAATATCCACTTTTTTTTTTTTTTGGATATGACAATGTGAGTGTAAATATACAAGAGATCCAAGTCTAGAAGTACCAAGGAGGGAAACGACCAGGCAGGTCTATGTGCATTTTCAGCATTTCTGGGTGTGATGCCATTTGTTTTCCAGAGTGCTTGTGCTGATTTATTCTACCACCAGAAGCGTATCCTTGTTCCTGTTGCTCCAAAACCTTTCCCTATTGCTTTTAAAGTGCCTGGATGGACCATAGCTCTCTTTGCATTTGTAGTGTTTAACCTCAGACTTTGCGCCAATTTGGGAAATAATGGATTCAAGAGTTGAGTCAGTTTCTTCTTCTTCTCTGAAATATTCTTTATTCATTTTTATAAACAACAGGGAGCACTGTGTAGGAGAAAGTCCAAGCTGGAATCAGGAATCTGAGTAGGAGCTGTGGTCCCACAACTGAACGTGTCATGATGGCAAAGTGTTCTCTACTGTGCAGGACAGATAATCTTCCCTATGTCCATGGGGATCTTCCCTACATCTTACGTGGTGGCCAGCCCATGTCGGAGTTCAGTTAATACTAGATGCTCTATGCTTCCCATCTAACCCAGCTCCAGTGTTAATGCAGGATGTTTTGAACATGGTTCATTGGTCCTCATTGTGAAGAATCACCCAGAGACAACTAAGCCTCAGGACAAACAAAGCATCCATCTGTGTAGCCGCAGGGCTGCCCAGAGCCAAGCTACTCTGGCTGATTTTAACGTGCGTGTCCCTCTGGCGCATCTCCTTCGAGTTGTTCTGGATAATTTCTCTTCGTCCTCACACTGGGGCTTCGTGAACTCTCTCGTAGGAATTGTGGCGACTTCTGATGCTAATTTAGTTGGATCATCTGGACTACAGGCTTGTCACAGCATTGGGTGACAGGAACAGTTGGGTAAAGAGGAGTTTATTTAAACCCAAACTACTTACTGTGTCCCCAATCTGTTCAAAGCCCTTCACAGATGTGCATTCCTACCATCCTCCTACCATCGTCTTTATAACAAAAACATATTGCTATTGTTGCCACTTCAGAGACCAGGGAACTGAGACACAGAGGGGTTCAATAACATGCCCAAGTGACAGAGCTGGTGGCTGGCAGAGCCAGGAGGCAGTTACTTGTATAACGGTCACCTTAAGCTAGCAAAGCAGGTGAGTGGATGTCCATGTATTTCCCATGGTCCTTTCATGCCCTGACCTTTGTGTGTCAATACAACATCAATACCAAAGTTAAAAGAGCTGTAGTTTGACACCAGAGTGTCCCCACCCTAGTTCTGCTTCTTATAGGTGCGCAAATGAACAGATTTACAAAATTCTTGCTAGCTGAACATCCCCTTCTTTACAATGTCTCTTGAGGTCTAAGAGAAACTAGTACTCAGAATTGTAAATATTTTTCTAAAATTATGGATTTAAAAAGATTTGCTTGGGCTCTTTTCCAGTTTCTTAGTCTTAGCTCACAATTGTAACTTGTTATGGTGCTTCTGATAAAATTAAGAAAGCGTATAGTTGTAAAACCTTCTAATAGCAGAAGCTTAAAAAATATTCTCAATACCAGTGACTCCTCCAGATAGAATGAAGTATGTCTATTTGGAAATTAACCAGATACATTTTCTGCTTTCAGTGTAGAAATTCATGTCCTTCTCAAAAAAAAGAAACTTCATTAGTTTCTATTTTCAGCCAGAAGTAAGAACTCTTTAAAAGCAACTCTGTTTTATGAGGTTAACATTAAGACATCTAAATCTGTCTTTGTGTTTATATAGCACTTATCTTGCAGTGCCTGGGTAGTTAACTCTCAAGTGTCCCGACATTGAAATATTTGGGCATTTTTGGGTACTGTAATTGTACTATATGCCTTGGAGTAAATGCCAAGTCATACTTTTTTTTTTTAAATCCTGAGTTTCAATAAAATATAATTAATTTGAATGGCATTAATAGGGATCTAAGACAGAGCCTGGCATTTTCATAATTTTTCAAAAGTCTTAGAACATTTTGGAAAAATACATTTGTGCTGTGGTCCTTTCCTTCATCTACATCCAAGAGAATTTAAATGTGAAACGTGAATCGAAAAGGAGTTACAAGAAGGAAGATAACAGAGATTCTTTGAATCTCTCACATTTCAAAGAAAACAGAACAAGCTTGTTCTGGAGCCAGGGAGAAAACAATGGCCTGACCACTGAGCACTGTCAGAGAAGGAGTGGGCCTGGCTGACTGCATCACAGGGCTGGTGGTGTGACACGCCGTCACTCGAGGCAAATGGTTGACTTGGAGTATCCAGGACAATGCCAATGAGTCGCCCACACGTTATGAAACCAACCTGGATAAACCATCGTTAAGCATATCTGACCTGGCTCTGCCTAACCAGCATTTTTTGGTTTTTCTCCTTAACAGTAACAGTGATAAAAACAGACAGAAAACAAAAAACAGCCTTTTTTAAGAAAGAGAATATGTCAGTGGATCTGAAACCACCTTGATACTCTTTCCAGCTAATTAGTCACAGCACTATATTGGCACAAGTTGGTTAGAAGCTCTTTCGGAAAAGTAATTTTCACGAAACTTTCCTTTTTTTTTTTTTTTTTTCTGTTTTGCCCTGACCCCCTGAGTGTTTCTCGACATCTTTGTTAAGTCCCACTCTGTCATGTGCACACACAGCGCTTCATACTAGTTCAGCCCAAGTCTCAGGGACAACCTTAAAGATAAAATGCCAAACATGCATTTGCATACCTCCTTGGGAGTTATCATAATGAGGGGCTATTGGATGAGGTTTATAAAAAAGCCAGGGGATTAGTTTATATGTGAAAAATGAAAACAGCTCTACTGTCTTCCCCGTATTCATGCTCATTACAAATGTTTTAAACAATATAAAGGAATAAAGAAAAAAACCCTGAGATTCCTATGATGCAGAAGTAATCATTGTTAATATTTTTGTGTCTTTCCTTCTGGACTTCCGTGAGTGTATGAGGGCTCCTGGACACACAGAAAACACCTAGAAGGACAGCCGTGTTTAAAAAAAAAAGTGGGAAATGAGATTATAACCATGAAGTCAGGTTAACATCCCATCCTCTTCTTTTTGCCTCAACATTCTCCAAATTACAAATCTTGTGTCATAGATGGTCAAGATGGCTGAGGTGAAGAACATTGTGAATTCTCTGTCTTAACCCCCAGATCCTCCTCTGGGGTCACCGGGAAGACTAGGCCAGGAGAGACGTGTCCTGAGCATTTCTTGTCTGCATTTAATGTTGGTGCCGCTATATTTGTTATGGCTCTAGCTCTCACAGAACTCGAAGAGGTGGCATTTCCGCAACAATGGACTGAGAGGACCCATTTTGTAAAATCCCAGACTGAGGCCTGGGATAAAAATGTTGCTCCTGATGGCTGGTGATGTCCCTAGATTATCCATATGCTTTTAAGAAAATGCCATTTAATCTTGGTTCTGGCATTTCTACGGACTTTACCTTACGTACAAAGAGCTTCTATGCGGATGACCAATTGATGACAGTCAGTTGGTGACTGAGTTTCTCCATGTAGGGAAGGGGTGAGTTTCCTTCTTCACTTACTTTGTGGATCCTGAGCAAGACTGGATTGGTGTCCGGGTGTATTTTTGGTGGCTGCCAGATTTTCTTGGGTCTTTCTTTATCTTTAGCCGCCATTATTCTTACTATGGACAGATTGGGAAGTAGTTGAATTGAGGTGGGAAGCTTAAAGTTTCTCTTAGTGAAATGCAGACTTGGCCTGTCTCATCATTTTCTGTGAGCCTTTTACATTCATTTGCTCTTTCTTCTTCAGTGTTGGTTCACAGAGTGGCACCTGTTAACATGCAGCCGCACATCTTCGGAACCACTCCACACAGCTAGTGATGGCTCATTGCAGGTTGATACTTCCTTCTCAAGAAAACAAATAATCAAACACCACTTTTCTGACTGCATTGGTGGTCCCGTTTTTGCCTTTACCTGATATGTGAAGTTTTCAGTTGAATAAATATTTAAAAACGAATACTATCTCTGTATACAAGTCCTGAAGGGTTATAGAATCATTCTTTAAATCTTTAAATGAGTTTTTCCTTCTTTTCTTCTCTTTTTCCTCCTCCCTCTCTTCTTCCTTAAATGAGACAGTGTTTCCATAGTGTTTTTTAAACTTAAAAAGAAAACAAACCCACGTCATTGCTATAGCTTCTTAGCATCTCTGCCTTTAGTTATTATATGCAGTTTTCTAGTACTTTAGGTATTCCTATCTTATTTATTCAAGTTTGTTCAGACTTACTTTTTAGGTCACATGGGTGTGATTTTTGTACACCGATGGTCAGTTGAGTTTTTCTGGGCGTTTCATTTCCCCCCGACTATTTTCACAAATCTAGCTTTGAAGGGCTTGTGTGTATGAGGATTGCAGTCAGGTTGAGGTTGAGGTTCCTGTGGTATTTTCCTATCTCCAGACACTAAGGTTGGTATTTCTTTTTCCTTTTAATGCTGGCTCAGCTTTAGGGGTTAAAGAAGAAGGATGCTCATTGTATTTCATACATGGTTCATTAACTCCACAGTAGAAGGAGGCCAAATCCAGGAGCAGAGTCAGTAGGCAAAGGAACAAGGGACCTGAAATGCCATGTGACCAAAGCTGACAAGAACCCACGTGGTGGTGGCTGTACTTGGACATCTGCAGGAAACAGGTGACCAACCATCATGGTTTCCTTGGGACTATTGGGTTTTCGTGTTGAAATTCTTGCTTATTAGGAAACCACTCAGTCCCTGGCAAAGCAGGATGGTTGGTCACCCTAGAAGCAAAACTGTTCTGAGTAACCAGTTTCCTCATGTTATCTGAGGTAAGAAAAAGGAGAGAGAATTAGGATGCTTTCCTCATGTCATCAGGAAGCAGCCAACATCAGATGAAGCCAATGAAAACTGGTGTGTTGATTTGGGAATTATAAAGCATAAACATGAAAAGTAGTGTTATGTCCTGGAGAAAGCACAGGCCCTGAAGCCAGATGGCTTTATGACTTTGGGTAGAGTATTTCATGCCTGTGAGTTTTCCCATCTGTTAAAGGGGGGAAATGATACAGACCTTTTGCATGTTGGTTGTGAAGATTGATGTTAATATATATAAAATGCAGTTGTTATGATGATGGTGTAAAAGGTAAAAAAAGGTAAAAAAAAAAAAAAGTAAAAAAAACCCCCAGAAGTCAGGCAGTCCCAGTGGAAATGTAGAAAAAGTAAAATTGGAAAGTGAGAATTTATCATTATTTATCTAGTCATGTCCAGTGAAAAGAGAGGCTATCTGGTAAACCCAATTTTTTTTAAGATTTATTTATTTATTTGAGAGAGAGGGAAAGAGAGAGAGAGACCACATGCATGCGTGAGAGAGAGCACACAAAGAAGAGGAGGGGCAGAGAGAGAGGGACAAGCAGCCTCCTCTCTGAGCGGGGAGCCCGATACAGGGCTCCATCCCAAGACCCTGGGATCATGACCTAAGCTGAAGGCAGAGGCCCAACTGACTGAGCCTCGCAGGAGCCCCTGATAAACCCAAATATTAATGGGAAAGAACAGTGTGCAGATAGGAGAAGTTTATCAGGTTGAATTATCTAGAGCTTAGAGCTGCAAAGGACCTTAGATATTAATTAGCTCCCCTTTCCCCTTTATTCGATCACCCAGGGTCATCCAATTCCTATGCTTGCTCATCAGTAAGCTTTGATTTTTATTTTCATTTCTTGGGAATCTGACACCCTCACTCTCCAGGGTGAAGCATTTTGGAAGGCAATATTTTCTAGCCAGTTGAGGTTTTATACCAATAAGAACTAATGCTTAAAAATTGAAAAAAAGAATATGGGGAGGGAAAGATTTCTGTAATACATAATTCACTTTGCCTTGAAGTGGCCTCCTTCTTCCCACTTTAGAGGATAGATATGTAGAAACATAGCCTTGGCCAGCAAAGAACCAGATGATGTCACTGCAGTAGGGAAGGGGGTGAGGGAAGCATGAGAACAGTCACCAAACAGCAGAGGAGGAGGAAGTGAGGGAGTAATAGGGCAGAGTGGACAAGTGGCTTAATTTGGTGGTGTGGACTAGGAAGGGCTTTTTGGAGATTGTGGTATTTGATTAGATGCTTAAAAGAATAAAAAGAATTCAATAGGTAGATGGCAGGGAGAGGGATCTTCGAAGCACAGCTATGAAGATTGCACAGATACTATCCTAGGCACTGGAGGAGTGTGGTATCTCACACTATGTCATTAGATTTGTTTCTGATTTGGTATCCATCTTCTTAGGAGCTTGGTTAGGATAACTAAATTTACTAGGTTCTCACTCAGATACATAATAAACTGGTAACCTATCTTCTCTGAAAGTACAAAGTAGGGGTTCCTAGATGCTGAGTGGGGTGAGCCTGCCAGATAGTAGCTACCTCTATAGTGAAAAATATACCCTCAATATGAAAAGCAACTGTGATGTTTAATTTTGTGAGTCACTGTGGCCAGACCATAGTACCCAGTTTTTGACCAAACAGCAGCTTAGATGTTGCCGTGAAGGTATTTTTTAGATGGGATCAACATTTAGATCAGTGGACTTTGCGTAAAGCAGATTACCTTCCATAATGTGGGTGGGCCTCATCCAGTCAGTTGAAGGCCTTGAAAGAAAGACTGAGGTCTCCCAGAGAAGGAGGAATTGTGCCTCCAGACTTCAGATGCAATGTTTAACTCTTCCCTGGGTCTCCAGCCTGCTGGACTAGTCTGCAAATTTCAGACTTAGCCAGTTCCTTAAAATAAATCTTTCTCTATGTATTTATCAATCTCTTACATATAACCAATCTTTTCTTGGTTTTGTTTATCTGGAGGACCCTGGCTAATTGACATCTTTACCACTTTTGTGCTTTTAAAACTCATGTGGCACTAAACCTATTGTTTGCCTTCTGTTACCTAGTTTTTTTTTGTTTTTAAAGAAATTTATCATGTTTAAGACTAGAATGGCCCTTGAAGGAAGAAGTGCACTCTGGGAGATTTTCGGAATGGCAGGCATCAAGAGCTGTCAGGGCGCGTTTGTATTTACATGTTTTCCAGCCCTGGTTTCCCAGCATGTTGTGGATCTGTGACTCTCCTTGGAGGAATTTGGTATTCAGAAGTCAATAAACAAATTACATTGATCTGTAATGTGGGGCTGTCACAGTGACTGATGGGATACCAACTCCTTCAGCCCAGTGTGTGAGGGGAAAACAACATCGAAAGTGCCCAGGCAAATGACAAGGGATCCTGTAAGAATTCAGCGCAGGATGTTCCTCTTGCTGAAGCTGCCACGGTGGAAATTTTTGTCTTGGAAAGCTGCTCATTTTGCATGGAGATATGTTGATATTGTGACATACAGAAATCCTTTGTTGAGTAGATTCTGGATTTATCAGTTGTATAAATATTCTGTGGCACTCGTGTGCCCCACACAGGAGGGAAGCTTAAAAGCTATATGGCTATATCATTGTGGGCCAGAAGTGGCCCTCTTAGCAAAGTGAGTAATACTGCAAATTTATCATATACCCTTTCATGATTTACTTCAGTGGATGGCCTTTGACAACATCACTCAAGGTATTACAATCTCTCTTTACAATATGAGGAAAGGGAGCCCCTTGAGATGAAGTGACTTGGTCAAGGTCACAGAGAAATCATCTCTTCTGACTCATACAATAGTTGTTTGGCTACTTTGGTACTAGATTTCCATAAAACTCCAGCACATTGTTTGGTTCCTACTATGCACTTAGCCAATGTTTACTTCATCTCTGTTTTAATTTATCTGTGGGACAAGGTAGAATATATTAAAAAACAGTTCTTTTTGTGGCTTCATTTGGAAAGGTATTAAGTCCAAAAAGATCTGTTATTGAATGAGCTTAGGAGAAATGTGAGTTATATTATCGATAGATTCTTCTTTTGAAATAACTAAAGCATTGCAGAGTCCTGTAAAATATTTTTATTCTGTCCCATTCCCCTTATCAAGTGCCCGCCTGGATACTGTCCTTGGGAATAGGTCTCCCAGAGAGGAGGTGATTCGTTCAAATATTGATAGAGATTTTGACAAGGAATGTCTCAATCATCACTTGGTTTCATGACCATAATCAATGTATATAACTTGCAACAATCTTTTATTTATTCCTGAGTAAATCAGCAAGACATAAAAAAACCCAACAAAAGTACTGAGTAAAAGTGACTCAAAAATAATTTGCCTTTTTTCCATGATTTAAATTTGTGGCTTTTTTATTATTGGGATGTCATTAGTGACCAATAGCTGGTGCATCTGAAAAGGCTGGTTGGCAGACACATTCATAAAATTTTTATGCTGTAAATCATGCTTCCTGGAAAATATAAAGCTATAAGAGGTAGACTAAAACTGTATGTATGCTTCTTCTTTTTTCTCCATCCAAAATGGACATTTCCCACTTTAATTATTAAAAAGAAGCAGCAAATAATAAAAATATTAAAATTCGGCTTGTAACGTGGCACTGCAGAACCCAATTTTTTAAAAGTAGGAAGCAAATGACAAGTCACATGTCTGCCTTTATTTCTTGGCCAAAGAGGATTTATGTTTTAAGAAGCTGGACATTCACTGTGTTTTTCGGTGTCTTCTGAGTTTGTGAGTACTGAGGTCAGTAGCATTTTTGGGTGGGTTTTCAATTTTCAGCAATTGGTGCTGCAGGACTGGGACTGTGACACCTACAAAAGAAAAGGAACATGTTTCTGCCAACGCGTAAATTAAAATTTTCAACGAATTATGATTTGTTCAATACTTGAGTGGTCAGGTTTAATTTTTGGATTCTCTTAAAGTACTGTAGTATTTCCTACAATTTAGAAACCATAACAAAGTTCCTGACTTTAAACACGTGGTCCAGAGTCAAAGGAATAATTTTAAGGAATTTTAAAGGTCCAGTTTTAATTTTAACAATGCGTGGATGCTGATGATAATCCGGATGTACTAGTAGAGAAAAGCTTTATTTTCATATGAAAATATGAACTTCTGAGAATGTCTGTATTTTGAGCCTGTGACACCTTTTAATTTTCACTAGTTTCCAGTGGGCTCTTCACTCACCTCTTTATTCGATACTTGTTGCAAGTTCCCCTCCTCCTGGCTGGAAGCTTCGGGCAGTTAGGGACACCAGTGCAGATACGGTGGGGTTGTCTAATGTGAGTTACACAAGTGCTGCTTTGAGATGGTGGCTGGGGGAGAGCAGGGAGGAGTTTGGGAACGTGGGCATTTGAACGGGACCCAGAGGGGGAACAGGTGTTGGCTATTCAGCGATCAGGTAGAGCAGGTTCAAGGGAAAACAAAGGCAGAGGCACTGGGCTGGACATCTCAGTGCCGAGGGAGGAATCTGTGGACAGGCGTGTGAACTCCTTTTCTATTCTTCTACACATTCCTTTCCAATCTAAATCTGACTTAGGCTAATGTGCTGATAAATGAGCATTTCTCAGGATGTGTTCTGAGGAACAGTCATTGTGTAAGATGTTCCTGGCAGAAGAGGGCCAAACCTGAGAAGTCCTGCAGTATAGATCCTGTTTAAATTTGTTCATCCATGGTTGCCCAAGTCTATTTGATGACAGAGCACTCCCTACCTTTTTTTTTAAACATCTTTTTTTTTTTTTTTTAAGATTTTATTTAGAGACAGAGAGAGAGAGAGAGAGAATGAAAGCACAAGCGGGGAGTGGCAGGCAGAGGGAGAAGCAGGCTCCCCGCTGAACAAGGAGCCCGATGCAAGACTCGATCCCAGGACCCTGGGGTCATGACCTGAGCTGAACTCTGACGCTTAACCGACTGAGCCACCCAGGCATCCCCCCCACCCTTTTTTTTTTTTTCCCCACATTCCATGGAATTTGTGTTCCATGGAGCACTGTTTAGGGAAACATAGACCTGTAATCATATTATCCAACATCAGCTTCCTGTTTACAGGAATATCTTACCTTGTTTCAAAACCGTTCTGTAGGAGGCAGCTTCAGTCGGTGGTATGCACATTGTGATGCAGACTAGTGGCTCAGAATTGTCACTTGACAATTCTCTCCTCCCAGCCTGAGCTTGGGCAACTATTTTTATTTATGATATTTGATTGGTGATAATAGAAAACAAATACATAATCATATATATGTGATTACATAGTCTGATACGTCTGTGTTGAATAAATTTAACAATATTGTTATTAGATACCTAATAATTACTTGTTGAAAGAATGAAGGTTTGAGAGACCTCAGTGTTCTGGCTTCCCAGATATTTTACTGAGGAGTGACAGTTACAACATTTGCAACCCTCTCAGTAGGAAAGGTGATGATAGTAAAATATTTCCATTTACAATATTCCCATCTACAATTTTTTTGAGTAAAAAGAAAATCTAGTTTATAAATAAATTAATAAGATAATTCTTTTAATCATATATGTGTGTCTGTACGCACAGATATGAGTCACATGCATGTTATTTTGTTAGAGAAAATTAAATTTTGAAGAATGGTATCTAGCAGCTGTCCCTCTTATACGGGAAAGTTAAGTATTCAAGGAAAGGAGCTAATTATCTCTTTCATTGTGCATAGAAAGCACACTTGAAGATCTTGGATTTTTATGATTGCAGGCTTTCAAAATTCTGACAAGGCTGCTTCTAAATTAGTCAATGTCGAGTGCTGTCTTTTTGTAGATTGACAACTGGTTGGTGTTGCTCCATTTTATTGAAAGAAGAAAAGCATCAAAAATGGCTCTACCATCTGTTGGATGTGAAGCATTGGACGGAAGGGTGATAGTATGGAGTGAGGAAAGGGTATTGCGAAGTTATAATCTCAGACCCTTTTTAAGATACATACAAAATCTTCTATATTTGGGAAAGATAACTACTTCTGTCCGATGTGAGTCTTCAGTAGAAGTGGTTAAGTAGGTTACAGGAAGATACTGGTGGAAATGTATTCCTTTTTTTTGTTTGTTTGTTTGTTTACAGAGTAGACTTTTCCCACCCCTCCTTTAATTCTTGGGAAATGTTATTTTTGAACCAGAAAGCAAAGTCTTCCTCTGAGAACTCAATTAAATGGTTCAACGGAGGGAATTACTTTTACTTTCATGTAGTTTAATTTTCTGAGTGAAAGCAAAGCCTCCCTGTGAAAGCCATTTGTTTTTGTTAATCAAAATTAATGTATAATGTTTATCAGGTGACAGAGAACACTGTTGCGTGAAGAGCTTGTGGTCCGCAGGAGGAATCCAGGGGTGCGCTGGAAAATGTTTAACAACCGGCTCTGGGGAAGAACAGAAGGTCTGATTGGCAATGTCTGCCATTTTTTTTGTGGTGAAAATACAACCATCATGGTTAATTTTAAGGCACCAACCTGACATTACAGAACACGGGTTGGGAAGAGATACACAACGGCATACATTATAGAGTGTTTTCCTTTATAGATAGAGTAGGTGTAAGTAGCACCAAGGGCATGAGAATAAAAGATATAGTCAAAATAATTAGGAAGTGATGAGATTGGAGTGTTTATTAACTTTGCTTGTCTTATAATTTATTTAACTCGTAAGTTTACATCCTTAAGTTTTTAAAATGGCCTATTTAGTAATTAGCCCACAAAATTCCCCAGAATTTAACCATCTGCTCTCATAAGTCAGCCTGAGCTGGCTCCATGCACACACCACTGCGGGGGGCGGAGGGGGGGGCGGGCAGACTTGTGTTCCATTTCTGGACCCAACACTTACTAGCTGTATGAGAAGAATACCTATGTCATAAGGTCTTTGGGAGAATTAATTGAAATACTGAAGTCCTTGGAGTAGTGCCTCACATCATAGTAAATGCTCTCAGTAGATGTAAGTTATTATTAGTGTTGGATCTTTCACAGTAAAAGGAATGTAGTATGGCTCACTACATAAGTATCATTCAAGTTATTTTAAGTTAAATGGACTTCAGAATGGGCTGAAGGTTGGCAATAAGGGGCCATAAACTAAATTAGCATAATCTTTTACATTTTATTTTTTGTTTTTAGTAAAAGCAATTTTTCTTTTAAATACAAAACTCTCCTTTTTTATCTACATGGCTTTTTCCATGTAGTCTGACTCTCCCCTCAGTTTTATTGGCAAGGATGGCATCATCTTTATTCAGTCTTCACAGAGCTATTATAGTATTGAGTCTTTGTAAGCTTTTGATGCAGGGAGCATCTGTAGCTCTAGAATGAAGCTGGCGGGTTATTCAGAGTCCAGAAAAGACCTCTGACTATGAAAGCTGCAGTAGCTATTTTGCGGTTTAGGATAAGAGGGAAAATCAGTTACTTGAAAATTAAATAATCAGTATGGTAATTAAAATCTAAATTATTTAATATTAACCATTGCAATCTTTTCAAATAATTAATAAATACCACCTCATTAAATTGAATCTCACAATTTAGAATCTGGAAATTCAGACAAAAAGTCATTAAAGTTTTATTTTTCTTTCTTTCTTTATTCATTAGGTTTTTTTTTTAATTGAGCAAAACATTCATATCATTTTCCTTGTCTGAATTTTCTGATCTCACAAATAAGCAGAATCTAGTCTAAACCAGAATTCTTTAATGTGTAATTTTACTTCAGTCCAGTACACGATTCTGTTGATTAGGAATGTTGATGATTTAAAGTAAAAGAAAATTTTTTTCACAGTGGTTTGGACCAGTGGTTCTCAATATTTTCGGTTCCAGGATTCCTTTAGACTCTTAGAAATCATTGAGGAAAAGCTTTGTTTTTATCTATTGATATTTACCATTGAAGCAAATAAAAAGGTTTATATTTATAATATTTACATATACACAGTAATCATAGTTTTCTGTGCTTTGTTTATAGATTGATCCTACAAAATTAAATCTTATAAAAGCAGCACTGAAGGTATAGATCATGTAAATAGTCTTCACTGGAGAATTGTGCATGTGGTTTGGCCCAATAAGAAGGAAATGTTATAGTGTTATATCAGTCTTGAACTAAAGTGTACCGAAAATGTACCTTTATTTTCCTATAACGACTTAATTTCTACTCAAGCTCTTGTTCTGGTTGGGCAATGAAAACTCAGTATAAGTAAATGTGGGCTCCATCTCTTTTTCCGTGGGGTTGTGGTTAAATTTTGAGGCTTTGCGAACCATCAGGACCTTGGAGGAGGCCCCATTTTGGTCTTCTTTTCTGGTTCTCACTCCCAGGCCCACACAGGTCACTTCTGAGAATCTCATTCCTGTGTCCATGACCTTTTGGTTCTAGTAGTTCTGTGTCCTGCCTCTGAGTGCACACTTGGGCACCGTGTAGGCTCAAACTGTGGATTAGACCCATTACTGGGTCAGGACATTGATTAAGTGGGTCAAGACCAGCATTAAAAGAAAATGCCCTCTGGGCTCCTGGGTGGCTCAGTCGTTAAGCGTCTGCCTTCGGCTCAGGTCGTGATCCCAGGGTCCTGGGATCGAGCCCCGCATCGGGCTCCCTGCTCGGCGGGAAGCCTGCTTCTCCCTCTTCCACTCCCCCTGCTTGTGTTCCCTCTCTAGCTGTCTCTCTCTCTCTCTGTCAAATAAATAAAATCTTTAAAAAAAAGAAAAAAAAAGAAAGAAAATGCCCTCTAACATTTTCTACTTTGTTCTAGTAGTGGACTATGAGGTAAGATGTGTTTCACACTGTGGGCCCTAGTCAGAGTTTCAAAAACATGGTGTTAGGTCATTCTCAGCTGCCACTGAATTTGGCATATTTTGAATCTTCTTATCATGGAAATGTCCTGTATTATATTTTAAAAACATAGGTTGCAAACTTGAGTATCTGTTTGACTGCAAATGTCAGGTTTTGGTCCTCACAGTTTGATGGGTTCTAAAACTAATTTCCCTCAAAATTTCAAAGGCATGGTTTTGCTGAAGGGAAGACTATTGGTATCATAATTTCATGGGTAACTTTTTTTCTCTTTCTGGAAGCTTCTGCTGATTTTCATTATTTTTAGAATTCTGAAATCTCACTACGGTACATTTTATAGGGATTTTTTTCTTTTGTGCTGGGCACTTAAGGTTTGTCCTTTAGAGCTGAAGGTGTAAGTGGTTCTTCATTTACTCTCTTCTTTGTTTCTGAAACTATTAAACGGATTTGTTTACAGATTTATTTTTTTTAAAGATTTTATTTATTTATCTGATAGAGAATGGGAGAGCATAAACAGGGAGAGCTGCAGAGGGAGAGGGAGAAGTAGGCTCCCCAATGAGCAGGGAGCCTGATGCGGGGCTCGATCCCTGTACTCTGGGATCATGACCTGAGCAGAAGTCAGACTCTTAACCTCCTGAGCCACCCAGGTGCCCTATAGATTTCTTTCTTTTTTTTTTTTTTAAGATTTTATTTATTTTGAGAGAGAGCGAGCACATGAGCAGGGGGAGGGGCAGAGGGAGAGAAGGGGAGAGAGAATCTCAAGCCGACTCTGCATTGAGCATGGAGCCTGACTCCAGGCTCCGTCTCATGGCCCTGAGATCATGACCTGAGCTGAAATCAAGAATCAGATGCTTAACTGACTGAGCTACCTAGGAGCCCCTGTTTACAGATTTCTTAACTCTTCTCTCATATTGCCCATCTCTTTACTATTTGGCTCTTCATTATGTAAGGTTTTCTTCTCTCCATCTTGAAGATAACTAGTTGCTTGTTTATCCCATTACTGCATCTCTCCATTGGCTATTTTATTTCAATATCCATATATTATTAAATTCACTTTTAAAAGTTTAGACAGAGTATAATTTACTCTTTTTGGAGTATGGTTCTATGAGTTTTGACGTATGCATATAGTTGACTAAGCACCACCATGATCAAAATACAGAACACTTCCTCACTCCAAAGATTTATCTCCTGCTGTTCCTTTGAGGTCAACTCACCCCCTCCACCCACCACTTCCCCAGTCCATGTGAGTCATTAATTTCAAGTATTGTTTTATTTTTAAATCTTCTAGTAACTCATTGGTGTTTTTTTTAAAAGATTTTATTTATTTATTTGAGAGAGAGAGTGGGAGCCCAAGCAGGGGAAGTATTAGAGGGAGAGGGAGAAGCAAGCTCCCCGCTGAGCAGGGAACCCGATGTGGGACTCGATCTCAGGGCCCTGGGATCATGACCCGAGCCGAAGACAGACACCCAACTGACTGAGCCACCTAGGCGCCCCTTGTTGGTGTTTTTAATTTCCTTTTTTTTCTGTAGCAATTTGATGTTGATGTTGATATGACTTGATTATGTTGTAATATTCTTGATTATGTTGTAATATGATGTGATATCCTCTTGAATGATTTTCCAAGTTCTTATGCATGAATTACATTTCCTCCAGGATTACCTGTGTTCTCTTGTGTGCATTTTCTTTCTTGCTATTTTTTGTCCATTTTTGTCCATTTCTTTCTTGCTGTTGGGTTTTCTTACAAATTAGGGGTCGTTAGCTGTCCGTTCATTTTTATGATCGAAGAGGAGGCTGAGGAGTATAGGAAGCTGGAGTGGGTCTCCATTGCAGTTAGGAAGGTCTGAGTCCCCAGCAGGGCTTACCCTGGAGTGGGAATACTGACATGACCTTCTGCAGGTGCTGTGAATGTCCAGGGCTATCAGTAGGCCAGCTTGCCAGGTACACAGATGGGGCCAGTTAAAGTGGAGACTTAAGGTCCTGGAACAAACAGACAAAACAAAAATATAAGCAAAGAGGGCTGTACTCTGCGGGTTGGGTGCTTTAGAATATCCCTTCTTACCCTGACCCCGTGTCTGATGCAGATGTCACAGGTCATCTCATGGCCTGTCCTCATCACAGGATTTGTCCTGAGGCTGATCTCTCACTTTCTTCAGAGATAGGCCTAGGTGTCTGCATGGGTAAATACTTCTCTGGTGGAACCACTAGAATATGCTCTGTACAGGGAGTAAATGGAGAAGGGAAGGGGCCTGAGGAGCTGGTCTGAATGCAGTTCTCAACAGTCTGGTGACCCTGGGGACATTTCAGAGCCCCCCTTTCCTATTAATCTGACACTGTCTGTTGACTAACAACTAAGGTGTCTTTAGTCTTTCCTCTGTTAATGCTTTTATTCTTTTAAACAACTAACATTCTTTCTCTCTGTGAGTATGTGTGTGTGTGTATGTGTGTGTATTTAAAACTATTGTCATTGGGCTTTGGGTGGGAAGTGCTTGGTTTGCCATTTCTGTCAACTCTATTGAAGTTGTATGAATCAAACATATTGAAGCTAATATGTACAACTTTGAAGGTAATAATTGTTTCTTTTAAAATGGCAAACTTACTTCAGACCTCTCACAAAGTCCTTCTTTTCTTCCCATGCCATTCAGCTGTGATGAAAACATTTAAAGCTGCACGTCTTTCTCTTCGTCCTTGGCACTGAATACAGTAGAAGTATAATGACCTGTTGGGTGTTAGTTCAATTATATAATCAAATAGCGAGAAAGAAGTACATTTATTTATTTTTATTTATATTTATTTATTTTTCAGAAAGAAGTACACTTAAAGAAGAGTTATCTATTTTGTGGTTAGGTTGTACCTTGAGGTACCTGGGAAAAGAATGTGGCTTGGTCAGCGAGTTGTTTGGTTGCAGCAGAGGGGACAGGCAGTAACACAGTTGTTGATGATGTTGTATCTGGCATTGAGTTCATTTTCTTTAACACATACTGGTGTGAAAGATGCCAATTTTGGTATAATTTCCTTTGTTCTCCTCAGTCTGTCTATTCTAAACCACATTAAATGAATTTAGTGTACACAATTTGGAAGTGTGTTGAAGAGTTCCCCTGCTCTCTAAGAATATTTCTCTCTTTGCATAGTGGAGACCAGTGGTTAAATAGATTTTAGTTTCTTGATGTTACTTTTATAGCCTGAAAAATTAGGAAACAACTGATCTGCCAATTGTCAAAGAAGTAGAGTCTACTGGTGGCAAGGAGATTTAGCCTGAGGCCCAGGGTGTTTGGCAGTGGCTGCCTGAGTGTTGTGTTGAGAAGATAGTTGGGTCTTTTTTGGATCGTTCAGACAGAGTGGTGTGATTAGTGATGTCTGCCTTGAGTATGGGAGGTAGCATATGGTGTTGGTTCTTCTTCTTACAATTCATTATTAGTTTCCCATAATTTATTTGACTTGCTTTTGGGCCATACATTTATCTGTGAGTCTATAACATTTTTTTATGGAAAAGATGCAGCTGGATGTGATATTCAATTTCTAGTTTTATGCAGGCCTTTCCTGAAAAATATAATTATTTTATTCTTTTCCCCCTTCTTCAGGCCTTAAGTAATTATTTTATTGATACTGAGCATTTATTTTTTTTATTTTTAATTTTTAAGATTTTATTTTTTTACTTGAGAGAGAGTGAGAGAGAGAGAGAGAGCGAGCACAGAGGGACAGAGAGAAGCAGACTCCCTGCTGAACAGGGAGCCTGACTCGGGGCTCGATCCCAGGAGCCTGAGATCATGACCTGAGCTGCAGGCAGATGCTCAACCAACTGAGCCACCCAGTTGCCCAGTAGTGAGCATTTAAATAGGTGCTATATTTATTATTATCTTTAGCAAAGGAATATAATGTGATCTGTTTTGTGTTTCTAATGTTGTTTTCCTATAAACTCTGTTTTTGATATTTTTCAGACTATAGGACTATCTTAGATACTTGAGCCCCAAATCTGCATGTGTTCCTCTTGGCCATGATCACCTGTGGTGTTTTGTGTTCGTGGGCACAAACCACAGAGCTGCTCAGCCACACGCACTTCCCTGTTTGTATATTCCCATGGTCAGTATCAGCAACAGCCTAGGGTATAGACTGTCCTCCAACAGCTCATATTTTTCTTAAACAGCAGCTCTGTGTGTGTGCGCACGCGTGTGTATTAATTTCTCACCTTTTATACTCTTTTTCAAAATCTAGGTGACATGTTCCAATAGCTGATAAGCATTTCACAGTGTGGTAGGTCAGGTTTACCATGTAATCCCTTTGATAATGCCTTCTTTTGTAAATACGCGGTAGAAGTTACAATGGAGTCCTGCCGGGGAAGTAAATCAAAAGGTGGCAAGTTCTTTGACCCTTCCAGCCAGAAAGAGAATTTGGTAAATTGTTAGACAGGTTATCGACTGCCCTTTGGAGAGCCGGGGGTTTGTATTCTGTACCTTTCAGCTGGGGCTTGTATTTCATGTGTGACAGGCCTGCATTATCATAATCCATTTTTCGCTTTTATGTGATCTACCAGCAGCGCCCATAAGCCTCCTTTATGAAGAGCATTCCCCATTTACTTGCTCTAATTCACTGTCTTTTTTTTTTTTATCATAAAATTGATGTTTTGCTACCAGCGGCATTATGTGTGAGTTGTTTATGGAGGTGCTACAGGGAAGAAGATTAGTGGTAGAATTAAGAACAAGATGATGGCTGTGGAAGGAAATTCATGAATAGACATCACATCAATGACACAGCAAGATAGTGAAAGAGGCATTTAAACCCAAAGATCCTGAAAAATGTCAGGAGTAGAATTATAACACGTCTTTGGCTGATGTTGAATAGTGCTAATGGTAAACTAACAAATTTTTACTCAACGGTTCCAGTAGGTAGAAAATGCCCAGATGGAACCCAACATGTAAAAAAGATACTTTAAAATGCCTCTACCCATTACCTGGTGATTCCCCCCAGCAGTACTCAATCTGGAATATCAGTAGAAATAATGTAGAATTGTTCATTTATTCATGTTATCATCTGAATCTTAAAACATTTGATAGAATTTTTTTTATGATTTTATTACTTTATTTTTTTCTCTCTGAGATACCGTTCTTTTTTTTTTTAATTTTTTTATTATGTTAGTCACCATACAGTACATCATTAGTTTTTGATGTAGTGTTCCATGATTCATTGTTTGCATATAACATCCAATGCTCCATGCAATATGTGCCCTCCTTAACACCCATCACCGAACTAACCCATCCCCCCATCCCCCTCCCCTCTGAAACCCTCAGTCTGTTTCCTGGAGTCCATAGTCTCTCATGGTTCATCTACCCCTCCGATTTCCCCCCCTTCATTTTTCCCTTCCTTCTCCTAATGTCCTCCATGCTATTCCTTATGTTCCACAAATAAGTGAAACCATATGATAATTGTCTTTCTCTGCTTGACTTATTTCACTTAGCATAATCTCCTCCAGTTCCATCCATGTTGATGCAAATGTTGGGTATTCATCCTTTCTGATGGCTGAGTAATATTCCATTGTATATATGGACCATATCTTCTTTATCCATTCGTCTGTTGAAGGGCATCTTGGCTCTTTCCACAGTTTGGCTATTGCGGACATTGCTGCTATGAACGTTGGGGTGCATGTGGCCCTTCTTTTCATCACATCTGTATCTTTGGGGTAAATACCCAGTAGTGCAATTGCTGGGTCATAGGGTAGCTCTATTTTTAACTTTTTGAGGAACCTCCACACTGTTTTCCAAAGTGGCTGTACCAACTTGCATTCCTACCAACAGTGTAAGAGGGTTCCCCTTTCTCCACAACCTCTCCAACATTTGTTGTTTCTTTGCCTTGTCAATTTTTGCCATCCTAACTAGTTTAAGGTGGTATCTCAATGTAGTTTTGATTTGAATTTCCCTGATGGCTAATGAAGTTGAACATTTTTTCATGTGTCTGTTAGCCATTTGTATGTCTTCTTTGGAGAAGTGTCTGTTCATGTCTTCTGCCCAGTTTTTGACTTGATTATTTGTTTTTTGGGTGTTGAGTTTGAGAAGTTCTTTATAGATCTTGGATACCAGCCCTTTATCTGTAGTGTCATTTGCTAATATCTTGTCCCATTCCATGGGTTGCCTCTTTGTTTTGTTGACTGTTTCCTTTGCTGTACAGAAGTTTTGTATTTTTTTAAAAGATTTATTTATTTATTAGAAAGAGAGAGAGAGAGCATGTGGGGGAAGGGGCAGAGGGAGAGAATATCCAAGCAGAGTCCTGCAGAGCGTGGAGCCTAAAGTGGGGCTCGATCTCACGAACCACGAGATCACGACCTGAGCTGAAACCAAGAGTTGGACGCTTAATGACTGAGCCACCAAGACACCCTGAGAATTTTTTTGTTTATGCCATTTTACACACCTGAAAAGATAACGTAAGTAGGATTATTTTTGAGCATTATTAATAGTTATGAAATTTCATAGGAACTCTTATTCAAGGGAAAAACTTCCAGGTTTTCCCCTTCTCTCGTATAATATGCCATTTTCATTTATGGCTCTTACACTAACAACAAATTCTTTCTAATTTGATGATTGTGAATTTTAAGATATTCTCTCAGGGAATGAAATCTAACCAAAGACTAGGAACGGGAGCACACACACAGCTTGCTTCGGAGAACAGAGTGAAGAAGCCCAGCTCTTGGCCTTTGGCTGTTCAGGCCTTCTGAGATTTGGGCCCCAGGTGGGAAAGAAAATGGCCTGGGAAACTCTCCGGTGTGTCTGGCGAAGTGTGCTCAGGCAGCAAAAGCCTTTACAAAGGAAAGTACGCTGCTATTTTTGACTCTTGCTGTGGAAGCCTGGTGCTGGCTTCATTTCAGATATTCTAGGCATTGGAGGAGGTCTTCCTTAAACAAATCTGTTAACATTTTAGTTTTTGGGAGCACACAGTGCAACTCAGATGTAAATGCACCAGTTCATATTTCAGCCTGAAGCTGTTCCATCTCATCCATTTTTGGGGTCCCCACTTCCTTCAAGAGTCGGATGGTTTGGTCCCATCTTCATAGCTGGGCCTGGCTTGTGTATCCTCATGTGGTTCTTCCTGTTGATTCTTTGCCATTAGAAGCCTCTCTGGGCAGAACACGAGGCTCTTTGGGCTCCTTGTGCTCAATGCTTTTTCTTCCTGAAGGTGGTTAGCAGGTGTTTCTCTTGTTTAGCGTGTGACGGTTGATCCCAGGTGGGAGTTACAGTCTTTCTCTCCTTCTCTCCCTCTCCCTCTCTTCATCTTGCCTCTCTGCTCCCCGTTTCATGCTGTTACCTTTTCTCATTGCATCTGGGCTCAAATGCAAGCATCCTCAGGGAAGCTCTATCAGAGGGAGTAAGAATCCATGTATCAAGAGTCAGTATCTCAACAGAGAGAGTTTTCCTTTCCTTTTATTATTCTGCTCATTCCACATGGCACAGGTTGGCATCCTGCTTTTCCTGCACGGGGGAGTGCTTGGAGGCAGTATACACTGGTAAGTCCTGCCAGTAACTCATGGTCAAGCATGCTCTGAGACCTTTCTGATTGATGAGTGCCTATCATGTATTGGTTGTTAAGTGGGTTGAATACCACCCCTGTATGGAGATATTACCAATATATTTTTTAAAGATTTATTTATTTATTTTAGAGACAGAGCACATGTATGTGAGTGGGGGTGGGGTGTGGGGGGTTGTGGAGGGGGAGGGCAAAGTGGGAGGGAGAGAAGACAGAATTTCAAACAGAATCCCTGCTGAGCTTGGAGCCTGATGTGGAGCTTGATCCCATGACCATGAGGCTTTGGTTAAGCCTCAGCCAAAATCAAGAGTCAGAGGCTTAACTGACTGAGCCACCCAGGCACCCCGAGACATTACCAGTATTATTGTCATGAATTCCAAATTCCACATATTTGATATATTTACTGATTAGAAATAATTGGGAGAGGAGTGTTGAAATCTTTCACCATGTTGGTGGATATGCCAGTTTTTCCCCTATTAATTTTGTAGGCATGTACATGTATGCTCCTTTCCCCCTTTCTCTATAAATATACATACGCACATGCATATTTTAAACAATTGGTTGAGACTAATATCAGGTACATTTATATTTAGGATATTTTTTTTGGTGCATTGAACTTTCATCACTGTGTAGTGTTTCTATTCTTAATAATGTCTTTATTTAATTTATTTTTAAAAAAGATTTTATTTATTTGAGAGAGAGAGGGGGAGGGCTTGCAAGTGGGGGCTGGGGGAGAGGGAGAGGATCCCAACCAGACTCTGCACTGAGTGTGGAGCCTGGTGTGTGGCTTGATCTCACGACCTGAGATCATGACCTGAGCCGAAGTCAAGAACCAGAAGCCCAACCAACTGAGTTAGCCAAGCACCCCAATGCCTTTATTTTTAAAGTGTATTTTGTCTCACAAAAACATAGCTATTTTATAGTAGAATTAAAAAATATGACTCTATTGGTATTTTAGCTGGCAATTTTAACCCATTTATATTTTTGTGATTGTTGAATTGTTTCTCCCAGTGGTTAAATTTCTATTTGTCCTGTTTATTCTATGCTTCTTTTTCTTTTTGTCTTCTTTCTCTTTTATTTTATTGAGTTAGTATTTTGGTATTTTTTAAAAAACTTGATTTTCCCCTTCTATAGGACTTGACTTCATGTACTATTTTCCATTCTTTGTGGGTACCCTTAAAATATTATCATATTTGCTGAAGCACAGTCTAAAATTCAGTAAGAATTTAACTTTCTCCTTTAACCTTAACCTAACCTTTCTCATGAAGAATAGAAGGACCTTAGAATACAAATTCTCCTACTACCTTCTCAATCTGATTATCCAGTACATTACATTTTCCTTTAAAAAAAAAAAAAACTCAGATAATATTGTTATCATTCCACACAATGTGTGTGTGTGTGCGCACGTGCACTTACCATTTGATTTGCTTGCCATTCCTCTTTGCATTTTAGCTTGTTCTATTTTCTCTCTTGCTGAAGTACCTCCTTTATAAGTAAATTCATAGATGATCTGCTGGTGGTAATTTCTCTCAGATTTATTTTTGAATTTTTTTTCCTGTTTTTTAAAGATAATTTTGAATGATATGAAACAATGGAGTTGTTCAGACCTGGGAGAAATACTCAAAGTTATGTTGAAACCTTCTATCTTTTCCCCACCATCTACTAGAGTTATGATCCTGGCCCTTGGATAAAATTACTTCTTTGGTTAAGATCAGAGCATGAAAAGATGGTCCAAAGCAAAGTCACTGGGCCCTGACCTAACTCAGAAAGGCAGGGCTGAAAAGCCAGTTTAATAATGTGAGGTCAGAACTTTTACCTTATAAATGTTCTTAAGAGTTGAAATTGCTTTTTCTTGAGGTAGATACTGTATTAAAAATGTTGCTATCCTTTTTCTGGATGAATGTGTTGTTAGGAACAAAGGGTCCTATGTTGGCAATCCCCAAGACCCTCAGGTTTGATGATTCTCTAGAACATCTCTTAGGTCTCAGCATAGAGTTGTATTCATGGCTGTGATTTATTACATCAAAAATGCACAAAGCAAAATCAGCAAAGGGAAAGGCACATGGTGCCAGGTCCAGAGGACAGCAGGCACAAGCTTCCAGTGTCCTCTCCCAGAAGAGTCACATGGGATGCACTTAATTCTCCCAGCAAAGAGTCATGACAACATGTGTCAAATGTTGCCAACCAACAAAGCTCGTTAGAGACTCAGTTCCTAGTGTTTTCACTGGGGGTTTTTCATAGAGGCACCTTTTGCCTGGCAGGTACCCAAATTCCAGACTCCCAGAAAGAAAGCAAGTGTTCGGCATAAACTCTATTGTTTGTACCAACAGCTTGGGCCCAGTCTTATCAGTTAATGGTGGTGGGAACCCTCCCCAAATCCAAGTTCTTAGAAACCGGCCAAGGGCCCCCCATGTAAGCTGGCCTTTCTTTTTTTTTTTAATTTTTAAAAATTTTTCTAAAGATTTTATTTATTTATTTGACAGAGAGAGAGAGACAGCGAGAGAGGGAACACAAGCAGGGGAGTGGGAGAGGGAGAAGCAGGCTTCCCACTGGGCAGGGAGCCCGATGCGGGGCTCAATCCCAGCACACTGGGATCATGACCTGAGCCGAAGGCAGACACTTAACAACTGAGCCACCCAGGCCACCCCTAAGCTGGCCTTTCAAATACAGCACTCAGGTCTGCTATGTTAACTCCCTTCTGCACAGGGCCTGTAAGGAAATGATGATGTAGTAACAAAGTCTTCTGACACCTGAGTTCTGCTCTCACATTTTCTAGTTTGAGTGGAACTTTAACATGGTCAAGTAAACAAAAAGCTACAGGGGGAAGAATTAAGTGCTCAGGAGGGAGAAGGCTCAGACAGATGTGATTGACGGGTAGTGTGGCAAAGGATTCAGGGGAGGTGGGGGGGTTGTTTGACTTTGCCAGGCAGGCGAGAATGAAAACAGAGATTGGAGACTGGTTAGAAAGAGCTGGAAGTTTTAATATTAGTAGACTTCTATAACATTAGAGATTTACATCTATTACTTAAGGTTTCTCAACCTTAGCAGAATTGGCAATTTTGGATAGGGTAAGTCTCCGTTGGGGTGGGTGCGGGGGCTGTTCTATGCATTGTGGGATGTTTAGCAGCATCCCTCACCTTTGCCCACTAGCTGCCAAGAGTACCCGCCACCCACCACTTGCCCTAAACCACAGATGGTCAAAAATGTCTCCAGACCTTGCCTATCACCAGATGTCCTGTGCAAGAACCACTGTGCTAACACATGATATACAATAAACAGATTCATAAAGACCTTACCTTCATATGTCTAAGTGGCTTATTAATATCTCACATTTACAGTATTTTTCCATTTATAAAGGTCTTTTACGTGGTTCTGGCAACAACCTCATGAGAGAACCAGGAGTCCATTATCCTCCTTAGATAGATGATGTAAGGAGGCACTGAGGTTAAGTCTGTTTGCAGCGCAGAGCAAAGAGAAAGTACTACTACTAGTAGTAATAGTAATAATGATATTATTGCTATTAATAATAGATATTTTATTAAATGCTTACTATGAGCCAAACATTGTTTGAAATGCTTTACCGGTGTTATTTTTGGAATAAGCCTAAGAGGTACTACCATTATGTTGATTTTGCAGATGAGGACATTGAGGCCAGAGAGGTTAAGAAAGCTGCCCAAAGGCACAGAGCTAGTAGGTGGAAGATCCAGGTCCAAACCTGGGAAATTTAGCTTCAGTGCTCTCATGGCCACTGGGCTCTGGATAAAAAGTGAGGTCCTGGATGCTCACATTCTCCAGCGTGTTCTTTCTTTTAACTATGTCCGTGGAGGTTGCAATTTGCTTACACTGCTTTTCCCACTCTGACCAGCTCAGTGGTTTGCATATCACTTTTCCTCTATTCGAATCAGCGAAATCTCATAGAGATAAAAAAATTAGAAGTCTTCTTTCTGTAACCTAACTTTGCTGTTTCAGATGTTGTCTTCTGTTATTATCTTGATTCTTCCTCTTTTTATTTTGATTATAGCATTTCACGGAAATCTGGGTTTGTTGGCGGCTGGCAGCCTAGTTTGATACATACACTTCATCCAATTCATGTGTACTTCAGCTAAGAGACTTCTATTTATGATGCTTAAACATTCCACAGTATTTCCCAGATCTTTCCACCAGCTCCCAATGTATGATATGCCGTATTTCCAGGAAATGTATTAATGTACCAATTCATCCACCTCTTCTTTTATATATATATATATATATATATATATATATATTTTTTTTTTTTTTTTTTACTTTTTTCCTGGTTCTCTTTGAACACCCATTTCGTGGTACTTAATGCCTTCTGTCTTAAATTCTGACCCCTAATATGGACAAGGAGAAAATATACCTCCTGTAGGCCTGGTGAAGAAATCTACCTTCATTAAGATTTCTATTCAAGACATTTATTTTCCAAAGACTTTCTACTACCATTTAAATATAGTATTTGGAAAAAGCTAGGATTAACTGTATGGTACCATCAGTTAATTTGCAAATGCTTTGCTTCTCTGTCCTATGATCCCATGAGGGACCATTGGGCCCTCAGTTTATTCCTGTATCTGGTTTTCTTTTTTTCTTCTTCTGTAGGTGTGTGGTGGGTGGGGAAGAGTTGAGACTATGACTTCAGAGGAGGATATTGTTGGATTAGTGTAGATGGATGTTACTACATAGACACGGTGTTGAGAAATCCATTATATTACTCATGATCCCTAGTAGTTTCAGATACAAATTCCTTCTTTCTCCCAGCATTTATTATTTTGGTTATTAATACTAAATTGAACCTTTTCTCCTAGGTCAAAATTTTGGATAATTTCTTCTTGTTATGCATCTTTATCTTATTTTTAAAAAATTTGTATTTATTTATTTATTTTAGAGAGGGAGTGGGGGAGGGGCAGAGGGAGAGAGAGAATCTTAAGCTCGATCTCACAATCCTGAGTTCATGACCTGAGCCGAAATCAAGAGTTGGCCACCTAACCGACTGAGCAACCCAGGTGCCCCCGGTTATTCATCTTTAGACAAAGTTACAGGATGTACAAATGAACCCACCATTACAGAATCATTACATTTTAGGATTGGAAAAAAGTGCCAAGTATTGCCAGCCATCTGTTTATAGTCCTCTGTGTGATTGTATGGTCTGTTAGGTTTGCTGCTTTGGTCACCAGCTCAACAGAATACATCTTCTAAAAAAACCAAAACAGCAGAAGCTTTTCAATTTGTTTGCTTGTCTTCAAGTGTAGCCCTTGACCACAGAGAATTCAGTATGGCATGCCAGAATCAGACTTATAAAGGTGGTGTTTTATTTATATGCATGTACTTTATAAGTTCAGAGCTGTCACCTCTTCTCACTGTCAAATCAAGTGGTGAGAATACTTAGATTATTTTTCAGGAAATGATACTTCAGAATGGGAGGTATGGGTGGCAAGTGAAGTTTCGTTAGTATCCAAATAGAAATGATTTTTGCCTGGCGTGGACGAACTTCACATGCCCATAGAGAAGGAGTTACAAACCCCCCCCCCCCCCCCCCCCCCCCCCCCCCCCCTTCCCCCGGCCCTCTCAGGATGCTGTTTAATTTAAAATTCTGCTTAGTTTTAAAATTATGTTTACTTAAAAAATTCTGTTTACTTTTTAATTAACCAGAAATAGGCAGGAGCAGGTTATCCCCCAATGTCTGCCCCCAAACGGAGTTAGTCTGTAGCACAGCAGGGGCTCAATGGGCCAAACTTCCTGTAACACATTTGAGAGCAGATTTTAATTACTGCTTTAAAGTAGTTAAAATAGATATGTAACATTTTTGAATTAAACATTGCAGAACTCCTGAAAATTTCTGTGAAACTTTATCCCACAGAATGTATTTAGGAAAAAACCCATGTGTCCCGTTCTTATTTTAGCTTTAAAGTATAGCAATGCATAGTTTCTACCTTTGGAAGTCCGGTGAAATTCAGCTGTCCAAGACTGATGTGCAAATATTCCAGAACACACCGAAGTTGTCTGCCCAGCTTCCCTGGGTGGAGCACAGCTCAGAGGTAGCCCCCAAAGGGTGCGGCTGCCACCAAGGCTGTGACTCCAGGGTGCGGAGAGGGAGAAACCTTGCGGGCTACGGCCTCCTCCCTTGAATCAACACTAGTTTTTTTTTTTTTTTTTAAAGATTTTATTTATTTATTTGAGACAGAGAGAATGAGAGACAGAGAGCATGAGAGGGAGGCAGGTCAGAGGGAGAAGCAGACTCCCTGCCGAGCAGGGAGCCCGATGCGGGACTCGATCCCGGGATTCCGGGATCATGACCTGAGCCGAAGGCAGTCGCTTAACCAACTGAGCCACCCAGGCACCCCGAATCAACACTAGTTTTGACCAACGTTTTAAACAAACTTGACTGTCTAGTTTCTGAGTCTGGATTAGAAGGTGGGAGCCAGAGGGGATGAAGACCATGCAAGGCCGAGTGTTGTGGGAGAAGTGATCTCTCGACACCCCAGAAATCGGGCACGCACCATGATTTCCTATGATCTAGGCCATCCCAACCGTGGTAGACTTTACAAGCACTACTGCTTTACATTGTGATCTGTTAATATCTATGAAGCTGACCCTCAGGTATGATGACAACATTTAAATTAAGTTTGTAGATGCTCTAGGAAGGTAGGAAAATTATGTAAAATTTTCAAAGGATGTCAATTAAAATAGTTCAAATGCATCCAGCAGTGGTGGGGTTTTAACTTCAGTTAAATGAAGACTTTACTTATATAGGACGTTTAATTCCTGAAGGATGCTGGGAAAATGAGGCAATGATGTACATTCCCTATTGTGAGTCTCACCCCACACAGTGCTACAAAATGTCTTTAATCCTGATTTCAGAAGTGCTAGGGTAACTGTTGCAAGGACGTACAGAGTTTGTTTGCACTGACAAGAGCTGACTCCATCAGCCTTCTCACGGGAAGCCAGGAATAGGATGCTGGAAAGAAGCCTCTACAAGGAGAGTGAGGTGGAGAACACTTGGGAGAAATCACAGGAAGAGGCACAGTGTGGACATCACCAACGAGAGGGGCTAGGGAGGGAGGCGGCTCTTTGAGGGACGGCTGTCAGCGCGATGATAGAGTCTCGGCAGCTAGACATACACTTTCTGCGCCGGCTGAGCGTGGGGAGGGGGCAGCCATGAACCAGTGTTTGTACCTTTCCCCACACAGAGGGAGCGGATACTCTCACTTCATCATTAGGAGGGCCTGTGTGTGACCCTCTATCACACAGCATGGTGAAGCTTTACTATGGCTTGACCGTGTGCTATGGTCATATGGCTCATTCTTCTCTCCCCCTCTCTCCTACCTTTCTTCCTTCCACACATATTACTGAAGTCATATTATGAGCCAGACACTGGTAGGTGCTGAATGTGCTCTGACGAGAGACAAGACGGCCTGTTCTTGCTGACACAGAACTTTCCTTGTACTGTGAGACAGGGACGTGTCAATAGGAGCATGCAGATGAATATAAGAATTACAATGGGAAGGAAAGTACATTCCAGGGCACACTGGGGAGGCCAGGAGGGCTTCCTGGAGAAAGTGACGTCTACGGCAAGACCTAGGCAATGAAGAGGAGTCAGCCAGAGAAGCGGGGTGTGAGG
The DNA here is from genome assembly GCF_011800145.1 of Mirounga leonina. Taxonomy (NCBI): domain Eukaryota; kingdom Metazoa; phylum Chordata; class Mammalia; order Carnivora; family Phocidae; genus Mirounga; species Mirounga leonina. The sequence goes on from NW_023270453.1 coordinate 1,910,711, forward strand.
AGGGGTGAGTGTTCTGGGCCAGGAGAGCAGTGTGTGGGGGGAGAGGGGGGAAAGACAAGGGTGAGCTCCATGGGTGGAGCATGGCGAGTGAGCAGGATGATTACAGAGGGTGATTGTGGGGCCTCTACAAGGAGGCTGGACTTTATTCTCAGATCACTGGGAAGACATTGAACAGTGGTACTCAGAGGAGTAATGTAATCAGATTGGCATTTTAAAATGCCTGCTTTGGCAATTTGGCTTGGAAGGGCAAAACTGGCAAGCTACCTGAAAGGAAAATGTGGCTTATCATGAAAAATGCAGTGGAGAGGGAAATGTAAATATACCCGAGGCGTGTTTAGATAAAATCAATAGACTTGGCAATTGATTGATTCAATGTGTGAGGAGGCAAGATTATCCCCTGGTTTCTGGCTTGGGCAACTGGGCACTAATAAATGCAACAGTGAATAAGAGGGAGGAACTTGTCTTGGGGATGGGTTGGGATATTGGACAGTTGAGTTTCAGACTGGTTGAGTTTATGGTGGGTGTGGAACATACCCGAGTGGAAATGCCAGTGAATCTGAGGTCCAGGAGAACATGCTGGGCTAGATTTGGGAGTAATCAGCATATATGCAGAGATCACCCACAGCTCTGAGAATCAATGAATTCACCCAGGTGATCACCCCGATGTAGACTGAGAAGAGAAGAAGCTGTGTTAGAACCCCAAAGGGGGATGGGCAGACAGAGAGGAACCCACAGGGGACAGAGAAGGGACAGCCAGAAGGGGAGAAGCCAGGCTGAGAGTGTGTGGTGACGTAGAAACCAAGAGAAAGGACGTTTCTAGATGGAAAAGCAGTCCAGTGAGAGGAACACAAAAAGATGTTGCATGTGTCCACAGGAAGTTATTACGGCTTTGACCAGAGAAACTTCTGGAAGCAGGAGCTAGAAGCCAGAATGCATGGTGTTGAAGAGAGAGCTGGAGAGGAGATGAGCAGGGGCAGTGAGTTTAGGCCTCTTTGAAGGAGAGAAGAGAGTCTAGCTCCACAGGCTAGAATAGTGTGTGGTTGGAGGGAAAGGTAGTAAAAGTTAGGAGAGCCCTGAGCATGCTTGGATGCTGTTGGCAAGCAGTGAATAGAGAAGCTGAGGTTGAAATTTTGGGAGGTAGTGGGGTAACTGGTGATAGAGGGTCATGAGAATGGAGGAGGGGAGGGGACCCAGAATAATGATCCAGAGATGGCCCTAGCCATGCGGAGAGACACCTCTTTCCACTGTGATGGGAGGGAAGGATAAAGCATCGCTTTGCAACATAATGTTTTAATTACGTTCTTTTAAAAAATGTCTCCACAGACACTACCCAAAGCAGTCCTTCACTACCGTGGCAGATACGCCTGAAAACCTTCGCCTGAAACAGCAAAGTGAATTGCAGAGTCAGGTAACTTCTCGAAAGCCTATTTTCGTTATGTCGGTACTAACTAGAAGTCACGAGGCCAGTCCTCTGAGATTTCATCCTTGTCCGGTTTCTGCCTGGTCCCCGGCGGGGGTGGAGCCTGAAGGCAGCCGCGGGAGGGCGTTCTCCGTGAAAGCAGAGCACATCTGTTTTATTCCTGGGCTCGGATCATCCTGACATTCCCGGTTCTGTTATTCACGTGGGACTAGGGCAACTAAATGAGTTCTGGTCAGAGTAAGTGTTTCCCAACAATATTGATTTATTTGGTCCTAAATATTTAAAAACATTTTATAAATAGCTTTTCCACACCGCATATGTAGGGGAAAGAAGAGGTGTTAACTTGACCCAGTTGTAGCGCGTGTGGCGCTGACACCCTGTCTGTGTATCTCACACCAGCCACGAGCTTTGTTTTCATCCTGTCACTTTATTCATATTTCTTTCATATGTCACACTGACAGCATGAACAAAGATTAGAACACCACAGTTGGCTCCCACTCAACCATTTTGGATGAGAACTTGCCTTCAATATGGTGAAACACACTGGTGAAGACTAGGGATTTAAATGGCAATATTTTCTGCAGGGACACCCCATCTCTTAAGAGACACAGGGCTCTCTCTTTCAGAGAAGTTATCTTGCCTGCCACACTGTGGGAATACGACGAACGACTACATTGCAGCCCTTTGGTCAACCGTGGAGTAAAACCCTACCAAGGAGGGGCGAGGGAAGGCTGATTCGGGGTCCCCCTTCTGCTGCTCATGGGTTGGGACCTGGGGCCAGCCCCTCTGATTCTTTATGCTTCTGGAAAATGACACCGTCTATGTTATCTGGTCTACCTATCTTGGGTGGGGAGGTGTGAAAGCATTTTGAAAGCTAACAGATTGTATGACTCTGAAGGCTTTTTAGTTTTACTAGGGTCCCTGAAAATCCTTGATATGAAAAAAAGAGAATTGCAGAATCTGCATAGGAAAGAGGAACCTGGCTAATAGGCTTTGCAAATGCTAGTTGTAGCGGATCTCATTATTTCTGTGCAAGCTGATGTGTTCACAGGGGACATTGTGGTTCCCTCCACCCTCTTTCTGGGGGTCTTGGGACCATTTCCCAATCCATTTAGTTGAAGGAAGTAGAACTCAAAGTAGAGTTTGCTGTCGGTTAACAACACCATGAAGACTTGGTTGGCAGTTAGCTTTTGGTTTTGTAAAATGCTAATTCTTGTGTGCTAAGCCATTAGTTCAAAAAATTGAGTGCTGGCCAAGGAGAGGCAGTGTTGCAGAGCCGACAAGAACACCCCTGCTCATTCACACCGTGGAGGGTGCCAGGACTTGGCTCCAGCCTGTGCAGATCCAATATGCCTTTCTTCTCATCAAGTTAGGATTAATTAGATAATTCGGGAGAAGTACTTCGAGCACATTGGAAAACAGACCTAAATCAAGCGATCAAATATTTGTTTCCTGCCTATTACATGTCCTTGTTCTGTGCAAAAGAATTCATAATTAGTTGAGCTTCCCTTCACTGAGCTCATAGGGTGTGTGAGGAAACAAGACTAACATAACCTTACCTCCCCCCACACCCCCGGACGGCGCTCTTTCATTTACAATAAGGATCCCAAAAGGGAGGGATGAGTGTGGGTTGGACTGGTCGGTGGTTCCTCCTAGAGGTGGATTTGAGTGGAGTCTTGAAGGTTGAGAACGGATTGGATTTAAACACTTGTCTCCTTCCTTGGAAGGCATACCGCTCCCTTTGGGTTCAATTAGTGGTGACAGGTGCCTTGAGCTGGGACCAGGAACAGGCATTTACTGTTTTCCTCCCGCGTGTGGGCCTGGCTGTGGAAATGCAAAGAGAAAGGGAACTCACTGTTTTACAAAAGGCTGATTTTATTCTCTGTCACGGAGCAGCTTGCAAGCTTCAGAAGGTGCTGATCGGCTGGTGGGACAGAGCTGATGCAGGACGGCACAAAGTGCCATGGGGTCTCCAAGCAGTGGTCAGGTGAAGGCATTGGATCCTCCTCCAGATTTTGTTCCAGTGTCATCTCTAGAAAGAAATGTAGGGCTTCTTCAGACAGATAGTATGGGGAAATTCAACTCAATTGAAGAAACACGTATTGACTATGTACCCTTGCAATGAACTGTGCAGGGAACTGAGGATATCAAGGTGTCATCATCATCATCAATCTTGCTATATTCTGGGCACAGAATTTTACACGTATTGTTCCATTTAATCTCAAACAGCCCTATGAGACACGTATTTATGATTATTGTCCCTATTTATTTTATTTTTAAGAGATTTTATTTATTAGAGAGAGAGGGAGAGAGCACGAGTGGGGAAGGAGGGGGAGAGGGAGAAGCAGACTCCCCACTGAGCAGCATGCCCAACACAGGCTCCATCCCATGATCCTGAGATCACAACCTGAGCCGAAGGCAGACGCTTAACCGACTGAGCCACCCAGGCGCCCCAGTTATCCTTATTTAAATGAAGCACTCAACCTTTAGAGACTTTAGATGACTTGTCCTTGCAAACTTAGTAAGGAGTTGAACTTGGAATAGAACCGACATCTGTGAACCCTCATTACCCACACTCTTAACCAGTGCTCTGGTCCCTTGATTCAGAAGGCACCTGGAAAAGGAGATCCATAAGCAAATAGTTGTAGTGCAAGGTTATAGTGCAGTGTATGCAAAGGTAGAATTTTGCATAAAGTATGAAAGTCACTCCTACGAAGAAGTCCTTCTCCTCCTCTTCCTCATTTTTATTAGCAGTGGTATTTTTCTGGGTGACAGATGAAAACACTTCTATAAGAGCATTTCTGCTTTTGCAAAGGCATAGAAAGGTATCTACCCAAATGGTCATATTCATTAATGGCAATTGATTTAATTTTAGCGTTTTAAATAACTTGGTTCTGTGGCAGAGCAGTACCTTAGTGTTTTGACATCAAGAAATCTGAACAGCCCAAAAGTTTTGGTGGAAAATCAACTATTAACATTTTATTTACTTATTTGTAATAATTCGTGATACTAAATGAGTCAAATCTGCTCCTAAGTTTGGAGATTCTGAAATCCTCTTTTAGCATTGTTTGGTTAAAGCTAGTTCTTTTCTTTCAGTTCATTAGCTTGTCAAATGAGCCAAAATGAAGGAAAAACAAAAACCAAATTGTGGTTCAACCTAAAAAGTTATTTATAGATATGCATTGTTATGTTCTCCTTTTTCTTCCTTTATCTTTTTTTTCCCCCTGTCTTTTAGAGAGGGTTGTAAACACTGCCAGAATTTTTTTTCCCTAAGTGTTAAACCCTCTCAAGCTTTTTTTGGGGATTTATATTAGGTGCCAGATTGTCATAATAAAATGGTGAGAAATATTGGAAAATAAACAAGCAAACCATGAGTTAGTTTTTTCGAGCTGGTGGTAGGCAGTGGTTTCCAGGCATTCTCCCGCCTACAAACAACAGGTGCACGCCTGCTTGGCCAGCCACCAGCTGCGGTGGGACAGGGGCTGCCCTGGCACTGGGCAGTTGAGCTGGGGGGGGGTGGGATTAGGGGGGAAGCACCCCGTTGTCACTAACTCTCTCTTCGTCACGATCACGGATGGACTGCTTCACAGAAACAGTGTAAATAGTGGTTGGGCGCCCCCACTGGCCCACGGTAGCCCACTCTACAAGGAGCAAAAGTAAAACTCGACTCCTAGTGGCATTTAGTAACATTAGAGTTCACCTGTGGGGCATCAGGCTGTCACTGCTGCAAGCCTGGGGACCGGTGTAATATCCTCTTTTTGTAGGAAAGTGAGCCGGGAGTTCCAAAGCCCTGCCTTACAAACTAAACTGGAACACGAACTCTTTGTAGGCTGGGGAATCCCTAAAGTTTAAACATTTGAGTGACATGAAAAGCCCCTTAGGAGAAACATTTTCTTGATGTATTATTTTAATACCATGCTGTTGCAAACGTTTCCTTTTTCAGGCTGTGTAGCATACTCTTTCTGGAAGTAAAGGCACAGCTGTTTTGAGTGCCTGGATCAGGGGTGTGCAGACTTCTTAAAGCGGTGGCATGATGAGGGGAAGGCCTCTGTAAAAGGAGAACTAAGTGGGGTCATTGAGGCCAACACGAAGGGTGGCCATACCCCCGTTTGCTCCCCGTCCGTGTGCTTCTCGTCTCCCTGCTCCCAGGGCCAGGGGGTGACTGTCTTCGGAAACCCTGGCCCTCTGTAGGGCAGAGTTCTGTGAAACACTGCTCATGGCGAGGACGCAATGTTAACTGCATCCCCACTTAGTTTATGTGATTGGCTTAGCTGTTTGCAATCATGCTGAAAATAATAGAGACTTTGGGCTCACTGTGTTCTTAAATGGAGTGTGTGTAATTTATGAGTGCTGATAAGATGAAAGATGGAAAATGATTATGGAGAGAATACAAATCATCCTGCAACCTTTGAGTCTTCATTTTGTAATCTGCGCTGATTCTTTTTTAATCTTCCGTGTCTCTGTGGAGGCATAAAACACATGGTTCACAGGGAATACAATCTAGGATAGCAGGAAGTGTGAGGAAGGAACGTGGTTTTTTATAGGGAACATAATCGTTAGACGTCTTTTTGGGGCATATGAAGACACGTGTTTAATATAAACCTCTGGAAGCTCAAGGAGGTCAGGCTGTGGCATGCTCTCTCGTTCTCCAGCTTGCCCTTGGCACTTTTCTGCACCTCCTCATTCTATGGGTGCATTTCTGGAGGGTACTTCTCTCAGTTATCTGCCATCTAGCCATCCGGTAAGGTATTAACTACCTACCTAAAGCATGTTGCGTTAGGTAGACTTTGAAGGAAGACTGACTTCCTTCAAAGCAATGAAACTCTGACTCGGGAACTGTTGGAAAGACAGTTGGGGAGATACTTGGATAGCATCCTCTGCATGCTTCAGATCCCATCCCGAGGACCCCCACCCAGCCGTAAATCTGACCTACATGTCACCTGCCCACAGAGCACCAATCTCAGGCCACACTGGGGACACCGTAGTGAGCAAAACCCAGGTAAAGTCCTCACTCTCTGGGGATTTGTGGTTTAGTTGGGGAGAGGATGGTAATAATTAAAAATTAATAAAAAATAGGTAACATTGCAGTTGTGACAAGATCTGCAGAGAGAGCGGTATGGGTTTTAATTATGTTTTAAAACATTCTCAGGGAGTTGGAGGCCTGAGTACTTTTCTGCAGACAAATGAGTAACTAGGTCTCAGTCGGGTTGGCTGCCTCCCGCCCGGCTGTGGATTCCATTTCTAAATGCCCACCAATTTCTTGGTTTCCACTTCCTGAACTTAGCTGACTCTCCTTTGCTCTTCCCTGGGTCCTCTTCCCACTCCTTATCTCATCCGATAACCTCAACCTTCTAAAACTATCTCCAGGTAGTTTTTGTTGTATTCTTGGGCGAGAAGCCTTCCACATGTGCATTTTTATTTTCTCTTTTCTTTGAACCCAATTTTGGCAGCTTTATAGTTCCCATCTTCTGATTTTGCACCATTCTGATCCTATGGCGATGCTTTTTACTTCCTGCGATAAGCACTTTCTCATGTATGTGAGGGTGAAAGTTCATGGAGAGAAGCTTCGACATGTTTCTTAGCAGGGCTTCGAGGCTGCGAAAATGATGAGAGATATGTTTCCCATATAGGGAGGGATGAATGGGAGTAAGAACTTCAAAGGAGAAATATTAATTCACTTGATGTGGCACATTTCTTCCAGGGAACATAGCATGCTGTGCAGATGTCAACTCTAACCCTCATGATTTCCCACAAGTCAGATTGTTTTTTATCTTGCTTTTGGATAAAATGATGTAAGAGACAAAAACGTCAGTTGTGACAGACAGCAAAATAACCAAAATGTTTTGATTTGCTGTGTCATGAGGGGGTTTTAGAGCTTTTCTTCACAGGGGTCTGGCCTTCTACTCCTCAGCCTCCGGAAAGGACCCATATTCTTTCCATCTGGTCCCGGGCTCCCAGCATACTGGTTCTTTGGTGCCTTCCTGGCTCATCTTATCTCCCTTTCCATCATTCCCACAGCTCATGGTGGAGGATGTGAGTCCTGTACTTTGGGTGGCCAGCCTACAGGTTATTTGTTATTATTCTGTGGGCCTGAATCAGATGACTGGTCCTTCAATGAGGCATTTGAATATGTAGGCTATCAAAGTTGTGGCTCTGGGATCATGACCATAACAGCTATGATGAGGTGACTATTTTAACACTCTTCAATGAATGTGTCTTTCATCTTTCTCTTCTATAAATCATGTTCTGCCATACCACCTCACATTTATGGCTCTAGAGGAAGGTGATGAGTAAACTCCACTTTGAGAAGGATAAAATATGGTCCCCATGTAAAGAGGGCGGTCCATCCCTTTTTGGCCGCGGTAGATTGGAGGAAGAAGGCAGAAAAATCAGTTGGAAACATGAGCCCCCTTTCTCTTCTGACTGAAGTCCCCAAGAGGAGAGGTGGGGAGGCATGGTAGGTGGATGGAGAGCCAGACGCAGAGAAGACCACCCCACAAGACATGCTCCAGACTTCTTCCCACCTGAACAGTGAGCCTCCACAGCATGGTAGGCATGGAGAGAACCTGAATTGTGTTTCCTAGCACCTCAGTGTCTCATGTGGCATGGAAGGTGATGGAAGTCCCAGCTCATCTTGCAGAGGAATGCCGAGGGTACTTGCTGGGAAGCTGCCACTGTCAGAACAACGTGTCCCTGTAGCCAAGGGTAGCTTATGCAGGTGGGGAGAAGTCATAGATCTCAGCGAGGAAGGACGGATTTGACAGGTGGTACTGCCAGGCTTTTTCTGAGCCAGGGGGAGAATACACCATGATGTCACCAGCCACAGCCTTCAGCGGAGGGCGCTAGTGATCAAGCGGAAAAGGAGATACCCCTGAGGCGAAAGCGAGAAGAGAGAAAGAGCGAATGTGAAAGTGGATTCAAGACTTCCCTCTTCCTTCACTCCTTGCTCACACACGCTTGAATGCCATATTGGAGCGGAGACAGGAAGCAGGAGAAAATCTCAATATACCTAAGTTATTTAAATCATCGAATGGATTTGCTTTAATGGCTGCGACTAAAGTTAGTTCCTTCCACTTTAGTGTGATGGGTACTTGTGAGGAATAGCAGAGCAGCTGTGGGAAATAGACATTTATTTTGCATCTGAATATATTGTAAGTTAATTGCTAACCTTTGGTTTTATTTGGTAAAATAGAGCACTAGGCCTGCCATTAAAAGATCTCGGTTCGAGTCCTGCCTCTGCCACCAAGTGTGACTTAGGTACCCTTGACCTTTGATCTTTTCAGGACATAACATAATGGGTTGTACTAGATGATTTTTAGAATTCCCTCCAGTTATAATGATCTTGACTGTAGTACAAAAATGTTCTGCAGTAACATCTCAGGTTAGCAAAGATTAAAAGAACTTAAAGAAAAGGAATTGCCATTCTTGTTTTGTCTGACAAAATAATAATTGTCAGACCTTCCCTTTCATTTGACTGTTCCTCTAAAAGCTTGTTCTCCAGACTAATCTCAGATACTCGTTGAAGGTCAGAGGTCTGAGAAAGTTGATGCGCAAATCAGTTTCACGTTGGAAGATATGTCTAATTTTGCACCAAACATGTTTAAAGATAGCAGAGGACAAAAGAACATAAAAATAGCTACAGTCATAATATCCATCCACTGATAGCAACTAGTCTCATCTTTAGTTCTATTTCTCAAATTTTCTATATAGAAGTAACTAGAATAACTGTACATATTAGTATACTTTTAGGAAGTGTCTTAGTTATTTTAGCTCACTTCCTTTATGCTTTCTTATTTTAAATTGTTTTCTTGAATGGCTTTGATTGATTATGTGGTAGCTTTTGGACTTTAACCGTTAGTGTTTTCTCCCTACAGTGTTATTTGTTTTTTACCACCTCCTTGTCCTTTCTAGAAGCCATTTGTTCCACTGAGCCTTACCATCTTGAGTTGTTCAAGCAGTCGCTCCAGGGTTAAAGATGGTGCTGCTCAGGACAGAGAGGCTCATCTAAAGCAGTCCCATTTTCATTCAGTTAGTAGCTTCATGAGATTGAATATTTCTCAATACTCTTAATTATTAATATGTTTTTTCCCTAATCGTGTATTTTTGAATGGAGGATGCTGCTGTGAAATCACTGCTTCGTCATGGAACCATGCAACAGAACCAAATCTGTAGTCCGGTATTGGATTCAGAAGAGGTTTCTTGACGCCTGGGTGACTCGGTCGGTTGGGAGTCTGCCTTCGGCTCAGGTCATGATCCTGGGGTCCCGGGATCGAGTCCCGCATCGGGCTCCCTGCTCGGCAGGGAGTCTGCTTCTCCCTCTTCCTCTGCCCCTGCTCATGCACACGCTCTCTCTATCTCAAATAAATAAATAAAATCTAAAAAAACCCCCAAAACCTCTTGATGGCAGCCAGCAGCGCACAGTAGACTTTCTTTGTGCACCTCGTGTTTTGACTCTCATAAAGTACTTGTGTTTTCTTTTATCAAAAATTATTTGGCTTAGTTATCATTTCACTTTATCTCAGAACTTCGCTTCTAGCTTCCACTGACTTCAGAAGGGCTGCCCACTGGGATTCTGCAGGGGCCTTGTAAACATGGAGATTTGGCCTGCTGAATGCTGTGCAGAAGGAGGACTCTGTTGGCTTCATTCTTTTAAAAAGCTCCTATTTGGAACAATCATTGTGTTGTATTCTCAGATGAGATCTCTACTTGCGCTTCTGAGAACATTGATTGTGTTCTTTTAATGGAGTGTTTCTCCTCCCCAAATGTCTGCAGAGAACAATTTGAATTTCCCTCCCTTCCTGCGCCCCTCCCTGCCTCTCTTTTGATTTTTGAAGTCAAGGGTCAAGATGATGGTAAGTCAGAAATTAAATGAACACGAATTTGCTCCTAACTAGAAGGGAAGTTTTGGCCTCCCTTTGACTGACACACTGAGTTTCTATTTATGTGGAATTGTTTTTACTTCAAGGGGATCTATAATCTGCAAATATCTACTAAGGGAAATCTAACAAGCATCTCCAGCTATAGATTTAGCTTCCCAGGCACACAGTACTTTTAGACATCAAACAACCAAATATACCAAATTTCACATTCTTACTTAAGCTAAAGAAGTGAAGGAGAGTGAAGCCAAGGATCCTAACCTATTTTTAAATAGCCAATCTTAGAGCCATTATACAGTCTTTTTTCTTTATCTCTAGAATCGCTATAATGCTTATAAATCATTAAAATTAACACTAAAATAATTCTTCACTGTGTTTCTGCTATTGCACAGAGAACATATACTTAACAAGATTTCCTTGGGATTGGGTAATTGCCAAGGCTCTGAAACTTTTCATTCGAGAATATTTTTACTCTCTAGAGAGATACCATTTAAACTCTTATATATATGTACTATATATATAGTACATATAAAATGTATATGTATATTGCATATATGTATAGGTATACATGCACATAACACACATATAAAATATGCATGTATTTATATACATGTATATACATATGTATGTAATATGCATATATATTCATACATATATACACATATATAATAAAGCTAACTTGGAAAGACAATGTTCAGAAAATAGTCTCTTTGAAATCCTGAAAGGCTGAGAAATCATGGAGTGTTTTTTCTTTATTTGTTATCAGTGGCTAAGTATGATTTAATTCACTGCCGGACACTGAAACAGATGCACCATCGCAATCTGTGTTCCCATCATGTAGATTGGCTTTGAGATTCCTGTGTCTTTTAGTCATTCCATATGTTTTCAGAAAGAGCAAAAGTGAAAAAGTCTAACGGAGATAGTATTATTTCTGGAAGTGAGGTAATGAGATCTTTTTCAAAATATGCCCATTCAGAGGACAAACCACTCATTCCACAACATAACAAGCAGAAACACAGTTACAGCTTCATCTGTTTTTTTTTTTTTTTTTTAAGATTTTATTTATTTGATAGAGGGAGACATAGCGAGAGAGCGAACACAAGCAGGGGGAGCAGGAGAAGAAGAAGCAGGCCTCCCGCAGAGCAGGGAGCCTGCTGTGGGGCTCGATCCCAGGACCCTGGGAATAAATGATCCGAGCCGAAGGCAGACGCTTAACGACTGAGCCACACAGGTGCCCAAGCTTTATCCATTTTGATGGTAATTTGTTAATTATTCTATCGGTAGTTTGTTAATTAACTTAATTTTTTTAAATACCTGTTTCATCTTTGTCCCTTGTTTTAGATTTTAAACTACAGGCCAGGGATTTATTAATTTAGTGGTTATTATTTAATAACCATGCTAAGCACCCATCAGGATTATATCATACCATTTGATGATGAGAGTGCTAATGCATGAATGAAGTAGGAACAATACAAAGTAATCTCATGAAAATCAGGAGTTAATGAGAATGAAGAATTAGGGGCCCTGGGTGGTGCAGTTGGTTGAGTGTCTGACTCTTGCTTTCGGCTCAGGTCTTGATCTCTGGGTTGTGAGATTGAACCCCAAATTGGGCTCCATGCTCAGCTCGGAGTCTGCTTAAGATTCTCTCTCTCTCTGTCCCTCCTCCCTCAAATAAATAAATAAATCTTTAAAAAAAATGAAGAATTAGACACTTTCTTGAGAGGTGGACAGATAGATGCCTTAAAAAAAAAAGATTTTATTTATTTATTTGACAGAGACAGAGATAGCAAGAGCAGGAACACAAGCAGGGGGAGCGGGAGAGGGAGAAGCAGGCTTCCCACCAAGCAGGGAGCCCGATGTGGGGCTCGATCCCAGGACCCTGGGATCATGACCTGAGCCAAAGGCAGACGCTTAACGACTGAGCCACCCAGGTGTCCCGACAGATGCCTTTTTAATTCTTTCTTGCCATTAACCAGAAAAATCATGGTATTCTTGATTTCAAACTTTTACTAGCAAAGAAATCTCATTTAAGGACTTATCCATATTTCCTGTAATTTAATTTCATATAAAGCTGCTTCAGTTACTTACTGGTTTAATCTATGCTTACTGAATACCTCCTTTGGTCAGATACTGCCTGCCTTCAAGGTGAGGGTGTATGGAGAGAAGCCAGCCCCAGTTGGGGGCAGAGAAGCGACCGAGGAAAGATACAACTCCTGGCTTAGCGGGGTTTATTGAGTCTCCTCAAAAGATCTTCTCCCAAATTCTGTGAACTCTTATTTTTTCTGTACCCCATTTAGCTTTCTCTTCTCACTGTAGTGAAATGTTTATTCCTTCTTTGAAAGGAAGCCCAGAATGACTCTTACATGGATCAAATATCAACTGCTCTGAGAAACAATATATCGGAGAAGAAATGACCTTTTATCCGGTTTTGGAAATAGTTCTCTCTGTTTTTTGTTTCCCAACACCCATGTCCCCCCCACCCCCATTTTTAAGCACCCATGCCCTTTTATAAACTATTCGTAGAGCTTGCTTCTTCTTAAAATAATGTGGATGAAAAATGTTTTTGATTATTTTATGGACACCGGAAGACCTCTCTAATAAAATCCACTTTTTTTGGTTGTCATTGAGAGAATTAAATCTTGTCATCTACAATACCCAACCCTCTTATTATCCTCCAGACTCCAAAGGAGAGACTCCTAACCCTTTTTAGGTCAGGTGCCCCTTTGGAAATTTGATGAAAGCCATTGAATTTCTCTTTTGAAAAAAGTACAAAAGCAAAAATATGTCAATTTTAGAACATAATTGCAGGCCGTTCATGGGAGAGTGAAGGCCATTGGAGTCCCAAGCTTTAGGGGGAGGGGCCAAACTGGCCAATGGGAGGAAGAGGACTGGATGAGTTTAGAGGTTAACAGAGACTAGAGGATTGTCCCAGAAAGATAATGGATTCCCTGCCTTCTAAGCACAGTTTTATTTTATCTTGATTAAAATAGTAGCCTTTTTGGAAATGTGAAATGTCGCTGCCTTAAAAAAAGCTATCTAGCAATAAGTGCTAAAACTTAAAAATACATATGTTCTTTAATCCAGTAGTTCTACTCCTGGGAATTTCTGTTGTATGAACAAAATCATCAGCATATAAGGCATATGTACAAGGATCTCTGGGACAGCATTGTTGATAGTAGCAAAAACAAGGAAACATAGTGAAAGTCCATCAACAAGGTAATAGAATAAATTATGATAATCCATACCCTAGAATATCATGCAGCCGTTAGAATGAATGAAATAGAGGTAGACCAGATGCCTTGTAGGAATGCCCATGTGGTATTGTTCAATAAGAAATACAGATAGAGAAAAGTGTATAAATTCTAAAACTTTCCCTGTGTGCATGTGTATGCATATCTATGTCTGTATTTGCATATGTCTGATGGAGATGATATGTGTAGGGAGAAAAATATGGACTACTATATACTAGCTGTTAACACTGGTTGAGCCAAACCAAGAGGAAAAAATGTATATAAACATAACTGTATATATGTAATATACATACATGTGGGTAGATGTAAAAAGAAATAAAATAATGATTTAGAAGCATATTTGCTGATATGCATTTGACAGTACATTCTTTGACTTCTTTCATAGTCAGTGACACTAGAGCTTTTCAGTTCAGTTTGGTGGGACTTACTTGGCCCATTTGTCCAGCCGGGGATCTCCCTGCTAACTTATTAGATGAATTTCCTGTGACTTACTGCTCTAAAGTTATTTGGTTTTTAACAAATTCTTATTGGATGTCTATTTTATGTGTGGACTAGGTTTTGGGCCGGGGAGTAGAGAACTGAACCATTTGTGTGCGTGTGTGTGTCTATGTGTACATGTATGTCTATGCACGCACACGTATGTGTACATGTGTGTATGTGTATATGTATGTTTGTGTATGTGTGTGCATGTGTTTAGGTGTGTGTAACTGTGCATGTGCGTATGTCTGCAGGTGTGTGTATATATATGCATCAGTATGTACGTGTGTGTACATGTGTGTAGGTGTGTATATGTGTGTGGATGCGTGTGCACGTTTGTGTAGGTGTGTATATGTGTGTATGTGCATGCGTGTAGGTATGTGTGTGTATGTGCATATGCATATGTTTCTAAGTGTGTAGGTGTATGCATGTATATGTTTGTGTCTAGGTGTGTATGTATATGTGTGTGCATATGCATGTGTGTAGGTGTGTATGTATGTGTGCATGTGTATGTGCGTGTGTGTGTGTGTGTATAAAACGGACTGTTTGCAGCTGCATTTGAGCTTCCTCCCTTTCGTCTGTTACATTTCTGTTTACTTGGTTGTGGATGTGTAAAATGGAGAGCGTAGGTGCTGCTCTCATGTTGATAAGAACCTAAGAATTTGTTTGGAGTGGCATCTTGATTTTCCTGCTTTTGCTTGATTAAATATCTTATTGTCTAACTGTCCCAGCTTTTCTTCGGAAATGCCCAAAGACCTTGAGAGAGGACAGCACAGAGAAGATTTTAGAGGAAAAAGAAGTGTGTGAGGTGCTTCCTATATATCAGTATCTCTCAAAATTGGGGTTTCCTTTGTCACAGTTAACTGGTGAGCATGTTGAAGATGCTCGTTTGCGGGCCTGGCCCCAGACCCACCCAGACGGAGTTCAGAAATCCTCACTGTTACCAAGTGCCCCTTGTCATTCTTATACAGGTGAATTTTGAGAGCTGCTTCCATCAAATTTGGTTTCAAATAATGAGGCCTTCTGGCGTTTTTACCCCCAGAATTTTACCAAGACTTTTCCGTATCTTTGAACTCCTTTTCTGTATGGTTTTGGCTATCTTGCCATGTGGAAGTTGGCCCACGTTCACTGGTTTCTCATCCTGCTGCTTTGTAGGATTGACCTGAATGTGTAAGGCAGGATCCTTGGAGTTCTGTGCTGCTGTACTAGGCTCCTGAAAGTGGATGGCATTGCTCCAGTTCCAGCTCAAGGGCATAGAGATAAGAGGAGGGATTCTTTAATTCAATTTTAAGACATTTAGGTATTTGACTCAGCAGGTGCTCTTATAAAAATTTTTCTAATACTGAAATAGCTTTTTATTTATTTTCATCTTTTTATTTATTTTTAGAGAGAGAGAGGAAGAGAGAGAGAGAATGAGCACGAAAGCAAGGGGAGGGGCAGCGGGAGAGGGTCAGAGAGAATCCTCAAGCAGACTCCCTGCTGAGCACCGAGCTGACTCGGGGCTGGAACCCAGGACCCTGAGATCATGACCTGAGCCAAAATCAAGAGTCGGCCGCCTAACTGACTGAGCCACCCAGGTGCACCTTATTTTCATCTTTCTGTTCATTAGCAATGCCTGCATTTTAGAAGAGATTTTATTAAGAGAAAACTTGTTACTACCAAACACGCACAATTTCTTTTGGACTGCAAGGAAATCAGTGTAGGTCCGAAAGGGACAAAAATGGTTTGAAGAATCAACAATCTGATGGTCAAATTCAAACGTTTTTAATGTAACAGAGTAAGTATATACATGCATAGAAGAGAAAATTTCAGGTTATGATGTATTTTGTTGTTTGTAGCTATAGAAGTAAAATTGGAATGCACACATGATGCAAAGTTTTTTTTTGAGAATTCTTGATTCTTTGGATAATTTTTGTTTTATTTCTAAACATTCCTAATAGAGACAAAAACTGAAAATTCTTTAAGATATCTGAGATTTATCCCCTTTCCCACATTTCTTCCCCAACCCTTTTATCTGAAATGTCAAAATAATTGAAGGGAAGGTTAGTAGTTCACATGATAAGAACTACATGACCATTTTTCTACATTGCTCATGTGATTGTACCTGTGTAGACAACAACTATTCGGATTAGAAAGGCCCTGTCTGAGAACCTTTTATCTCCACAGCAGGATATGTACACCCCAAGTCGATGCAGGAAACCCATGACATCATCCCTCAATCAATAATCATCGATTGAGTAGAGTTGGTTTCAGAGCTGTGTATTAGATACCCCGAGGGATACAGAAGGAAGAGTCATAATTTCTGTCTTTGAAGGACAATCTAGTTCAGAAAGTGGTTCAAATGTGCATGTTATCACATGGTACTGTAACAAAAGACCCTTTCAAGGAATACTAGGGAAACCAACACGAGAGGAATGATCGTGGGACAGGGGAGGTGCTGAACAGTGGAGACATGAGTTGGCAGAGAGACAATTGAACAGGAGTAAGACATGAGGTAGGCATGAGCATAATAACCCTAGAGCTGGTCCCATCCAAAAAGTGCCAGCAGGACCGCGTGGGAGGTCAGTCAGGAGAATCGGGTGGGAAACAAACCTGATTAATTGACTTTTAAATCTTTAATTTTCTGGGGATTTATGATTTTAGAAATTCATTTGTATCATAAAATATAAAGATTGTTGAATAGATCTTTGACAAGGTAAATGTTCTACAGTTAGGCTTTCACACAGTAGGTGGGAACTAAGTGCTAGATGACTAATTTCTGGTGTTTATCTGCAATTCTAGAAGACCTTTATTTTTTCCCTGCATGGAACGCAAAACTCTGCTACAATTATTTGTGAGTAATTTTTTTATGACTCACATTAGTGAGACTCTTGTAAATTAACATTTAAAAGTACAATGCTTCATCCACATTAAAAAACCTCCTTCTTTCCCACCTCAGAGATATTTTCCTCTTGTCTAAGAAGTAGCTACTTCGTTTTAGAGGTTGGCATTTATACTGAGCCTAGTACTTTTTTTTTTCTCTGGAAAGGAAAAAAAGAAACACAGAAAAGCCCACTAACCAAACAAATCCCCTGATAACTACTTACAGAGAAAAAAAGCTGGCTTTGTTTTTTTCTTGTGAGTGTTTTTTTAGATCAATCCTTAGATGAGAAGTAGTTGTAATTAGAAAACTAGAGAACCCATTTGGATCTTTGGTGTAGTGGGTGTAGAGAAAGGGTACATTAAATTGCTATCTAACAGAGCAAGGAAGCCAGTTTGTATTTTCGATTGGTAAACAAAACATATGACTATTAAAAAGAAACAAAAAGACTTAGTTTTGAAGGGGAGTGTTGACTTGCCAAGGAACATTGAGCTTCTACTATCTGCTCACACGTGGAGTGGGAAGTCAGGTCTGACAGTAGATGAGCTTTTTCCTGACAACCTTCATGTCTCTGACATCTTGTCTGCTACTTTCTGGGGAGAAAGTGGGCTCTCTAGAAGCTAAGAAGGGGATGCTTTGCTGGCTCTCCAACTCTCTGCTGTGTTTCCCGCCCTCATCCTCAGCCCTTGGCTCCCATCGTGGACATTCATGACCATCTGACCACTGCCTTCCTTCTCTGCTTTCATTGTACTACTTGGTTTCCCTTAAGCACATCAGCTTTATTCCTGATCTTTGTCAGTCTCCATGACACAGCACCCAGAAAGACTAGAGATACATTATCGGGTTGTCCTCTGCTCCATGCAAAACTTTGGCTGACTTACATCCATTTCGGGACATGACTTTCTTGTTCCAGAGGCTTTCTTTCTGTTTGCAATAAGTATTTAACCCTTCCATCGCCAAATGTGTTCAGAGTGTAGATTAAAAAAAAAAAAAGAGGGGCGCCTGGGTGGCTCAGTTGTTAAGCGTCTGCCTTTGGCTCAGGTCATGATCCAGGGTCCTGGGGTCGAGCCCCGCATCGGGCTCCCTGCTCAGCGGGAAGCCTGCTTCTCCCTCTCCCACTCCCCCTGCTTGTGTTCCCTCTCTCACTATCTCTCTGTCAAATAAATAAATAAAATCTTAAAAAAAAAGATTTATTTCAGAGAGAAAGAGAGAGAGAGCGAGCACACATGGGGGGAGAGGCCAGAGGGAGAGAGAATCTACAAGCAGACTCCCTGCTGAGCACAGAGCCCGACGCAGGGCTCGATCCCACGACCCTGAGATCAAGACCTGAGCCGAAAGCAAGAGTCAGACGCTTAACTGACTGAGCCACCCAGGAGCCCTCAGAGTTTAGATTTAAACAGATTCTAAGCCCACTTGATTTTTTTATATAGATATTTTACTCTCTTTTGCTAGTGCTGGCTTCCTGTTCAGTCCTTTATGTGGGAATGGCTTCTCTTTCTGCAGAGACTTCTGTTGTTTGTGGGAGGTCCAGCATCCTGTGACCCTGTGTAGACGGGGAAGGTGATAGGCTTTGTTTAGGCCAGGAAAAGTCTCTTTTGACTGAGAACATAAGTAAAACCAGCATTGTCCCATAGTGTGGCGTTGGGCACTAAGCTAAACCACCCACTTCAACTGTAGCTTAGGGGCCCCTGCGTGATCGTTCACTTGGGTCATGCTAGGGCCAAACCAACCCTTCATGGTGGAAGTAATACATAAGTCGTGGTGGCCACAGTCCCCTTCGGCCCCATCTGCCTGACCTTTCCCTTTTCCTCTGCCTAGTGGCCAAAGTCCTTTCTGAGTCCGAGATTCACCGATGGTGAGGATGGTGATACCGTCCCAGGCAAGCATTCTACATAGAACGGTTCATGGCTGTAGTTAGAGCTTAATTTTTAAAAACCTTTCATCAGGGAAGGAAGCTCTTTATAGTAAATGACTGCATTGCTTGAAATCATCTGCCGTGTAGTCTTCATTATATTCCTTAGTCATTATGGTTTGCATTACATGGTCTTTTCTCAAACATCAGCCTGGTGAACCAACGATGAAATTGCATTTCTTTGAATTAGAGTACAGATTATTATGGGAGAAAAAAGACATTAGAGGGGAAACGTTCATGTTTATGTTTGAATAAATGTGAAAAGCTTAATGGCCTCAGAGGCAGTTAAAGGAGAGCTTGCAAGGGAACATGGGACCGTCGCTCCTCATTGCTTGAGATGTGTCTCCGGATGAGTGGAGGTAAAACACTTTTCGAATCCTGACGTAGAGTCAGTTTGGTGTGTACTTCTTGTGGGGCTAGGAAAATTCAGCATTCCTGAGAGTTCTTATTTTCATCTCTAGGCTCACATGAGGCAATCAATAAATGGTTGTTGAAATACACTGGAAAAGTCTTTACTCAGAGGGACCCCCCCCCTTCTTTCTTGTCCACACACTTGGGCTTCTCTGTAGTGTCCACATGGGAAAAGCCAGTCCTAGGATTGGGAAAGTTTTGGCACTGCTGATGGGAATAAACAAGGAAAATGTAAGCTTGGGAAAGAGACCGATTGCTTGCTTGGGCTTATTGACTTGGCTCTGACCGCGGGTGTCCCCTGACTGGGATTTGCAGCGTGGTGGCTCCAGGCCCTGGTGGGGGTGTGACCTGCTGCCGGACCTATCCTGGTCGGCCTGCAATCTCACCCATGCTACGGTCCTGCTGATCTGTATACCAGACAGATAGGAGTCACTCGATGGGAAGTGAAGTGACGGAATTCAGTGACTTAATTGTGACTGGCTGTGAACTCTGATTTTGGCTTTTATAGGGTATCCGAGACATCTTTTGGGACACTCAAAGCCCTCAAATATGCAGATAGGTTAGGATGATTGCCGTGGGCTTTATTATACTTTCTGTTTTTCCTCACAGCCATCTGCTGGGTTATACATTTGTTTATGCTGATGTCAAGTATGAGACCTAGATAGAGCATTTTTATTGTTCTATCACTTCTACTGCCCTCTTACCCGCAAGTTCTCCAAGCGGTCAGGGCCCATGGTTTCCAGATGCTTGTGTTGTGGAGCTCCAGGGAGGATGGAGACCTTTCCCCATAGATTTGTTTTGCCCACAGATTCTAGAAGAACGGATGAGTGAATGATCATAATCTATAATGGACATTATTTAGGGTGGGGTTACCATGAACCAGTCACTGTACTGATGGCTTTTGGTATAGTACCTCCTTAAATCTTCACAATAACTTTCTTAGGTAAGCATGGCCTCATTTTGTGGATGAAGAAGCTGCAGCTCAGAGAGGTTGTGTAAACTACTTGGGGGTCACACAGCTAGTCAGGGCCCTTCCTCACCTCTTTCTGACCCCAAAGTGGGAGATGTTCCTTAGCAGGCCTGACTATCTCAGTGTAACCATTACTACAAATGACATTTTTGTGATTTCAATACCATGTCATAGCAGTGTTGTGACATTTCAGGTTTAAACTTCTCCAAGTTATCTTCAGGAGGTGAAATTTTTGGATTTGCATTTTTAACAATTGTAATTTCTGGTAAATTCTCATTATTTTATTTTATTTATTTTGGCCCTCAGTTTGGATTTTTTTGTTCCTGGAGGTTTTGTTTGCACAGTAACTTTTTGTTTGCGTGTCAATCATTTTAGCCAGTTCAGCTATTATTTTAACAGCTCTGTTGTTTTGTTTGCTCCATCCATTTAAATTTGTATTGACTAAATGTCCTCATGATTTCCGAGCTTACTGATTTTGTATTCTAATTCTGTATAGCCTTATATCTCATGCATCTAATTTTTAAACTTTTTATTTCTATATAACTGTCACTGACCAGAGTATTGCCATTTAACTTATTATAAAACCAGTGTAAGAAGGATAAATTTTTCACATTTTAAAAACATTTTTAAAGTCGGTCTGATCATAGCAAATCTTGTTATATTAGAAATTTGATATTTAGTGGAGCTCTATTTTATTTGTCGAGGAACTGGTCAAACACTTTAATCCATAGTGTGTTGGAGAATGGGTTGCTCATCCTAAATTCTTCAGGAGCTAACTTCTATTGCCAGAGATGTTTTCCATCTCACATATTTTGTCTTTCTGTCCTGAGAGGACTCCGCAAAGCAGAGCACTCATTTACTCCACGACTTGACAGTGCTCCTCTTGGGTGCTCCTCCTGGGTGCTCCGAAGCATCAAAGCCATGCCAGCTTGGTTTCTGACTTTGCTCAGCACAGAGTTTTGCAGGAGAGACGTGAACCCTGCTGGTGCCTGAAGGGAGCAGTAGCTCTGCTCTGAGAAGGGCAAGTTCACTGCCGTGGGTTGGGCAGGGCTCGCTGGGGATGCATGCCTGCATGCTTATGTGATCTTTCTCCTGTGCTCTGCTGCTACCAAAGAGGATTTAAGAGCACTCTCAATGGAAAACACTTAAGGGATATTTATGAGTATAAAGAGAAAGAAAGCAAGGCCTTTTAGAGGAGGACGTGCTTTAATGGAAGAGTTGGGGCTTTGACAGGTGGGAGGAGGGATGGCGGGGCCCAGGATATTTGTGGGCGGTGCTGGAAATGAGGTAGACATGTTGAATGCCCATCAGTGGACCGGTGACCCCACAGAAAATCCAGAAGAGATAAGGCTGGTTGTGGAAGAGCTGAATGGCATGCTAAGGAGGCTGGGCTTTATCACTAGGCATGGGGATCTATATGTACTGGGCAGGAGGGTGATTTGTGGAAAATGATGTTACAGCGAGATTAATCAGGCAGCAAAATGGATTGGATGGAGAGAGATATGGAATAGAGAGTCAAGTTGGGAAATGTTTGCTGTAATGAAAGTGCATGATAATTAAGCAGATAATCAAGGGAATGGAAAGGAAGGGAGAGAGAACTATGAAGGAGGCACATTATGAAGAGTGAGTGTATGTGAGGGGAAAAGGGGTGGGTGCTCTAGAATTTCTGTTGAAGGAGCTTCCAATTGGCAAACCAGCTGGAAGGAGAAAGGGGCCCGTAGGCAGTGTGTTTTGATGTTGTATTGATGTAATAAGCTGACAGTTTTTACTGAGATTGTGTGTTGATTTGTGTGGTCTGTGGTGGCGGGGCTCTGCCTAATGAAGACTGTGGCTGTTTCTGTCTCTATCCCAGACCCCTCTGGCAGTGCCACTGGGGTGAAATGGAGTCCAAGGTGGCCGAGGCCCATGAGGCTGTAGGCCTGAGAAGATGGCATTGTTGTCATGCGTGTGGTCAGAGATAGGTCAGGGGTCCAGTATCTCTGTCATCCCACCACTCAAATGTTTGAATGAAGGATTGAGAATGAGGGAGTAAGTTCAGGATTAGCATTGATTTGAAGAGTTTGATGATTATTTAGGAAGGGAAGTAACTTCCTTATGGATGGATGAACAGTGACAGGGGAAAAAGCCAGTTATTAGCGACAAAAGCTTTCTAAAACCATGTTCATTTGCAATATAGAAATATTGAGTTTTGAAAATAAAACCTTTATGATGCATAGTTAACTTACACAAATATTATAGATTATACGTACTGCATTGTTATCTCATTTGAACATTTGTTTTTCAAAATGGCCAAGGCAGGTGTTGATTGTATACACATTTCAAAATTTGTTCTGGGGTTTACAGAGAAAGAAAGAGAGCAGAGCAAAGTCTTAGCACAAAAATCATGTTAGGGGTTGGGCTATTCTTGAAATTTGTTTAGCTTTGCCATTCATCTTAAGGGATGTCAAAAATACCCCTGTAAAACTTTCTGTTTTTAGGCTATCCATATGACACTTTAAGAAGGTATCTTATACAGTTTAATAGCTTTGCTGGTGAAACTGGCCTTCATGTTATCCAACCCCCTGAGAGCCAGTGGAACGTGGAGGAGAGGGAGGGTAAACATGGGTTTCAGTTTGTCTCCACCACCTAATGCTATGTGATCTTGGACAAGTTTCTTCAGCTCTCATGTTCTTCATCTTAAGATGGTGATTTTTCTCTCCCTCTTCCATGGTCGCTGTGAGGTGGGCGATAATGTATCGAACCAGCAGTCCTCCACACGTCTTAATCCATGGCAGACACCCGGAAAATGTTATTAGTTCACTCACTTTTTCCCAGGATCTTCTATGTTTTCACTTCACTGTCCTTAGAGTGATATGGATCAGTTTTGTAAGTGGTGGCTGTTGTTCTTATCTTTGGAAGTGGTTCGGGGATTGTGACCAAGAAAGCATTCTGGGAATAACATCCCCGATCTTTGCTAGCTGGCCTCACCGCCTACGGAAAAGCACAGTCCTGGAACTTGGTAGGGAGAACCTGTAAGATCAAGCAAAAGAGCATGGATTCAGAGCAGGGTAAAACCCCCAGCTGTCCCTTACTGGTTATGTGGCTTTGGGAACTGAACTTTTGAGTCTATTTCTGCAAAATGTGATTGAGATGCCAGCATACACGGATGTTGTGAGGATCACAAGGGATGATGTGTGTCTAAAGACATACAACAGAGCCCGGGGAAAGGCTTGAAGGGAAAGTGAGAGGTGAGGACCCGATTATGGGGCCCTTACCAGGCATATTCAGGTGTTCTTGGGCCTGTTACTTCCAAAGTTCAAAGAGAAAACAAGGGGAAAAAAGATATTACTGGTTGATCTTTTTAAAGCATAATGAAATTCCGATTTATGAAAATAGCAAAATGACTTATTAAAATGACTTGCTTAAATAATCCATTAACTTGTTAGGGGAAATACCCAAGGCACAGTGATAATGTGAGCGTTTAGAGACTCATAATGGAGTCTCAGGAGACATTAATAGAGTAGAGGCAAACCAATCCGTTACTTCTCATGACCTTCACAGTCCCTTTCAATGAAGGGCTGTCTGCCTACTTTTTGGGTAGTTGTTGAATGAATGGAGTTTTAAGGAGGTAGTAAGAGAAATAAAATAAAAACAAGTAAAGCTATTTTTTTTTTAAGTCTATAGAAACCTTTAACAAATCATAAGGCTTTATGAGTATGGTTAGATACACAAGCTTCTTCTGCATATTCAATGGTTTAAGCCAAGAACGGAGTTTTAAAATCATATTATTTTGATGAACGAATCAAATAAAAAATTATACTCATGCTAAAGGGCATTCTGGAGGGCAGATCTCAGTTTTGTGAGATGACATAGCAGTTTTAGTATACTTCATGTAAAGTAGACTACCTCGGGAAGGGAGTATCTCAGAAAGCTTGGGCATTTCCTAATAGTCCTAAAACTCCGGGCCATGATGATGCACCACGTGGCCACGGTCCATCAACTGATGTTGCGTTGCTCCGCCTAAGAGGCATCTAAAAGTCTCCAACCTCTCAAGGCTCATGATGAGTGTGAATGGCCAGGTAGAGGCTGAATTATGAGCCGGAGAGAGCTCTTCTCCAACCTGCTGGCAGAGATTAGTTATGTAGAGGAAGCTGGCCATGGAAGGGGGAGAGCTCCCTTTTTAAAAATGGAGGTGTGGATTTTTTTTTGGATACCCTGTAAAGGAGAAAGAATTCGTACCACAAAGAGTAAGTGGGTTGAGACAGCGGTAAGAATTGCTGCTCACAGCATCTAGCTCGTAGCCAGCCTTATCCACTCAGAAATAATTATTTTCAAACTGAGCAGCATTTGCAGTAATAGCTCCCAAACAGCTGTGTCAGCTTTGGAATGTGTGAAAACTGCTCGAGAATAAACCGTAAAGTAGGGTTTGGAAATTAAAAAAAAAAAAAAAAGAAATTCAAGGATATTTTGATGTGGAGGGGTTATTAGCAACAGTTTACAAAAATACAGAACAGTCAAGTTGGGAGTTCATTTCGTTCCTGCGGCGTCTTCCTATTTATCTTCCTGATATATTTGTCTCCTTGGTTACCATAGCGCTGCTCATTGGTATTCCTCGGCGCGCGGGGTTGCTGTGAATCCCTTCATAATTGCACTGAACTAGAGAATTTTTACTTTTTCGGCCTTGCTCAAGCTCAGGGCCCCTTTTTTCTTTTGCGTGGCAGCTTTAATTTTGCACAAGAATGACAGCCACCGTCCTGTTCCTTTTGTCTCACTAGTGGGACGGTCAAGCAGCTACCTTCACGAAACCTGATGTAATTACTAATACGTTTCCTTCCCAAGAAGGCAGTGCTTGCTGTCTCCACCCCCCGGGGCCTATAAACGTCATTTTTTCCTGATGTCTGAGCTTCAGGCTCTGTCAGCCCTGTGCTCCTATTCTCAGTCACAGGGGGTGCTGTGCCTTTTTCAGAGGGGAATGATTGTTTCTCATCAAGAACACTTTCCTCTTGCCTTTCCCTTTGCTTCCAAGGTGAGGGGTTCCCAGTGCCCTCAACATTTTCTGCAGCCCAAGATGGGCATCGGTGCTTGGCTGCCAGGGGAGGTGTTTGTAAGTGCAGTGACACCTCCTAATTACTTTTAGGAGGGAACTCGGTGTTTAACAGGTTGTAACTGTTGGCTTCTTAGATTGTGGCCAGTGAAACTGTTTTTATCTTTCAGTGTGAATGTCGAAGGCAAAAAGACATGGAATTAACTACATGTGACTCATCTTTGTTTCTGTCAATTACTGCAGTGATTCTGGGGGCTTGGAGTAATGTATATTGTAGATACAATTACTCTTTTTGGATCCCATAGATTAAATTCATTGAAAGATCCCTCTAGAGATGCATTAGCTGTACTTTGCCTCTGGCTTCTCTTCTAGGGAGTCAGTTTCAAGTTCAAATACATTTTGTCTGATAAATTGACTACACATGGATGAACTAAAGAGAGCAATTATGTATGACATCAAATAAATGACTCAGTGGCAAGGTATATTCTATTTCAGTCAGTGCAGTTCAAAACGTGAGAAAACATGAGTTAGCTGGCTGGACTGAAAGACAGTTGAAATTACTGGATGGAAAGAATCACTTCGCATTCTGAGGTTCGGTAATTGAAGATATGTAATATGTACTGTGTTTGCCGGGAGATGATTGTGTGTGAGATGTTTGCTGTTGTTTATGTGGGTATTGTTCAATGGGACAATGTGCGGGTTCAATCTTCATGCGTAATATACAGTGGCATTGGCTAAGGTGAGGGAGGGTGATATGGGGCTGAAACCTGTTAAACCATGATAAGACCATGTATTTTGCTCTTTAGAGAGTTAGGGTGGCAGTGCCCTAGAGTAGGGAGAGGGCACCTTCTGTGGTTAATTGCAGTGTTTCCCCTCAATCTTTACCTCCCCCTTTTAGAATTGTATGCCCACGCCTTTGCCTCATGACTTTGTAGGACCTTCCATTAGAGGAGGTACTAATGCCCCATGGATGTTGGGTGTGGCTGTGTGATTCATGCCTGTCAGTGGACTTTCGCAAAAATGATGTCCCCAGAGATCTTAGGTGTGCTTCTATATGTTGGCTTGGCCTCTGGTGCTCCCGCCATCCACTCTAGGAAGAACATGTTCTGGGTAGCTACTGGTCTAAGGAAAATATAGAGACACAGGGAACAGAAGTGAATCCAGTTTGAAACCTAGAGCCAAGCAGACTGTGACAACTGACTTGCAGACCTGTGAGCAAGAAAAATAAATGCTTATAATTGTAAGTCACTGACTTTTGGGGTTTGTTATGGAGCATCATTGTGGAAATAGCTAATAGATGTGCATACTAAAAAAAAAAAATCTCTGCTTTTGTAAGAATTTCATTTCACTTAATAGGCACCTTTTACATTCAGATCCTTGTTTTTACCCTATCAAGACATCAGTGTTAAATCGCTCATAACTTAGTGGTATTCTTTGGCTGCAATGCAGTGATGTCCTTTGCTGGCAAGATTTCATGACCAGAAATTGCATGACTATATCCTTTTAAATATTAATATAATTAGAAACCCCTACTTAAGCACATATTTGGGGGATTTTACATATTTTAAAACGTTATGTAGGCTTTTTTGATTGTTTATAAAGAACATTTAAATGACATTTAAATAGCTTTGAAAAATCATGTAAAAAAGTTTATAGCTGGGGATTGCTGTGTCTGTTTCCTGGACCTGGGACAGTGTGGGCTTGGTGGTCTCTTAGGTTCCTGCTGGTCTCCTGCAAGATGACGGCGTAGCTACGTGCCACACACAGCCAATCCCTGCTGCCTCGAGAAGTGCTTTTCTTTTTTGTGTTGTTTTGGGATCCCTTTGATGGCCTCAGTGCTCCTGATACCCATGCCCTCTGATGCCTGTGATGCTCCTCCGAGATACAGCTCTATGAGGCCAAATGTTACTAAACCCAATTATAATCCTGGGGACAGAGTATACTTCAAGTGTCGACCAGGATACAAGCTTATGCCACCTTTTCGTTCTGTATCTTCCGTTTGTCAGCCTGATAACACATGGACACCTCTCAACGAGGCTTGTACAGAAAAATTATGTCAACGTCCCTGAGAACCTGTAAATGGCCAGGTAGTCGGTGTAAATGGATCTTTTAGCTTTGGTTCACAAGCTCACTGTTCTTGTAATGAGGGTTTTCGGTTAATTGGAAAAAGAATTCTATATTGTGAACTTTCTAGTAATGATGAAAATACAGTGGTTTGGAGTGATGATCCCCCACTATGTACAAAGATAATGTGTCAGTCCACCTGGAAAAATACCAAATGGAAAACATACCGATAGTGAGAAGGATGAATTTGAATATAATGAAGGGGTAACTTACAGTTGTGATCCTTCAAGTGGACCAGACGAATATTCACTTATTGTAGAGAGGAGGCTTATTTGTTCTGGTGATAGTGTATGGAGTAGTGACCCTCCTCAGTGTAGAGTGGTCAAATGTGATTATCCTGTAATTGAACATGGAAGACTGGTATCAGGAATCAGAGACAAATATTCCTACCAAGCAGTGGTTCTATTTGAATGCCTCCCAGGCTTCTATCTTAATGGCGGCAACCCAGTGTTCTGTGGTGGGAGAAGTACTTGGGAGCCTGCGATGCCAAAATGTATCAGAGGTTTCAAGCCTACTCATCCAACCAAACCTCCAGTTTTAAAGTATCCAGGCACACTTTAGGTCTTCAGATGAATGGATAAAGAAGATGTGGTATATATATACAATGGAATATTATGCAGCCATCAAAAGGAATGAGATCTTGCCATTTGCAATGACGTGGATGGAGCTGGAGTGTGTTATGCTGAGCGAAATAAGTCAAAAAGAGAAAGACATGTATCATATGACCTCACTGATATGAGGAATTCTTAATCTCAGGAAACAAACTGAGGGTTGCTGAAGTGGGGGGTGGGGTGGGAGGGATGGGGTGACTGGGTGATAGACATTGGGGAGGGTATGTGCTCTGGTAAGTGCTGTGAATTGTGCAAGACTGTTGAATCTCAGATCTGTACCTCTGAAATAAATAATGCAATATATGTTAAGAAAAAAAAAAAAGAAGAAGATAGCAAGAGGGGAAGAATGAAGGGGGGAAATCAGAGGGGGAGACGAACCATGAGAGACGATGGACTCTGAAAAACAAACTGAGGGTTCTAGAGGGGAGGGGGGGTGGGAGGATGGGTTAGCCTGGTGATGGGTATTGAGGAGGGCACGTTCTGCATGGAGCACTGGGTGTTACGCACAAACAATGAATCATGGAACACTACATCTAAAACTAATGATGTAATGTATGGTGATTAACATAACAATAAAAAAATTAAAAAAAGTTTATAGCTAATTTTGTTGTAGTTTAGGGAGAAAGTACGTTTAGTAGAGGATATTAGGTGGCTCAGGGAGGGCAGTTCAGAGTGAGGGCAGGAGAGATAGGGCTGGAGCTGGGCCACCAAGGATGGTGTTCTCAGATTGCACTACGACTGTATCAATAAGGACCCTCTTAGATCTGCTGGTGGGAGCTCATGGCTCCTGCGGCCCTCGTGGGCTCGTGGACCGTAGCCCTCTGCTGCTAGTGTCCCTGCCACCCCAGGCCCGGGAACCTCTGTCATCACCCTGAGCAGAAAGAAGATTCTGCTTCCCCAGGCTCTCTTCTGAATTAAAGGCTCTTATGGGTACATCCAATTGGTAGTGCTGAGGTCACATGCCTGTAGTGTAGCTGTGAGCGAGGCTGAGAACGTGAGTTTACAGCTCCTTCCTTGGGGAAGCAAGCCTTAAAATGTGACAAGTCGCCAAAACTTAGGAAGGTTGTTTAAAAAATTCTTAATAGTCATAAAACATGAAAAATGTCCATATAAATCCATAATATCTATTTTAAAACCAACTTTCATTACTACTAATTAGTATCATAATTTTTAAGAAGTGAAGATGAAGGTAATTTATCCAATTACTTTTTTTCAAAAAATGAGCGCTGTGAATTGTTTAAGACTGTTGAATCACAGACCTGTACCTCTGAAACAAATAATACATTATATGTTAAAAAAAAAAAGAAGAAGAAGATAGCAGGAAGGGAAAAATGAAGGGGGGGAAATCAGAGGGGGAGATGAACCATGACAGACTAGGGACTCTGAGAAATAAACTGAGGGTTCTAGAGGGGAGGGGGGTAGGGGATAGAAGAAAAAAAAAATGAACGTTAGTATAAAATGAATAAAAAACCCAACAGAACCTTTGATCTTATAGACTAATATTTTTCAAATGTGTACTTTCATCGCAATACCCAAAAAAGCAAATGCCAATTAAAATTTTTCTTTGACATCAAGATCTCATTGATTTAGATTTCATTTTCTCAAAATGTATGATAATAAATTTGACTAAATTGGTTTATCAGTTTTGCAGGAAGGCAGTGTTTATAACACTAAGTTAAAAAAAAAAACTCTCAAAACTTAGAACCATCTATTTATTTACAATTCTACTTATTCAACATTCTTCTTTTTCATCAAGCCGGTAGCATTGTTCAGTTTCCTTTAAGGCTTAGCAGTCATAAATCCACCTTTAAAAATCTCCTGTATTAACTCTTTATTAAGTCAGAGACCCCATTCCCCATTTAGTAAAAGGAATGGCATCTAGAACATTTCATTTGCTGTAGAGAAAATTGTTAAATGAGCCTGTGAAGAAGTATCCCACACCCCTTGATATGTCCTGGATGTTAAATTACAGCCCCCGGGGGGGTGGTGGTAACAAGGCAGATGGGTCATCCCCGTGTCCCAGTACAGAAAAGCTGTCAGATGTAAGAGTCTTGTGTCAGGGACACTAATTTGTTGTATGGCGCAGAGCATGGCTGGGGAATAGCCTGGTTGGG
Organism: Mirounga leonina; assembly: GCF_011800145.1. Lineage (NCBI taxonomy): Eukaryota > Metazoa > Chordata > Mammalia > Carnivora > Phocidae > Mirounga > Mirounga leonina. Next base: position 1,940,760 of record NW_023270453.1, read on the forward strand.
ATGTGCCCCCTGGAATGCCCAGGCATGAGGCAGGGAGCAGGGTGGAGGAAGAAGAGAGAGCTATTAGGTCCAGCAGAATCTGGAAAAGATGGAGGAGTCGGATTGGTCATCAGAAAACCAGAGAGGAGCTGAGTAATCTGGAACAGGAGGATTATGACTGAGGCAATAAAAAGTGGCAAGTGGTGTCTCTGGCTAGAGATAAGGAAGCAAGTCACATTAGGGGTGAGACAGAAAGAAAACTCTTATTTTGCGAGGCTGGCTAAGCTGGATTCGGTGAGTAATTTTAACTTGCATAAGTTCTCTATCTACATCGTGTCAGTACTGTAAGATTTATTTGACCTAAAGATCAATATCTTAGTCTTTGGGCTACTATCATGATACCATAAACTGGGAAGCTTAAACAACAAAATTTGTTTCTCACAATTCTGGAGGCTGGGAAGTCCAAGATCAAGGTGCTCTTGGATCAGGTTCCTGGTGAGCGCCTGCTTCCAGGTTTACAGAGGGCTGTTTCTTGACGTGTCCTCACACGGTGGAGTGAGAACTAATGTTCTAGTCTCTTCTGCAAAGAACACGAATCCCAATTGTGAGGGTTCTACCCTGGTGTCCTCCCAAAACGTCCCACCTCTGAATACCGTCATATTGGGGATTAAGCTTCAAAATATGAATTTTGGTTGGTGTGGGGTGGGGGGAGTGGAGACACAAACATTCAGCCCATAGCAGTATTGTTGCATTCCAAAGCAAGGATTTTTAACTTTTTGTGTGCCATGGACCCCTTTGGCAGCTTGGTGAAGCTTACTGGTTCCTTTTTAGAGAACGTGTTTTTAATTGCATAAAATACAGTGGATTACAGAGAAATAAATTAAATGAAAATGGAGTTATTGAAATACAGAAAATGAATTTATAATAGAATAATATATGACTTCTTTATTAAGGTATTAAGTAGCATATTTTCAAAGTAATGATGAGTATAAATAACCCTTCTGGATTTCTGTAGCAACTCTAATGTGATATGAAAATATCTCTGATTTTTGGGCACCTGGGTGGCTCGGTTGGTTGAGCGACTGCCTTCGGCTCAGGTCATGATCCTGGAGTCCCGGGATCGAGTCCCGCATCGGGCTCCCTGCTCAGCAGGGAGTCTCCTTCTCCCTCTGGCCTTCCTCCCTCTCATGCTCTCTGTCTCTCATTCTCTCTCTCTCAAATAAACAAATAAAAAAAAATCTTAAAAAAAAAAAGAAAATATCTCTGATTTTTATTAATGTTAAGGACACAGGTTCTTCTAATACTTCATTGATCATTCATGTGAATGTTAAATTTCGGTTGGAAGAGGATGAAAATAAAGATGGCTTTCCCCCTCATCTAAGTTTGCGGACTCCCTGAATTTTATCTACAGCCCATCACCCACCCCTTGCAGACCTCAGGGTAAAGACCCCTTGCCCCACAGGATTGACTGAATGTTCATTGAGCTGGTGTCCCTTCGAATCCCTGACACATAATGGTCGTAAATCAAGTGTCTGTATAAGTGTGGTTCTATTGCTGGGCCTTCTGTTTTGTTCTGTTGATCAATGTATATGTCCCTGTGCTAGCAATGTACTGTGGCTTTATATTTTTCCTGCTATCTGGGAAGGCACGCAGTCCCTTCCTTGCCATCTTCTTATACTTCAGGAGTGTGTGGCTTCTTCTGGTTCTTTGTTCTTCCATGTAAATGGTCCAAGTCTAAAAAAATAATGTTTGGATTTTGATTGGAATTATATCAAGTCCACATATCAATTTGAAGAGGAACTGACATATTTATTGAGTTTTCCAGTCCATGGTGGGGGGTACATCTCATTTATTTGGGTTTCCACGTATTGTTAATTAACACTAAGACATGTTTTTAATAATCGTCTTTGGAAATTATTTCCTGCAAAAAAAGGAGGTAAGGGTGATTATATATATGTTTTTAAACTAGGTAAATTGGGAAAATAGTTGTTTTGAGATTTTGGTTGTCTCAAGAGATAAGCACTGAACTTATGGGCATATCTCTCATAAATCTTCTGTTTATTTGTATTAAAGATGCCACTTTAGAAAATTTACCATATATTTAAATATGTGATAAAATAATGCTGGCAGCTGAAATTCGTAAAACAATTATGTCCTTGACATTTACTGTAACCTTGTACTGAGGATATTTAGCTTAAAACAGCTGAGCAGTCAACATTTAAGTGGATGAATTCATTCATTCATATAGCGCATGTTAATTGTGTACCTAATGTGTGCCAGGCACTTCTGTAGGTCCTGGGGATATAGCCAAGTGAAGTAGGTGATTCAAGGCAGTTGGGTCATCTCTGTCAAAATGTGTCTGAAAGGTTGATGATTGAGAATTGTCCACTAGATTTAGCAATATAGAATTTATAGATAGCTTTGTCAAGAGTAGTTTCTAGGGTGTGGTGGGACAAAAGTCTGCTTGGAATATGATCATGATGAGTAAGAGGAGAGAAATATGAGCTGTGAGTTTATACAACTATTTGAGGAGTTGTTGCTATAAAAAGGAGCAGAAAAAATACAGTTCTAGATAATACAGTATGGTTGTATGCTAATGGCAGCAGTCTACTAGAGAGGGGAAATTTGATGATGGAGAGGAGAAGGGCTAATTTTTGGAGCAAAGTCCTTGACTGGGTAAGAGGTGATAGGACCTAGTGCACAAGTGGAGGGGTTGGCCTTATCTAGGAGCCAGCACAGTTGGTCCTGCTGAATCAGAGAAAAGGCAGGGTCACATGGGCACAGATACAGAAAGATTGGTTTTTTGGTGGGAAAATAGTGAAGCATTCTTCTGAAAAGTTCTGTTTCTACAGGGAAGTAAACATTAAAGTTATCAACTGAAAATAACTGGCACAGAGACAGAAATTGATCAATGGAATAACACAGAAGGTTCCCAGTTGGGGAGTGAGTGTAGAATTTTGGGGAGACAGAAGAGTATGGACACAGCTTTCCTGACTGGTGAGAAAAGGATGGGTTTGGGACATGTCATGAGGTCACTAGACAGAGCTGAGGGTGTGCTTGCAATAATCATAAACTTACTAAAGATAGCATAGCTGTGTGTTTTTCTCTACCACATTGCACCTTTTGGATATAATGCAGAGTAGGCAGAGGGTTGGGTTTTTACCAGGGCTAGGAGAGTCCAATAGAGGGAAGGAGGAGAACAGTATTTGAGGACAATTGCTGGGAAGTGATCAGAATGATGAGTGTAGAGGCTAAGTTACATGTGGAGGGAGGGAAGACATGGACAGTGATGCAGAACAAGAAGGAGTAGGTGGGGTCGGGGGACTCCAAAGATAGTCAAGGGTAGGGGCACTAAAAATTCCCCATAGTAGGATGAAATAAAAAGAAGTTCTTGTAGATATAAAGTCACTAATTGGCTACTTCTGGGGAAGATGGCAGAGTAGGAGGACCCTAAGCTCACCTCGTCCCATGGGTACAACTAGAGAACACCCTCACATTAGTGTAAATAACCCAGAAAATGACCCAAAGACTGACAGAACAAATTCTCCACAGCTGAATGTAGAGAAGAGGTCACATCAAAAATAAGTACATCTATAAGAATTAGTCAAGGGATTCACAAAATAAAAGGATGTGAAGTAGGATACAATATACCTAAAACGTGGGGAGGGGGGCAGAGGAATAAAGAATAGGCTCAAACTTAAGTGACCATCAACTTAGTATAGACTGCTGTATGCAGAAGATGTTTTATACAAACCAAATGGTAACCACAAATCAAAAACCAGTAATAGATATGCAAAAAATAAGGAGAAAGGAATCCAACTAGATTGCTAAAGAAAACCAACAAACCATGAGAGAAAAGAGCAAGAGAAGAAACAGAGAAGAACTACAAAACCAACTATAAAACAAGTAACAAAATGGCAATAAATACACACCTATCAATAATTACTTTGAATGTAAATGGACTAAATGCTCCAGTCAAAAGATATAGGGTGACAGAATGGATAAAAAACAAGAACCATTTATATGCTGCCTGCAAAAGACTCATTTCAGACCTAAAGACATGCAGACATGCAGATTGAAAATGAAAGGATGGAAAAGCATTTGTCATAGAAAAAAGCAGGCCAGGCTAGCAATACTTATACCTGACAAAATAGACTTTAAAACAAAGACTGTAACAGGAGACAAAGAAGGACACTATATAATCATAAAGGGAACAATCCAACAAGAAGATATAACAATTATAAATATTTATACACCCAAAATAGGAACACCCAAATACATAAAGCAGCTAATAACTAACACAAAGGATAATTGATAGTAATACAATAATAGTAGGGGACTTTAACACTCCAATTACGTCAATGAATAGATCATCCAAACAGAAAATCAATAAAGAAACTGGCTTTCAATGACACCCTGGACCTGATGGATCTAACAGATATAGTCAGAGCATTCCATCCTGAAACAGCAGAAGACACATTCTTTTCAAGTGCACATGGAACATTCTCCAGAATAGATCACATATTGGTCCATAAAACAAGTTTCAACAGATTCAAAAAGAATGAGGTCATACCATACATCTTTTAGGACCACAGTGCTATGAAACTAGAAATCAACCATAAGAAAAAATCTGGAAAGAACACAAAATACATGGAGGTTAAATAATATGCTACTAAACAATGAATGGGCCAACCAAGAAATTAAAGAGGAGATCAAAAAATGCATGGAGACAAATGAAAATGAAAACACAATGGTCCAAAATCCTTGGGATGTAGCAAAAGCTGTTCTAAGAGGGAAGTTTATAGCAATACAGGACTACCTCAAGAAGCAAGAAAAACCTCCAGTAAGCAACCTAGTAAAGGAGAAAAAAAAAACAACAACCCAAATGCCAAACCAGTAGAAGGAAGGAAATAATAAAGATTAGAGCAAAAATAAATGAAATACAAACAAACAAACAAACAAAAACCAATAGAACAGATCAATGAAATCAGGAGCTGGTTCTTTGGAAAGATCAAAAAAATTGGTAAATCTTTAGCCAGATTCATAAGAAAAAAAAAAACAAAAGAGGAAGAGAGAGAGAGAGAGACTCAAAATCAGAAATGAAAGAGGAGAAATAACAACCAATACCACAGAAATACGAAGGATTATAAGAGAATATTATGAAAAATTATATGCCAACAAAATGGACAACCTAGAAGAAATGGATGAATTTCTGGAAACATGTAACCTCCCCAAACTGAAACAGGAAGAAATAGAAAATTTGAACAGACCAGTTATCAGAAATGAAATTGAATCAGTAATTGAAAAAACTCCCAAAAAGCAAAAGTCCCGGACCAGATGGCTTCACAGGTGAATTGTATCAAACATTTAAAGAAGAGTTAATATCTATTCTTTTCAAACTATTCTCATATATATAGGAGAGGAAAGAAAGTTTTCAAATTTATTTCTGTGAGGCCAGCATTACCCTGATATCAAAACCAGATAAAGATGCTACAAAAAAGAGAACTACAGGCTAGTATCTCTGATGAACATAGATGCAAAAATCCTCAACAAAATATTAAGAAATCGAATCCAGCAATATATTAAAAAATCATTCACCACTATCAAGTGGGAGGCAAGGGTGGTTCATATTCACAAATCAATCAGTGTGATACATCACATCAACAAGAGAAAAGATAAAAAAAAATGATCATTTCAGTAGGTGCAGAAAAAGCATTTGACAAAGTAATCCACTCATGATAAAAAAACCTTCAACAAAGTTGGTTTAGAGGGAACATACCTCAACATAATATAGACCATCTTTGAAATCCCACCGTATATGGAATACTCACAGCTAATGTCATACTTAGTGATGAAAAACTGAGAGCTTTTCCCTAAGATCAGAAAGAAGACAACTCTCACCAATTTTATTCAATACAGTACTGGAAGTCCTAGCCACAGCAATTGGACAAGAAAAAGAAATAAAAGGCATCCAAATTGGTAATGAAAAAATAAAATTTTCACTATTTGCAAATGACATGATACTATGAAAATCCTAAAGACACCACCAAAAAACTACTAGAACTGATAAATGAATTCAGAAAAGTCACAGGATGCAAAATCAATATATAGAAATCTGTTACACTTCTATACACTAATAATGAAGCAGGAGAAAGAGAAATTAAGAAAAAAATCCCATGTAAAATTGCACCAAAAATAATAAAATACCTAGGAATCAACTTAACTAAGGAGGTGAAAGACCTGTATTCTGAAAACTATAAAACATTGAAGAAAGCAATTAAAAATGATACAAATGGAAAGATTTTCCATGCTCGTGGATTGGAAGAACACATTTGTTAAAATGTCCATACTACTCAAAGCAATCTATAGATTCAATGCAAACCGTATCAAAATACCAACAGTATTTTTCACAGAACTAGAACAAACAATCTAAAATTTGCATGGAACCACAAAAGACCTTGAATAGCCAAAGCAATCCTGAAAAAGACGAACAAGGGGTGTCTGGGTGGTGCATTCAGTTAAGCATTTGACTCTTGGTTTTGGCTCAGGTTGTGATTTCAGGGTTGTGAGATTGAGCCCTACCTTGGGCTCCACGTTCAGTGTAGAGTCTGTTTAGGACTCTCTTTCCCTCTCCCTCTGACGCTCCCCCCATGTGCTCACTCTCTTTCTCCCTCTCTCTCAAATAAATAAATGTTTAAAGAAATAGAAGAACAATACAAGGTATCACAATCTCCGATTTCAAGATACAGTACAAAGCTATAGTAATCAAAACAGTAAGATACTGGCACAAAAATAGACATATAGATCAGTAGAACAGAATAGAAAGCTCAGAAACAAACTTACAATTATATGGTTAATTAATCTTTGACAAAGGAGGCAAGATTATACAATGGGAAAAAGTTTCTTTAACAAATGGTGTTGGGAAAACTGAACAGCTACATGCAAAAGAATGAAACTGGATGACTCTCTTAGACCATACACAAAAATAAACTCGAAATAGATTAAGGACCTAATTTTGAGACCTGAAACCATATAAATCCTAGAAGAGAGCACAAGCAGTAATTTCTTTGACATCGGCCATGGCATTATTTTTCTAGATATGTCTCCTGAGGCAAGGGAAACAAAAGTAAAAATAAACTATTGGGACTATGTCAAAATAAAAAGCTTCTGCACAGCAAAGGAAACAACCAACAAGACAAAAAGATCGCCCACTGAATAGGAGAAGATGTTTGTAAATGACATATCTGATAAACGGTTAGTATCCAAAATATATAAAGAACTTATACAACTCAACACCAAAAAATCCCAATAATCCAATTAACAAAGGGTGGAAGACGTGAATAGACCTTTCTCCAAAGCAGACATCCGGATGGTCAACGGACACATGAAAATATGCTCAACATTATTTATTATCAGGGAAATGCAAATCAAAACTACAATGAGATACCACCTCACACCTGTTGGAATGGCTACAATCAAAAATACGAGAAACAACAAGTCTTAGTGAGGGTGGGGAAAAAGGAACCCTTTTGCACTGGGGGTGGGGATGCAAACTGCTGCAGCCACTGTGGAGTTTCCTCAAAAAATTAAAAATAGAACTACCGTATGATCTGGTAATTCTACTACTGGGTATTTACCCAAAGAATATGAAAATACTAATTTGAAAGGATATATGCACTCCTATGTTTACAGCAGCATTATCTACGATAGCCAAATTATGGAAGCAGCCCAAATATCCTTCAACAGATGAATGGATAAAGAAGATGTGGTACACACACACAGTGGAATATTACTCAGCCATAAAAAAGAATGAAATCTTGCCATTTGCAAGATGGATGCAACATGGATGCATTTAAAGAGTCTAATGCTAAGTGAAATAAGTCAAATACCGTATGATTTCACTCACATATAAAATTTAAGAAACAAAACAAACGAACAAAGAAAATAAGAGACAAACCAAAAAAAGGCTCTGAAGGACAGGGAACAAACTGAAATTACCAGAGGGGAGGTGGGGGTGGGGATGGGTGAAATAGGTGATGGGGATTAAGGCATGCATTTGTTGTGATGAGCACTGAGTAATGTATAGAATTGCTGAATCACTATATTGTGTACCTGAAACTAATATAAGACAGTACATTAACTGTATATCATATAACTATATAATAAAAAAAGTTTCAAGGTTGGGGCGTCTGGGTGGCTCAGTCAGTTAAGCATCTGCCTTTGGCTCAGGTCAGGACCTAGGGTCCTAGGATTGAGCCCCACATCGGGCTCCCTGCTCAGTGGGGAGCCTGCTTCTCCCTCTCCCTCTGCTGCTCCCCCTGCTTGTGCTCTCGCACTCTCGCTCTCTCTCAAATAAATAAATAAATAAATTTCAAAAATCTAAAAAAAAAGGTTCTAGGTCATTTATCTAAACATAGGAAATGAGATTATGAAACTGACTTATTTGTTATGCTTTGACGCTACTTTGTTTCAAGAACCTGTAAATCCTACGCTTCTGTATCTGTGCATTCATATGTTAAGCTAGCTAGAGAACCACAGAATTCATTTTTGAAGGAGATTTTAGGTATCATTTAGTTTAATCTTTCTTAAGCTGTCATTTAGGCTAATTAAAACCATTGAAATCCAGCACACTTTTTGAATGGTGACTGCCTGGGCTGATTATAATACTAATATCGAATTGCCTCTGTTAGGCTCTAACCTGAATGTTCTTGGGAATTTTTAAAAGGAAGAGAATAGTTACTGAATTACTTTCAGCTAATTATTTTGCTTAGGTCAATGATATATGTGACATTTCCATTACTGTTAGCCCTATTTAAAAGTTTGCACTTGTTTTTGTGTAGCCCAATCTGGTTATTACAACAGCTGAACCAAACTTTTGAATGGTTTTATTGCTTTGCATTAATTATATATATTATATATGGATTATTATATATATTATCCAATACATATATTATTATATGGATTATATATGATCCATAATTATATATATGGATTGCTTTGCATAAATGATATATGGTACATGTTGTGTGGTTATATTTTCTTTATTTGGAAAAAGCACATATACACAGCTGCATATATATATTAGAACTTTGCAGGAGGGCATTGAACTATATATGATTGCCTCTGATGGGTATCCTCCAACTAGCACTTTGCCTACTGTAATGTAGTCCATTTCCCCTTGTAGAGCAGGGTCCATTCTCCACACTTGTTATGCTACTGGGTCCAGAATATGCCAATACCCTTAACTTGAAGGGATGTGTATTCACAATTTTAATTTATTGCACAAATAATTTTGTAATAGCAATAATGGAAATAAAAATCTAAAATCACCCAGAGGCCTATTTTCTAAGAATTTAATAGATTGACCATTTTATTTATGTTTTTCAGTCCTTTTCTATATAGATGCATGCTTTTTTTTAAACCATAATTTTAGTCATAGCTAACATATATCTTTTTATTCAGCACCATGCCCCTTCCTGAGTATTATATGTACAGCATAGATGAGTGTTTGTAATTGTAGAATGTATTTGGGAGATATTTTTTGGTGTGTGTGTCAAATAGAAGAGTTTTGTTTACTACTATGGACATTTTTGCCTAACTGAAGCGAGTAGCAAGATTCAAGGAGAAATTTTGCTGAAGTTAGCCTAATACTTAATTAGCAGTTTAGATTGAGATTTCATGGTAATAAAGTTGATTCATGTTCTGGTATTTAGGCGAGGATAATCTTATTAGAATGTCACAGAGCTGGATTTTAAAAAAATATTTTTTGAACACAGTTTTCTGGGAGTGAAGGCATCTGCTTTCCTTGACTCCCTTGCCCAGGAAGATGGAGTTTCGAGCATTATAGAAATGTGGGACATTTTCTTTAGAGCATAAAACAAGGACTAACTTATATGTGGGCAAGAAAGGGCTGCAATGGACAAGTGCTCAGGAATGCATGGGAGGAGATTTTCCAAGACTCCTTGTAAACCCTAGAATGAAAGGAGTGACCCTGATTTATACAATGCCCCCTAATTCTTCTTTTTTCTAGGTTAAAAAAAGTTGAATTCAAAGTTTTGTGGGGTAAAACCTGCTCATTGTCAAAACCTGATGAGACAAAGTTGTTATTGTGTCAGGTTAAAAATTTTTTAGCTTTTTACTTTCCCTCTAGAAGTAATAGGTTGTAGTTTAGTATTTTATTTTGTTTTATATGAAAAACATAAATGACTTTCTATTCCACTATATTATTCAGTTTTTTCCCTTGGACCTTGTCAAAGAAACTGACAACTACATTGTTCAAATAGCTTGGAAACAATTTTTTCATTAAGTTGAAATAACATCATGATAACATCATGATGGTTTGATTTAAAATGGTGGTGGAAATCAATGTAGCTTACACCAGTGGGATATTAGGTTTTCAGTATGTGTTCTTTGTGTGCCTGCTTTTAAGTTTGTGGAATTATTTTTTATAAACTAAACTTTTTGTTGGATTTTTGAATGTTTGCCTGGAATGCTTCAATATTAGAAAGTATTTTTCTCCCTCTTTATGGATTTCAATTGAAGATTAATTATTGGGTGAGCTGTTTAATATTTTTACCTTTTGATAAACGACATGGATTTCCAAAATAGTAAATTACGGTAAATTACTTTCTCCTTAAGAAAGTAATTACTATAAAAGAATTTTAATACCAGCTCCCTAAGGCATTTAAAATAGGACTTGATTAACTAAAGTGTAACCTACAGTCAACCATAAGAAACCCGTTTTTCTCAGTATCTGATATGTTTAGGCATTTTTTCTTGCTGTGCGTATCATTTATAGCATTTTTCTGGAACCACTCACATATGCATATGAACCTCTCATACGCAGAGGTAAGTACATATGTCTCATTGCTTTGTGGCTGGGCTGCCCAGTTGGCGCAGATAACTTATTAATGATGCCAAGGTTTGGGTTCTGTCCCTGGGCAAGCCAATTACTGTAATTTCTCTCTGCCTTCTATGCATTAGGCTGGACTAGTTTTCACTGAATGTCTGTGAACACGTAGGAACGGATACTTTGGGCACAACTCTGCAATTTGAGAACAACTTGTATGTTTATTGCAATAGAGAACAGGAATGATTATGGAAAGAGGTTTTCCCCAAGTTCAGTGTTACGGTTAGCCAAAGGTTAACCAGAAAACTGCCTTAACTTCCCTGATGATTTTTGAAAATAATTCCAAAACACATTGAAACTAAGCCATGGTTGAAGGTTAGGGCACACTTTTGCACTAGAATAGAAGCATACTCATTTTGTTTTCATTTGGTGCTTATTATAAGTGGTCTCATGATAATTCTTCTCACCATCTTTTATGGTTAGTTCTCTAGATGATTTCATAGACTGAATCATAAATGTTTAACATTCTAGGAGACCTGTAAAGATCATCTAGTTTAATTTTCTCACCTTACACACGAAGAAAAATGATTCTCAGGGAACCTGGGAAGGTCACACAGTGTATTAGATTCAGCTCCAAGTTTAGAATCCCAAGTTTTTTTTCTACCAGCTTGACTCACTCCCCCAACCCTGTTCCCAGAGAGTAGGGCCTCTACCCACCCAGGATATCAGCTTCTAGCCTTAGCATTTTCTTTATTCTTTATTGAAGTTAGCTTATGGGTAAACATTCTAGTGAAATGTTCTGAGGTATTACTGTGATACATTTTAAATTTAGAGTATATATCCTCAAATCCATGAAAAACTTGACATTCTTACTGAAGACATGATTATCTGGATATGGGAATTTACCTGTTATTTCTTTATTCAGCCATTTCTAAACAAAACTGTGATTGAAAAAGAAAATATTAAAATGACTAGAAAAAAAAGATAGTGAGGAAAGATTTTTTGGGGGGAGGGGACAGTAAGAACTTTTGAGTATATGCTATGTGTTAAGTAATTAAAAAGTATTCAAAAGGGTATATATGGGATGCTAGCCAGTTCTTGTTCTTAGGTTTTTAGGAATTTTGCATAGTGGAGAAAACACTTTTTAACAGAAACTGGGTATATACAGCTAAGTAAGTCACAGTTATCTTGTTTTCAATCATTTTGTGGAATTATCTCCTTTCCTGAGAATTGTTTTAAATAACATTTTAGTTTAGTTATTGTTTACTTTGCTCAATTAGGTGTGATTGTCACCAGCAACTCAAATAGACATACCAGAAAATTCTGGAAAACTGAATTCTTGCTCAAGTTTATACGTATTCTATATGTATCAACAGTGATTTGGGGAAGGGGACCCCCATCTGGGCAGTTGTTAAAAAACATGTAGGTAATGTTTTGTGATTTTTTTTTGTTTCTTTAATAAGTTCATGACAGATTCCCAAACCATATGCAAATGATTTTCAAGTGTCCACTGTTTAGAATGATCTGAACTGTTTCTCTGTTAGTGTGTGTAATTGAGCTTTGATCACAAACAGCTGTGTTAAGTCTTAGCCCGACAGCCGAAATGTAGGTTACTGAGAGGCAAGTAATCTGGAAGGCCCTAAAATCCATTTTGATATTTTATATGCTAACAAAATGTATGTGAGTGTTTCAGTTTGGACCTCTTTGTTGCAAGTGCCAGAAAACTCAACCCTATCTGGCATTAGGATTATTGGCTCGGGTGCCAGGGGAGTGCAGGGGTGAAAGTGGCTTTCGGGCAGGGCTGCCTGTGGGCGCTCAGAGGATATCATTCGGGACCTGGTTTCTCTCTGTCTCTCAATTCTATGTCTTCTGTGGCAACTCCATTTTCAGGCTGGCTTACTGTATGTGGCCGCAAAATGGTGGCCACACCTTGGGCCAACTTCCTTGAAGGTGCCAGTCCAGGAAAAGAGAGGCCCCCACCAATGATGTCACCATTTCTCTATGGCCCCGATTGGATATGCGTCCGTGGCTGAACAAATGACTGAGATACAGGAATGCAGTATTCCTGCCAATTCCATGTCATATTAGCCACCTTTGGAAAGAGCTGAGTTTTCAAAAGAAAACAAGGGTGTTGGGCACCTGGGTGGCTCAGATGGTTAAGTGTCTGCCTTCGGCTCAGGTCATGATCTCGGGGTCCTGGGATCGAGTCCCGCATCGGGTTCCCTGCTCAGTGCAGAGCCTGCTTCTCCCTCTCCCTCTGCCATGCCCTCTGCTTGTGCTCTTCTGTCTATCTCTCTGTCAAATAAATAAATAAAATCTTTAAAAAAAAAAAAACCCCCCCAAAAAAACCAAGGGTGTTGTACCAAAAGAAGGAGTGATGGATAGTGCATGGTCAAAGGGTAACAAATGCTGACCACAATATGGATCATATTTTATATTTTTCACCTTAGAAAATAATTATTTTGTAATTCTGCATTTATTGTGAAATGCAATAGAATCCTTTATTTGTAGTAATGGGAAGGAGCGAGACTATTTTCCTGTGTTTGTGAAGCCAACATTAAAATGCCTTTTTTTTTTTTGGTTTGAGTTAGTACTTGAAGCATTTAGGAACCACATGTCTGTATTTGAGCTCTATGTGTTCTCTATCTAGCCCATGTTCCTCTGACATGAGGTTTGCGCTTGTACCCATGTGGTAAGGCAGTAAATGAAATCACTTCTGTGTTAGAGTTGGGGAGACCCTCAGGGTTTTTGTGAGGGAGCTGTGAATGAATATATGATGACTCTGAGGCTTCATTGGAATGTTTTGAGCATGGTTCTGATCAGACTTCGGAAAGTATTAAATTCTTTCCTGTTAGAAGATAGAAATACTAAATTTAAAGTATGCTCGGTTTATAAGAAGATTTTAAAAAGTATTGATACTTATGTAGAAAATAACTCAAACTATTACTAACAAAAGCAGCAAGAAGGTCTGGGTGCTGGGCCAGTGATTACCCTGCTAACCTTCTAACCAGTGCCTTTTCTAGAGTTCAGGATGGTGGTAGTAAAGCCTTGAGGTACGAGAGGCTCCCTCGTTTCAGTGACCTCTGATGACAGTTTGTCGATTTACTGGTAAAGATAACTACTTAATGATGGTCGCCTCAACTCCACTGACTGTTCTTTTTTTTTTTTTAATTTTTAAATTTTTTTTTTAAGATTTTATTTGCAAGAGAGAGAATGAGAGACAGAGAGCATGAGAGGGAGGAGGGTCAGAGGGAGAAGCAGACTCCCTGCTGAGCAGGGAGCCTGATGTGGGACTCGATCCCGGGACTCCAGGATCATGACCTGAGCCGAAGGCAGTCACTTAACCAACTGAGCCACCCAGGCGCCCCACCACTGACTGTTCTTGAGTTGAGAGAAGGTGAGTATGGGAGGGATGACCAGGGAGGGATGTGACCAGAGAGGAATGCAAGGGACCTCTTCCCAAAGCTGCAGTATCCGGATTTTACCCAAGGGCAGTGTGGACACATTGATGAGTTTTTGTTTTTTTTTAAGATTTTATTTATTCATTCGAGACAGAGAGATACAGAGAGAGAGACAGAGCATGAACAGAGGGAGAGACAGGGGGAGAGGGAGAAGCCGACTCCCTGATGACCTGGGAGTCCGACATGGGGCTCTATCCTAGGACCCCAAGACCACTACCTGAGCCGAAGGCAGACGCTTAACCATCTGAGCCACCCAGGCACCCCACATCGATGAGTTTTAAATGAATGAATGAAGACCCCAGATTTGGAGTTTTGAAAGCTCCCTTGGGATGCATGTTGCAGAGGCAAGGCAGAGGGGTTAGTGGGAAGGTATTGCAGTGGTCCGAGGGAGTGATGTAGTGGGGACGAGGTTGGGCAAGAGTGGGTTGGATTTGAGTTATCAAGGAAAGAAACTTATTCACCTCTGTGGCTGGGAGTTGGGTGGAACAGGGTGGAGGAAAAGGGGTGAGAGGAAACCAGAAACCTGAAATTCACTTAATTTTGCCCAGCAATGTCACAAGGTGGGTAGACTGACAGAGAAGTAATCATGTACTTAATAAACTTAATACTTAATACTTAATAAATACTTAATAAAATATATTCTTCACTTAGAAAGGCAAACAGGGTTGATGCTCTGGTTACAGTATTTAATTAGGGATGAGCCTTTCCTGGGACTGGGATTAAAAGGTCTCAAACCAGGGGAGTGTTTAGGAAGCTGGGAAATTTATGGTTGGTGAATTGATATCTAATTCTGCATCTGTCCTTTCACCGGGGGATTGCCTAGCTGATTGCATATATTTTTATTTAGTCTCTTAATTTCTTTTTGCATTGTTTCCAGAAGTGTTGGGAGCCTGGATTATTTAAATTTAGAAAACATATTTTTAAAGGTTTTAGGTGTCATACAGTGATTTAAATTTAATTTTTAAATATGATACATTATTTTATTATTTGGGGGGCAAATATCATTTTCTCTATTTTTCTTGAACAAATACTAGGGATAAGCAGGGAGATTTGGCTTGAGCTCCAGATACAGTCAGAGAAGTAATGATTATTCCTTTCATTGCACTGCTGAATTCAGAAATGGTACTTCATCACCCGTACGAGAGGTTCATAGACAATGTGTTACAGCAAATGGCGGTTGGCAGGAAACTTTCAAAGGTAGCTTTCTGATGCTTTTGTTCTATTTGCCTTTTAAGCTCGAATGCTAGTTGGAGCAGACACCACTGATATCACAATGTTATCCACCTCCGGTGTGAGGCGTTTTGTTTGTTTCAATTTCAGGCAGAGGAATTGCACAGCGATTGGATTTGGTGGAATTAGCCTTTATCTGGTTCAGGCTCCTCCCCCGCCTCCTCGTCTTCTGGCTGGGGGGCCAGGGTGCTTGCGTTGGCTCTCTCCTCTCCTGCGATCAGCCCGCTGGCTCTTTGTGTAAGCTGTTAGAGCTGTTATCAATTTCAGTGGCTATGGTTTGTTACTTCTATTTGTACTATAACTAGAAATTTGATAAGGTTATGTGCCTGTCAAATGATTTAGATGTCAGGTGTAGATGCGGCAAAGCAATTTTGACAAGTCGAACATTGGTGCAAAGAGGGGGTAGGGGGATGAGGATGACCTGCCAGCAGAAGAAAGTAAAATCTCGTACAACCTCACTTTCTTTCCCTTTTAACTTTAGGTCAGTACTTAAACCTCGTTAATTTGTCCCTTCTTAAGTGAATGTGACATGGTGACTTCTGGCTTCTCTCTAAAGGGCAGGGAAATGGAGGCCTGCCTTTGGAAGGTGGATGCTGGCATTTAGAGACCTTTGACTTTGGGTGTTCTGATAAAAACATCTGGGGCTGGGAACTTTTATCTCTGACTGAAGCTGAGATTAAGGTCTTAGAAGACAAGGTTTATTAATGCCAGTGTCTGTCACATGCATATATCAAGGAGAGCCTAGTATTTTAAATTTTTTTTTCCTATGGGAGTATAGTTGACACACAGTGTTACATTAGTTTCAAGTGTAAAACACAGTGATTCAGCTTCTCCCTCTGTTAGCTATACTTACGGTGAGTCTAACCTACCATCTGTCACCATACAATGCTGGTACAGTATCATTGACTATATTCCCTATGCTGTGCCTTTTATACCCATGACTGATTTATCCCATTACTGGAAGCCTGGATCTCCTACTCCCCTTCACCCAACTTGCCCATCCCCCCACCCACTTGCCCACGCCTCCCACCCCTTCCCTCTGGCAACCCTCAGTTTGTTCTCTGTATTTAGAGACCGGATTCTGCTTTTTGTTTGTTTATTAATTTGTTTTGTATTTTGGAGTCCACTTATGAGTAAAATCATGGTATTTGTCTTTCCCAGTCTGACTTATTTCACTTAGCATCATACCCTCTAGGCCCATCCATGTTGTTGCACATGGCAAGCTCTCATCCATTTTCATGGCTGCATAATATTCCATTATATATATTATGTGCCACATCTTCTTTACCCATTCATGTATTGATTGATGGTCACTCAGGTTGCTTCCATATTTTGGTTATTGTAAATTATGCTGCAGTGAACATAGCGGGGCATATATCTTTTTGAATTAGTGTTTTTGTTTTCTTTGGGTAAATACCCAGTAGTGAAAGTACCAGATCATATAGTATTTCTGTTTTTAATTTTTTTTTTTTTTTTAAGTAGGCTCCACATCCAGCGTGGAGCCTAATGTGGGGCTTGAACTCATGACGCTGAGATCAAGACCTGAGCTGAGATCAAGAGTCAGGTGCTTAATGGACTGAACCACCCAGGCACCCCTCTATTTTTAATTTTTTGTGGAACATCTGTACTGTTTTCCACAGCGGCTGCACCAATTTACTTTCCCACCAACAGTGCACAAGGGTTCCTTTTTCTCTATATCCTTGCCAACACTTATTATTTCTTATCTTTTTGATTTTGGCCATTCTGACAGGTGTGAGGTGTTATCTCATTGTGATTTTTTAAAAAATATTTTATTTATTTATTTGACAGAGAGATAATGAGAGAGAACATGAGTGGTGGGGGGAGGAGGGTGGGTAGAAGCAGGCTCCCCACTGAGCAGGGAGTTTGATGCGGGACTCAATTCCAGGACCCCAGGATCATGACCTGAGCTAAAGGCAGACACTTAGCCACGGAGCCACCAAGGCTACCCCGTCTCATTGTAATTTTGATTTGCATTTTCCTGATGGTGAGTGATGTTGAGCATCTTTCCATGTATCTGTTGGCCATCTATAGGTCTTCTTTGGAAAAATATCTATTCAGGTCCTCTGCCCATTTTTTAATCAGGTTTTTTTTTTTTTTTTTTTTTTTTTTGGTGCTGAGTTGTATAAGTTCTTTATGTATTTTGGATATTTACCCCTTATCTGTTATATCATTTGCAGATATCTTCTCCCATTCAGTAGGTTGCCTTTTCATTTTGTTGGTGGTTTCCTACATTGTGCAAAAGCTTTTTATTTTGATATAGTCCCAATAGTTTATTTTTGAGGGAGCCTAGAATTTTTAGTAAGCTTAGGCACCTTGCTTTTAGATGGAAATAAAGGCCCAATGCTTTGCAGCATATGTTGTTGTCCTGTGTTCTGTAGTCCAGTTATCCCATGAGTATTGCTCATTGGCTTGTCATACTGTTGAATGAGGAAGCAGTTGAGACAATGAATGATAGGTTTAAGTTTCTTAGACCCTTTCAGTTTTTTTTTTCTTGATTGATTAAATAACGTGTACCTCTGAGCTTTCACGATATCTGCATCTCTTTACGGCTCACATTAAATATATGTGTGTACATATACACACACACACACACACACACACACCTATGGCTTTGCTGTGACATCTGCCTCAGCAGAACTTTTCCCATTTTGCTAGTTGGAGGTTGGGCAGTAGATACCCCAGTAAAGGTTAACATGATCAAGAGGTCCTGCTAGAGTTGTGGGCATACTTCTAGTATTTTGCCACCGGGTTTTGTGAGGTTATGGAATAAATGTAGGTATTCAGTGTAACTCATCTTGACAGGGATTTCATTATACTCTGCAAGCACAGTTCAAAGAAATAATGAATTTATATTCAGGGTAGTTTTGTTTGAGTTTATTTAAAGAAATGAAACACACACAATCACTATAATAGCTCTTGCTACTGGAGTATTGATGGTGCTGACAAAGAGAAAACTCAGACCAGATGGTTTCCAAACAGTGGAACCACCTGGCTCTTTGGCAATGCCAACTTATCCCTGTTTCTGAAATAGCTATACTCTCATGGACTATGAAATGTATGTGAGACATTCATGGGCTCAGGCAGAATGACATTCCAGAATCCAAATTATTAAGACATTAAAACACTTATCCACATCAGTTCAAACCACTCCTCTCTTCCACTTCCATTACCTTTAGAGTTCCATTTTTTTTCTTCTTACTTTTCGTAACTATAAAACCCAGGTATTTATTTCCACATTGCAAAGAAAAGAATAATATTGCTCCTTGAGATGTTTATTCTGGAGAGAAAAGAAAGACCTTTTGTCCTTTTGGGAAATGGACTCACCCAGACCCTATTAATGTTTCAGACCCAAGGGGAGTCTCTTAGGTCAGGTTAGCAAGGGAACAATATAACTGCACCTGTAGCACCATGAAATTAACCTGAAATGTGAAACTTGAAACTTCATAAAAATATAAGATAAGATATTCATCGATGTGCAGACTTATGCAGTACTTTTTCTCATTATAATGTTAAACTTTGGAAATTTCTTGAATTATTTTAGTGTTTGATTTTTCATGTTGGAAATCAGAGTTAATTTAAAAGTAAAAATACTGAATAATCTACAAAATCTTCTAAGTTGGGGCTTTAAGACAGCAATCATTTTAGGGGCTCCTGGGTGACTCAGTTGGTTAAGGGTCCCACTCTTGATTTCAGCTCAGGTCCTGATCTCTGGGTGGTGAGATCGAGCCCTGTGTGGGGCTCAAACTGGGCACGGAGCCTGCTTAAGATTCTCTCTCTCCCTCTCCCTCCGTGCTCCCCTTCTCCCATCGCCACACTACTCTCTCCTCTCTTAAAAAAAAAAAGACAGGGGCGCCCGGGTGGCTCAGTCGGTTAAGCGACTGCCTTCGGCTCAGGTCATGATCCTGGAGTCCCGGGATCGAGTCCCGCATCGGGCTCCCTGCTCGGCAGGGAGTCTGCTTCTCCCTCTGACCCTCCTCCCTCTCATGCTCTCCTCTATCTCATTCTCTCTGTCTCAAATAAATAAAATCTTAAAAAAAAAAAAAAGACAGCACCCATTTTTTAAAAAGATTTATTTATTTATTTGAGAGAGAGAGAGAGCAGGGAGTTAAGCAGACTCCTCGCTGAGTGTGGAGTCTGATGCAGGGCTTGATCTCATGACCCTGAGATCACAACCTGAAATCACTGCCTGAGCTGAAACCAAGAGTTGGATGCTTAACTGACTATGCCACCAGATGCCCTGACAGCAAGCATTTTAAAGTTTCATTTTGAAGTACTGGAGTTACCTTATTTACCCACTCATTTGATGAATGCTTACCAAGCATCTAATTGGTTGTGTCTACAACGATTAAAGATCCAATAGTGGCTAATATATGTGACATATAAGACAATTTAAAAATTATTTAAGATTTTGTTTACACTGTTGTTTAAAATCTAGTCTTTTTAAAGAAATAATGGTATATTTTCATTAAAATTGCATTTCAATCTAAGTGAAAGATTGAAGTTTACAAAATGTTTGAATTACTATCTTGTAGCACGATATGGTAGAAGGAGCAAAAGCTTTGAGACAGCAGATCTGGGTTTGAATCCTGATTCTACTGCTTACAAGATGTGGGTGCTAAGCTTGTGTCTTAATCACTAAGCCACAGTTTCCTGTGTTAGTTAGGATTCTTGCCTGCAAGGGATAGGAAACCCAACCTTCATTGAGCAAAATGATAATTTCTTTTGAGACTATTAGGGTACAAAAATTCAAGGGATGTACCTGTTTGGGCTTCAGGAACGGTAGGAATCAGAAATCAAATGCCATCAGGTCAGGACTCTCTTTCTGGCAGATGAGTTGCATCTGTCTCTCTGGATTCTGGTGGTGGTAAACATGGCTGTAGACAGTTCCAAAGTTTTATATCTTAGAGATTTTGTTGCCAGAGGCTGAGACTCACTCTACACTTTGGGTACTAGTTCCCAAATCCCCCAAACATGCTGACTTGGACTAGGTTAGGCCAGATGACTGACTACCGTTAGGTCCATTCAATGATGGTTAAGGAAGTGGGTCAGGTAGGAAAATGGCACCTTTTGAAGAAACATAAGTAGATGGAGTGAGGCATGAAACCATTACGAGAAGGTTGGAGGTCTTGGGTGGACCCCACAGTGGGTTTCCATTACATTTCTCATATGTAAAAAATGGTAAAATAAATATCTCTTTTGTAGGGTGATTTTGAAGATTAAACAAGAGAGTCTGTCAAATGCCTAGTATAATGTTAGTCGGATACCTTGTAGCTCTTGAATAAATCATAACTGCTATTACAGAGCTGGGAGGCAACAAACCAACATTTCTCAAAACTGACACCTGTAATCAATGTGAAACTCCCACTCTTAACTAAGAAGACTAGGAAACCATAATTCTTCACTTCATTCTTCAACACTGCTCATATATTTATTTCTAATCATTTCTTCCTTGTGGAAGACCTGAGTTACTACTGAGTTTCTGGTTGTAGTATAGATATATTAATAACCTGTAAAAATTTCTAGGCAATTTATGTTTTAAATAAAATTCTGTATTAAGAGTTTAATCTCAGGGGCACCTGGGTGACTCAGTCGGTGAAGCAGCCGACTCTTGGTTTCGGCTCAGGTCGTGATCTCAGGGTCGTGCGATCAAGCCCTGTGTCAGGCTCTGCGCTCAGCAGGGAAATCTGCTTGAGGATTCTCTCTCTCTCTCTTTCCCTCTGCCCCTCCCCCTGCTCTCTCTCTTTCTCTCTAAAATCAATCAATCAATCAATCAATCTTTAAAAAAGAATTTAATCTCTTAAATTTTTTTGATTAAAATATCTTGCTGGGGGCACCTGGGTGGCTCAGTTGGTTAAGCGACTGCCTTCGGCTCAGGTCATGATCCTGGAGTGCCTGGATCGAGTCCCGCATCGGGCTCCCTGCTCAGCAGGGAGTCTGCTTCTCCCTCTGACCCTCCACCCTCTCATGCTGTCTCTCTGTTATTCTCTCTCTCTCAATAAATAAATAAAAATCTTTAAAAAAAATATCTTGCTGGGATCCATGGGGTTTTGTGGCTGGTGAAAGCTATCTGTCATGGAAGCTATTCTCAGTGTCATTTGTGTGCACATTAAGTATAATGCATTTAGATCTATTCTTCTGCCTTTTCGTTTGTTTGTTTTTGCTGTGTTACAGTTTTTATTTTCTTGTTTTTCAGTTTTGAAGACATGGAAGGAGTGTGTTTTCCTAAAGGAAAACAGTCGGTGTTGCCTGAAGGATAGCCATTGCAGGTGTAGGAGGGATGTTAGGACCAAGTTTAATGACATTATCAATCTGTTAGGGAACAGGCATATGTAAGAAAAGGGAAGAATCGTCTGTCACTTTCATCAGCTGCAGCTCTTTAAGATTAAGGACAGGTTATTTTCACTTTCATGACTGTTCTGTTTGTTCAGCTGTTTGCATTTGCTTGATTCTTGATTTTAGCCTTATTTCTTTTCTTCTCTGTAGTTTGGATGTAGCTTTCTTTTCTGAGTTACGAATTTCCTAATTAGTTTTTTTTTTTAACCGGAAATTACCCATTTCCTGATACTTTATCGTTCAAAACATACACGCAGGAATGTTCCTTCTTGTAACTTACTATTCTCTCCTTAATTTAACCTTGCATGATATCTTCTGGTTCAAAATAATTTCAGCAATATTCTAATCTGTGTGTGAATTAGGCTGTTTATTTTAAAAATCATAATCATGTAATGGGATGAGACTGGCTCTCTCTAAAGGATTAAGAGTTAAGAGAACACATGTCCAGAAATCAAAATTCATAAATTGTCTGAATTATTAAATGTTATTTAAAAATATAAATTAAAAATATAAAATTTGGCAATATAAAATAGCAGTAGTCAGGCTCTGTGAGTCAATTACTCTTCAGTAGTATATCAGGTATTAGAATATTAATTGTTTTTTGCTCCTTTAATATCCGAACAGTTAATTGGATGATACTTTAGTTTCCTGAAAAAGTTAATCGTCACCAAATACTTAGTTTATTCCTCAGAGTAATTTATAATTCATAGGCAGAATTTGGTGGATTAGTTACATTTTCCTCCTGTAAAATTCCTGGTGAAAATATGCATTATGTGTATATAATTTAGGCTCCAATTTTCTTCATTAATGTAGATATGATTTTCTGGTTTGAATCAATACTTACATTAATACTACAGTTTTGGGAATGGCATTCTCTGCCCCTGGCCTGATCTTTCCTAATAGAAAACATAAACAATTGTTTCTTTAAAAAAAATACCCCAAACCACGTTTTGAATGAAAAGTGTGATAATTTTTGTCCCTTTTATGGCACTGTAAGTCCCACTGCAGATAACGAATTAGCTAAAATTTTAAGTTATGCAAACTTTCTGGTATCTTCTACTAAGAAATATCCAGTTGGTTCTACTTTCCTCCCTGCTTATTTACAGGACACTGTCTCTATCTTATGTGTGTTCAGTTTGATGGTTTTCGCTTGGTATTTTTTCATTGTCAGAAGAATTGAAGGATAATGTCTGGGGAGGTCCAGACAGAGACTTCAGTCTCCTATTTGCTCTGTTACCTACTCACACTCCCTTTCCTCATCTATGAAAATGGGCATTAAAATGTGTACCTGCTAGGATTTATCTGAAGATGATATAGGCAAAGCACTTTTTAGTTGTTTTTTCATTTATTTATTTATATTCTATTTCAATCCCCAAAAGACTGAAGGAGCTACCCAATGCAGGGGCCCCTGTGCTGAGATGGGTTCTCTAGCTATTTGGCTACTGTTAGTAAGTCAACATATACCTGTGGGAGTTGAATGCTGAGTGCTCCTTACACATGCTGGCTGGCCTTCTCATCCTGGCTCTGCTCACATGATACAGAAAGGGCTCAGTGCAGTGCCTGGGACATAGAGAGCTCATAGATGTCAAGTGTTATTACCATCATCTCATTGATTCTCACAAAGGTGCTATTGATACTTATGCTTATTTTGTACTCAAGGAAACTGAGGCTCAGAGAGATTAAGTAACTAGCCTAAGGTCACACAGCTATTAAGAGGTGGAGTCAGGGCCCAAGACGAATTTGTCAAAATCCTGAGCCTGAGCTGTTAGGGTCATAGGGGTGATTTTTAAGTATAGTAGCTTATTGAGAAATCAGTTAAGATGTGCTTTATGTATTTAGAGTACTTGTTAAGAATAAAATTTAGATTTCAATGTTTTTTTGAAAGATTTTATTTATTTATTTGACAGAGAGAGAGAGAGAGAGAGAGCACAAGCAGGAGGAGCAGAGGGAGAGGGAGAAACAGACTCTCCGCTGAGCAGGGAAACTGATATGGGGCTTGATACCAGGGCCCTGGGATCATGACCTGAGCCTAAGGAAGGTGCTTCACTGACTGAGCCACCCAGGTGTCCCTAGATTTCAATGTTTTTTAAGTAAAGGAACTCCAAATCTGTTGAAGGTGGATTGTGAATATACATAAAATACTGACTAATCTGTAAATATCAGTAAGTACCTCTGTGAATGCAATGGAAGGCTAATTTAAGGCTTAGAAATCTATGAATTCAAAAAGATTTAATGCTTTTTAATCATGTTTAAAAAGGTAATTAAAATTTTAATTTCATTTAATTAACCATAAATTTACAAATTATGAGATTAATTTAAAGAAAAAAAATTCTCTTTTGAGTTCATTTGACTTAACATTTGTTAAAATTAACTTCATCTTTAAAAAAGCCCTTAATCAGATTTTCCTTTGTAGTTGTTTAATTCCCATCTAGTATTGTGAGATTAGCCAATTTACTGCATTTTAGATGTTAAAAATAACAAAACTAGATAGTAATCAATCATGAAATAGTTATTAAGCTTTTAATATATGCTTAACACCAAGCGAAATGTGATGAGATAGAAAGAAGCATATGGTCCACATTCTCCAGTACTTTAAAATCTACAGAGCTATACACGATGGTGCATAATTGAGTGCTAAATTTTGCAGATCGAACTAGGAATTTTGCATGTAGTTTAAAAAGGATGCAACGCTCATAATCCCCCCTGAAGAAATGTGAAGTATCCATCATGTCGTAAAAGATAATAAAATTGGTCATTGATTTCATTGTATCAGATGGACACTTTTAAATGTGTGAAATAAAGAGCAGGATAACATGAATCAGTAATAAATATGCTTGTAGATTTTAGGCTTCTGTTACACATATTCTGACAAGGTAAGCTGCATTAGAGCTCAAGAGTGTTCTCCTTTTGCTTATCCTTCGGCCCCTGGATTCTTAGCCCTCTGGTCTATTGTGATAGGGCCAGGAACCCCTTGTACTGCTACTATTCCTCATTAATCCATGTTTGCAATCCCTTTTGCGACACCCTTTCTTCCTCTCTCGATTTCTATTTTTCCAACCTTTTTGCTTCAACTCTGTGTTTGCCACTATAGTGAAACAGCTTCGTTAAGATGAAGTAACAAATGACTAACTTAACTTTCTGCATATGGTTGCCCACTGACCAGGTCACTCACCACTTATGGAAAACGCAAGTTTGGGTACCTCAGCTTCCCCATGTGGGCTCTGTCCCTGCTTTCTTTGAAAATGCTTTATTGCAAAATATTCGATCAATACAAAAGAATATATGGAATATCCATGTAAGTTTTACAGCATGATAACCAAAGGATTGCATGTGAATCTACATTCCAACTAAAGCACGTGAACATCAGGACCAGTGAAGTTCCACTCACATCCTTCCATGAGCAGATCTCACAACAACCCTGGATGTTGCCCTTATCAAGTTTCTCTCCCCCCTTTATGTACCACCTATGAATGTATTCTTTGCTTCTTTCCCCTTCAAAAAAATGTTTCTGAGATTTATACATATTTATTTATACATACATATTTATACATCTATGCAGCTATAGTTCACTTATTTTCACTCCTGGATAATATTATATATTATATGAATATAATATAATTCACTCATTCTCCTGTGGATGGATATTTGGGTTGTTTCCAATTTTCTTTTTCTTTTCTTTCCTTTTGTTTTAGAGAGAGAGTGTGCTCGAGCAGGGGGTGGGTGAGGGGTAGGCAGAGGGAGAGGGAGAGAGTCTTAAGCAGGCTCCACACCCAGCATGGAGCTGGACATGGGGCTCGATCTCACAACTCTGAGATCATGACCTGAGCCGAAATCAAGAGTCAGATGCTTAACTGACTGTGCCACCCAGGTGCCCCCAGTTTTCTTGATAATACAATGTTATTAAGAACATGCTGGTCTATGTCCCTCAGTGCTCATGGGCAAGGGTTTCTAGGAGATGAGAATACCTGGTGTGGAGCTGCTGGGCTGTCGGACATGCTCATCTTTGACTTCACTTCCGCCTCTGACTTACTCTCCTCTTAGTTCGTTGTCCGACAATTATCAGTCTCTGGTCGCACCTGGTTTCTTTCACCCGACATGGCTCTCTGGCTTTTCTGTGTTGTGGTTTTCATTTTTTAAAAGATTTATTTATTTATTGCTGCCTATTAATAATTATGGTACTTGCAGCATTTGGGGGAGACACTTTATATCTCAGAATGAGCAAATAATTCAATTTGCAGCTCTGTTTACCATTTTGCTTTTGAGGAGTCTTCCTTTTCAGTCATTGTGAGCCTTTTTCTTAAGCTGGGCCAGAACCACCCGGTGTCCAGGCTCTTCCTCGCTGTGCACTTGTGAGCGCTACTAGCTGATGAGTCCAGACACAATATCACGGTGCACGTCCAGGCTGGCAGAAATGATCATACTAAGCAACAAAGGTCATTTTTGAAATTTAGTGGGAAGGACAAAGCTAATATTCGCTAGTGACCTTCTGCAGGCATGTCCTTGCCTGATGCTTTCATAGGGTAACTTTAACCTCCCAAACACTATGTAGCAAATTGCTCTTTTTTTCGCTCGTTTCCTGTTTTATAGCTGAGGATCAGGAGTGTTGGAGAAATTGAACAAATAAAGATCACAGGACAGAATTAAGGTTTAAATTCAGGTCTTTGGGTTCTTACCGTAGGGCTCTAATCTGTAGTACAGGAAGACAGATGTGTGCGTGTGTATATCATGTCAATATAATGTCGCATACAGCATTTGAAATACATTTCTAAATTCCTTCGGAAGAAAAATATGTCAAATCAAATTGCCTGTTGTGTGTATTTCTTACCTTTGACTTTACGGATGCATTTTCAAAGTGCCTTTGTTCAGTCTTGAAGAGATGAGCCGAGAGGACGCTAAGACTGCATTACTTTCCAGCTGTGGTTCTTTCTTTTCCTAAAACTCCTGGTGCATCTTAGTTCTGTCCTCCCTCCTCCTGCATCCTTCCTGCCCTGTACTGACAGGAGTACACAACTCCCCGGTTCGGTCTTCTGGGGAGGCCAGGGTCTGGGGTTGGGCCCAGGAATTCTCTGTCTTCTGTGGTCCTGGGATGGCTCTCTAATAGTGGGCAGTTGGGGGGAAGAGGGGCAAAATTGCCTGCTTCCTAACTGGTCTCCTGCTTCTCTCCTGCTCCCCTCCAGTGAGTTAGTGCCTGTCAAACCGGAAGTCCAGCATGTCCCTGCCCTGCTTACAGCCCTCCCCTGCTCAGGTCCTATTGAGATGCCACCTTCTCACTGGGGCCTTCTCAGACCGCCCTATCTCACAGGGCAGCATCCCTGGCCCTTCTCATCTCATCTTCTCGCTTTGTGGCTCTCTTAGTACTCACCACTAACATACTGTTTATTCAGCTTCCTTAGGTCTTGTGTCTTTTCCGTCTCTCCCACTATAATGTGAGGGCCAAGAGGGCAGAAATCATGACTGTTGTCTTTGCTGCGTCCTTCCCACAGCTGGAACGGTACTTGGCTCATAGTAGGTGCTCAATAATTATCTGTTGAATGAACAAAGGATTGAAAGGGTGTACATTTGGGGCACCTGGGTGGCTCAGATGGTTAAGCATCTGCCTTCGGCTCAGGTCATGATCTCAGGGTCCTGGGATCGAGTCCTGCATCGGGCTCCCTGCTCCTTGGGAGCCTGCTCCTCCCTCTGCCTCTCTCTCTCTCTCATGAATAAATAAATAAAATCTTTTAAAAAAATTAAAAAAAATAAAAGAAAGGGTGTACATTTGAGGGGATTCCAAAGAATGACATTCCTAAGATATACTGCCATTGTTATTCATGAGACCATCGTGAAATACTTTTTAACAGGAGAGTAGGCAAGAGGCCAGAGATGATAATTTTCTATCCAGTGCTGAAGTATAAGGGAAGAAAAGGCATTTTTGCTGGGGAAAGAGCTGGAGTTTCAAAGGGCAGCATATAAGAGGCTCAATGAATACTTGAGTTAATGTTGACAAAGTTAATATAGGACAGCACTGCATGTTGGTGTCACCCCAAATCCATATATTGAAACCTAATCCTCAAGGTGATGGCATTTGGAGGTGAGGCCTTTGGGAGGCAATTCGATCATGGGATATCTTGTAGAAGAGACCCTAGAGAGCTTCCCCACCCCTGCCATCATGTGAGGACAGAGTGAGGAGATGCCATCTGTGAACCAGGAAGCAGGCTCTCACCAGACCACAACTCTGCCTACCCCTTCATCTTGGACTTCCCTGCCTCCAGAACCATGAGAAATAAATTCCTATTGTTTATAAGCCCCCCAGGGTATGGCATTTTTGTTACAGAAGCCCAAATGGACAAGCACTATGGCTAGCAATTTCTTTCCCCAATCTGATCTAGATTTGTGTTCCTTAGCTTAATGTCCTGGTCTTCCCCTGTCTGCACACCCCTCTCCGCACCAGATGCTCCTGCCAAATGGAACCATGTCCCAGTCCCTGCATATGTGGTTCCTCTCTTACCTCTGGAACTGGGCCTCTCTGCTTTCACCCCTCTCCTTTGTCTCTCTCTTCTCCCTCCCTTCTTTTTCTTAATCATTTGTTAATCAGCTCCCTTGGGCCACGTGGCTATGCTGGGTTTTGGGATTAGAAGGATTGCTAAGACTTTGCCCCTGTCCCTGAGTTCCATGTGTTCTAGAGCGGGGGACTGTGACACCATTGTAAGTGCAGTTCAGGGTGATAACTGCTCTCGTAGGCGGGTGTAAAGCTCTGGGGGTCCAGACTGGGAGGAGGCCAGTCCAGCTCACAGAGGAGTGTCACTGGCACTGAGCTTTGATGAATAAACGGATTATGCTTCCCATAGGCTTAGTGTAGGGAGCAAGAGGGAACATTCTGTCAGTGACAGGGAACCCCCAGTAGTCTTACGAGAATACTCTTCATCCAGTTCTTACAGATTTGCACAGCGTGTGGTGTGACTCTTGGCAAAGACAGATTGTCGCCCAGCACCTGCACAGATGGGGTTCAGAATTCATCTCCACCTGTGTGATCACTAGATGACATATCCGAGGTGCTATGTAGGGGTCTGATCATTGGCACAAATCCAACAACAAAAAAATCAGTTTCTGTTCTGGAATAGCTTGAGTAAAATTTGTAAATGTAAACTACTAGATAATTCTTAATCTTTTTTGCTTTGTTAGCCGTAATCTTCCTTATTATTATAGAACTGTTCTCTTTAATGTCTCATGACAAATATCAGATGATCCTTTTACATCAAGCAAAACCAACATAAGGATGGCAATGCTGGGAATTTGCACAGTCCCTTACTCTTTCTAAAGTTCTTTCTGGTGTTTTCTCTCATCCAGTCTCTACAGATCTGTTAGTTAAGAATTTACTAGAATCTCTAACTAGAGAGGAGGAAACTGGCTCAGAGAAGCTGAGGTGGCTGGCAGGTGACAGGGAGGGAATGAGATTTCTAGGTTCTTGTCCACTAAAGCTGTGCTTTTTCCAAGAGCGAATCCACTGTTTTTGTAAACTATTAAATCTTGTATCACAGTAGGAAGAATCAGTGGAGAAATTCACATGTTCATGTTTACTGGGAAGCTTGTACGGGTATAAACATTTTGGGCATGGTGAGAGTAGGTTGTATTAATCAGAATTCTTTGGGTTATAAAGGGAGAGACAGATGAGCTCACTTAACTGATAAACCTGGCGGCTGATCAAGACTTCCTCAAGATCTCTTGCTTTGCTTGCCACGGTGTTGGCTTCGTCAATATTAGGGGGTGGCTGGGTGGCGATCAGCAGCTTCAGTGTTACAGCCTACTGAATTAGCCAGAGCTGGAGAAAGAGCACCCCTTTCTCAAGGGTTCCCAGCAAAGTCCCAGATCTGGGGCTCATGCACATAT
This sequence comes from Mirounga leonina, assembly GCF_011800145.1. Lineage (NCBI taxonomy): Eukaryota > Metazoa > Chordata > Mammalia > Carnivora > Phocidae > Mirounga > Mirounga leonina. The sequence continues at coordinate 1,970,499 of NW_023270453.1, forward strand.
GCCGGATTATGGGTCCAGTATGGGTCAATCTCCGGCTCAAAAGTGCAGTATTCTTATTGGCAGGATAGGGTCGTGTTGGACACACGAAATTGAAGAGAAGAATCCTCTTCCCTCTGCCCTCTGATCTCTTTTTGACTGGCATATCATCAGATGCAACATTGAAAATTAGACCTAAATAGAGAGAGAGGATGTAAGTGGGTGGGAGACAAGAGAGGGAGTGACTGACTCCAAGCTCCCTGTATGCGGTAAAGGTGTCCTGGGCGGGTGGCCCTTGAGCTTGGCTGTGGATCCTGCCATTAAAAAGGATCACGCCTCTTCTAAAACTCTGCAGACCGGTTACGGAGCAGATTGTATACTGTTCAAAACTAGTCCCTTAATGAGACAAGCCCAAGTCAGGTGATTCTCGTGTGTTTTGCGGATGTGGGATGGACAGTTAAATTGTGATCAACTCAAAACCTGTGGCTCTGGAACGTGACGGGTTTTCTTTTCAGTTTGTGCTTTGGGAATTGCCATTTAACAAACAAACAAACCCTTAAACTAATCCTCAAAAACTATATGATTGTGCCTTCCCTGAAACTGGTGTTCGGGGTGTTAGAACCTGGCTTATGGATTTTTCTCCTTACTTCTTCATGCCTGTCGCTGTTAGAACCTTGTCATCTTTTGCTACTTATTTTATGACTCTGTGTCCTGAGCTTATGTCAAGTGAAGCTAAATGGCTTCCTTGCTTAGTTGGGCATAAAACCCCGAGAATGTGTGGGTGTGAATATCTTCACTCATGCTGGGGGATCGAGGGGTACAAGACTAATCTCATTCAGCACTTTCTGTGGAAGAAAAACTATGCAGGTTATTTGACCATTTATTTATGGAAATTTTAGTACTTTTATAAATTTAGATGAAAATATGGAGAGGAAGTGAGATATTCTTAAGCTACCAGTGATAAGAGAATTTAGACCTTTCTATTTGTAGCCATCTGGGAGTTTTTTTTCTTCCAAGCTTTTCTGGTAAAAGGAGATTTTTCAGTAGCCCCAAGGACAACAATACCTGGGGGAATCGAGTGTTTAAACACAGACATGACTCAACAAAACCAGTCATTCTGTGCTTAACTAAGTGAACCCTTCAAATTTATACAGAAAGTTGCACTTACAGAATCGTATTTTTATTAGCCACCCGAAATGTTAGCTATTAATTTAAGTGCTAGTTGGAGCCTAATAATTATGAATGTAAATGGGGGATTTGGGGGATTATGTGGGTTATTAAAAATGTGTTTCCATATTACTTAATATTTTAAAGAAATAAGAACAAAGTGCTGTAGTGTGTCAGTCATTAACAAGCAGCATATTTAACCGGTGTGACAGTTGTCATTATGCTAATAATGGGAGATGGGGTTCTAGTAAGATTAAGCATTAGCAATTCCAGTCCCTCGAGGAAACTGTAAAATTCAGCTTCACTGGGTTGTAATCAGAAAAGAAGTGTATTTAAATACCGGAAAAAAAAAAATCGTAGGTACCTCAGCACACAGTGTGCCAGGACCATGTGCTGGAAGTCTTTTAATCTCTAGGTGTGGCTTATTTTATAAATATTTCCATACGCATTTACATACTTGGCATTTGGCAATAGAGCATTGTATAACCATATCCATATGCTTTGCCTTACGAAATAGAATGAACATTTTGTAAGGACAGGGCTAGCTGCTGATGATTTTGTAGGTCTTCTTCCTCCATAGTGCAGTGCAGACTCAAAATGATGCTTCGTCACTGACAAGATGGGCACGGGAGCAGATTCAGCTGTCTTTTCCCACACTTTTTTCCTGAGCAGTAGTACAACTATTAATGGCAGTAATAATAACCATTATTGGGCCCTTGCTTGCTTGCTCACGGTTAGGTATGTGTCTTAGGACATTTGATCCTATTCTTATGACTTACTAAATAGCCTTATTTAAATATTGTTGCTCTTATCGCTGTTTGAAGGATGAGACCACCGAAGTGCAGAGTGGTTAAGTGACTTGCCTAAGGTCACACAGTCGGTGGCCTTGCTGGGATACCAACCAAGCAGTCGGGCTCTGCTCGGTGGCCTCTCCCTCTGCCAGTTGCTGATGGAGTTGTGACTAGAGGCACTGTCTGATTTTAGCTTCTTTGGCCCTGGCCCTTCCTGAGTGGGATTTGTGACTCCTTGGTTTACTTTTCTTTTTCGTTCTTTTGTTCTCCTCCCTTCTGTTAGGTCAAATACAAAAGAGATTTTGAAGAAAGCAAAGGGAGGGGCTTCAGCATCGTTACGGACACTCCTGAACTACAGAGGCTGAAGAGGACTCAGGAGCAAATCAGTAACGTAGGTGACTGCTTGTTCGGTGATGCAATCGCCGTGACTCGTGTGTCTGGATGGGAGAATGGATTGGGACTTGGAAGTGTTCTTGGTGCTACGGTGTGCAAACAGTGCTCAGCATGCTCCTAAAGTATGCGAGGTGCAATTGTTAGATTCCTTCCCTTTGATTTCGTCACAGTTATCTAGAGCCTAATGCTTTCATAACAATGACTACATTTCTGAATATATACTTAATTTATTTAATTACAGTGATTTACTAAATCAATTTCCTAAGTAAATCAATTTAATTAAATAAATTAAAAGTGTATTTAGACATACAGTTGTTGCTATTAAAAGAGGTCTTGTAATTTAGCATCTTCTTCCATTTTTAATGGTCCTCAGATTTTGAATTTTTCCAAAATGGGGCTTTTATAGTTAAATTTAAAAACCTGACAGTTCTTTTTTTTTTTTTTGCTGGGGGTAATCATATAAAAAATACATATAAGGCTAAGTATCTTGAGAAATCTTATATTTGCTAATTTTGTGTATGTCAGGTTTCATACTTTAAACATATTTGTTGAAACGATGCATTATGTCTAATTTTGGAAATAAACATTTACATACGAAGCTGCTTTGGATTGGAAAGCTGTGTCTTGTTAAGTAATATATTTATCTTGAAAAAGAAAATCAAGAGTAGAAGAAGTTCAAAACCTATTAGGGACTGAAAAGTGTTAATTCTATACTACCTAAAGGTGGATAGCTCATCTTCACTTTTGTAATTCATGCCTATAATTATGTTTCTTCCAAAGTTTTATATGAAGTTTGTCAAACTGTAATTTTTTTCCAGAAAAATACCAGTTCAGTGTTAGGTAGCCAAGAGGACAGATGAATAAAAATCAACCACTGTGTACACGATATAAATGTATGTGCAAATATGCAAGATTCATGCCATTTTTCATGAAGAAATGTATTTTGTGTGTCCCTCGTACAGTCACTGAGCTTTGTGTAACCTGATGTTGTAAACGACATAGCCTTAATTTCTAGGAAATGTTTAATTAGCAGATGGTTTACACTCACTGATACTTGGCCATCATCATTGTACATAATGACAATTTGGAGATAGAATTGTAGTATATAATTTGAGAAAGAATTATATTTGTGAAAAGTTCAAAACCAGAATGATGTGATGTTTAAACAACTTATTTAGGGACTTGGAGGAGGCAGAGTAAACACTTTGTTTTCCCATATTCCCTAAGATTTATTCATTGTTTGCTCTTTAAATGGACATTTTATTTTAGTAAGAACTTTTTTTTTCCTTTGAAGAGAGGAGGTTGAATTTTAAGGGTTCATGTCTTTTGTCCCCTTGTTTTTCTCCCCTATCCCAACAACCCACCAGTCATGCATTACTCCCCTCATCTTTCTTCCTATTCATTCTTTTTTTAAATTAAGAAAACTATTTTTGATTTTCAAAATGAGAGTTAGACAATATTCCACCAGAGTTACATAGAGTAACATTTCTTTCTTTGGATTATTTTTGGAGAACTTAAAAAGAAACAAAAATAATTCTGCACAAAAAAAGTTATATCATAAATCATAAACTATCACAGAAATTTATTTCAAAAAGAACTAAACATTTCTACTTAAGACATCCACGGGACAGCTAACATAAGGATTGCAGTCAATTCAAAGGTAAGCCCTTTAATTTATACTCAAATTAAGTCAATATTCATATTTAATAAGAAGAACTGATCATTTCACCACCCTTTATCATTAGCAGGAATATACATTTTATTCAGTACCAGAAGCTGTTTGCAGATCCATTCTTAATTATGCAAAAAACCCTTATAACACAGGTACGTATAAATCTGTATGTATCATATACATAGCAGTAAATGCAAAATACCATGTGGATTAAGCCTATAATTTAGACAACACTGGTTCTTAAAATAATATAATTTAGAGAATATCTTAAATTTTTTTTTTTTTTTTGCAACTGTCTTGTTAGCACCCATAGCAACCTTCCAAGTGGTTCTTTTAGCCATGATGAGGTGTATTCATGTTTGGGTAGCAGTAAAGAATATTGATTTCATAATATTACATTAGGGATTTACTCTTGAAGAAAGGAAACTTAAATATTCTGAGGTCTAATGAATTTACTGTTCATTTATAAAGCTGCAACTTCATGAACTTTTTCCATGACCTCACAGGGTTTTTCCATATTACTCAAGGATCTTTTTTTCTTTTTCTATAAGAAACTTGGATTAATCTGAAAGGTGGTACTTTGGTTTAGTCCAATTTTCCACATTACTTTCAGATAAACCCAAATACTGAAACATGTGGGCCAAATCCAGACAGATATTTTTGACAGTGGCCTGGACTGTGTCTGTTTTGAGAGGAAAGGGGGTGAGAAAATGTCCAGACTCGTCTCCACCAGAATTTTCCTGCTAGAGAGGCTGGGATGAGCAGGCTCATTCCGAAAATGATAGGGCGTACGACATTTGAGCTACAAGTTAATATGGGTTGATGTAGGTGGGTTAAGTCAGGGTCTTTGCAATCTTTATTTTTCCATTTGCTTCATTTTCTTATTTGTTTTGACTTTTGCTTACTTGTTTTGCTTATGTTATCTTTGAATACTGTATGGATCTTTCTAAGCTGTCTTTAATCCCTTTTGGACTAAAGAAAGTAGAAGGACATAAAACTGAATTTAATGACACCTCCTAGGTGTTTGGGGCAACGTGTTGTGGATGAATGGGCATTTTTGATTGCTTGTGTGTGTGTGAGTGTTATGAAATGTTCTCTCTCTCATATTCATTTGTGCAGGATTTGATATCATTTGGAAATAACCACTCAGTCTTCATCTGTTACTGAGATGTGGGATAGAACACAAACATAAATTTGAAATTGAGTGTAATGAAAGGGGTGAGCGTGGGTTTAGCCTTGACTTCTTTCTTTTGGGGTCTGTAATGAACAGCATATTGAATCTGGGAGATTTATTAAATGTTGCAATTTAAAATTCTTCTGTTATATTACTCACTTCGAATAGCTGCAGAAAGAATAAGAAAAGAGGCAGGGTTTCAGAATTTACTGAATGGTTGGAAAGAAACAGAACTGGTTTCTAAAAAAAAAAAAAAATTTCCACACAATTCCAGAAAATGTCTAATTGTGTCCTCCCACACCGTGCCAAATTCTGGGGCAGAAATTCAGAAATGGTAGAAATGACCTAACATAGCTTCTCATCTTCTTTGCTTATGGATATTTTAGGGAAATGTTCTTAAAGGACAGGTACAGACTTGTATTGAAGGAAACTGTGCCTTTGGACATTTTCAAACACCCTCTTTCCTGTTGTCCTCATAGCTCTAGCTTGTGTGGGTAATTGTAAAGGCTGTTTTTAATTCAGGTGGTTACCACCTTCAAGTTTATAAGCAGTGCATTCAAGGTACCTGCAGCAGGAGAGCAAGGCAGAATCACTGCTGACATCTAAGGGACTCAGTCCAGCCTTGAGAAGATTATTGATGTGTTTCCTTCTGCCTGTTTACACACTGATTTAAGCTGCACTTTTAATTAGCTGTGATAGTCTACAGATAAATTGTGAAATAAGATGGTAAAGTCCAACCCCAAGAGACTTTTACAAGCTCTGTGCTGTAGATAAAATCTAGATGTTTATTTTCTAATTTATTTTAGGTAATGGAGAAATATATGGAGGGGAAGGGAAAAAAAACCCCAGATGACAAAATCCTGTATTTTACAGACCGACTGAAATAGTAAGTATACCATTATGTGATTTGTCAAGATTTGTATCTATCCGTAACTCACAGAGGAAGTGTGTGTGTGTGTGTGTGTGTGCATGCATGCAGTGGGCCTGTGTGTGTTGACTTCAGTGAGAATCTTTAGAACCCCCTTTCCTTAGATCACTGGCCCACAGACAGCACAGACAATAGTGTTTTCATTTGCTCTATATTCTTTCCCTTACCCTGTAGTATCTGTAATTTTGGTTATCTTTCCTATTTCCCAAATACCCTTTTTTACTACTGTTTTCTATTTAGCATATACATTCATAAGACGCTTACTTGCTTCACAAGAAAAGCTAAGATTGAAGCCTTTTAAAAAAATTATAGAGAAAAGAATCTCTGTAATTTGATATTGAAATGTAATTATTTTTAGTTTTTTTGATACAGCTATCTAATTTTTCATTGACTTCTCAGAATGCAAAATAAATTATGTGCCCATTAATAAGCTTACATGGATACTGATGATTTAGTTCCCTGAGATTTTGTGAGTTAGCTTCCAAAATATTAGATTATAGGAGGTAAACATGGCCTAATAATTGAATAGCAGTGTCTATGGGCTATTAAAAGATTTGATTCAAAGTTAGGCTGAGTGTAAGGGTGAGCATGAGGGTAGGGATGATTATCTAGGGATCTGGTCTCTGTTTGTAATTTAAATAAATCATTTTGACAGAGGCTGACTGTGGCCATGTTCAGGCTGCTGATGGTGTGAAATTGAGTTGTATGGTGGACAGAATACAAGCAGTCAAGAGAAATCCCCAAAGGCAAAATTTGTTATGTAATTGGGTCAACTCATGCATGAGAAATGCATGCTGATTGTAAACTGGTGGCAAAATTATAGTGTATGAGGCAATTAGGTCTTATATAAACCCAAACAACTGATAACGGAAGGATTTCTCATCCTTTTTACATTTAGTGAACATAAAATTTTTTGTTAAAAGGTGAAGGAGGTAAAAATGAGAAAGACATTCAGTGTTGACATAGAGTATTTGTTAATTTTGTTCCTTACACAAGAAGCATAACAAGAAGTGTTCCTTACACTTATAAGCAGTGCAAAATTTATATGAAAGCTTCTGATTTTTGAGTAGTAAAGTCCAGTACACTAAGGACTTGGAAAGGAGAATAGTATGGTGTTTTTGATATGACTCGTAACTGGGTTGATTAACTCAGATGAAATAACAGCTAGTTATTAGGTCAGTGGTTTAGATTTAGGCCCTTGCAGGCTAGTATTTTCACAGAGTGTAATTTATATGTCACTTTAATGGACTGTACCTTATCTCCAGCTTATCTCAACTAGTAACTCTGGTGTTTTCCCAAGTCATCGTGGGTCGGTAGCATTATCTTTAAAGCAAAGATCAAATATGTCCAAGAAAGTGATAGGGCAATAACACGTATTTCCTTATAATACCTAACACATGTATGAATGCTTTATTTGTTTCAAAACACTTTGACATACCCAGTCTAATTAGATCCTATGAACAATCTCTCCTCAGGGAAAATATTTCTATAAGGAATACTTAGACTTTCATGAGAACAACATACGGAAAATCACCTCTTGGTCCTTTCTCATGTCCAAATCCGTGGTTTCCCTGACACCTGGTTTTGCTTTATTTTTCCACCTAGGGCAGAACTTCAAAGGTTGATCTCTTCTTTTTATCCTCTGATTTTTAGCCACAGTCACTTAAAGAAACAAATACATCCCAGACCAGTAATTACTTGTGCCTGGCAAGTACGAGAGTTGTAACTCTAAAATGGCATTGTCTCAAGGGGAGGTGGGGAAGGCCCCCCCTAATAAAAGAATTAACATGCATGACTTTTTTTTTTTCTTGGAAACAGAGATTAAGTATCCAGCTCCCCATTTCTGAAGATCCTTCTTTTGTGAAATCCCTTTCCCCCATTCCCTTCTTTTCGCTTCCCGTGTGTTCAGGCCCTTTCTCCTGCCTGAGTTCCTGTAGGACCTCCTGATGGGCCTTCTCTCCTTCCAGGCTCCTTCTGCTGTTTTTCCATTGTATCTTAAACACTGTCACCAGATGAGTCTTTCTAGAATATCTCTTTCATCAAGACCCTAGTTATGAGTCATTAGGAACATCCCTTGGAGCGCCTCTCTGCGTAGGACCAAGTTTCATCTCCAAAGCTCCTTCATTCGGACTCTAAGGACCCTCCACGATCTGCTCCTGAATTATTTTTCACCTTATCTTTGGCTGTCCGTCAACACTGTTCCTCCATTTCTTTTAGGCCTGACCAGCTTACTCTTTTCTGGGCTTTCGCATGAGTCATTCCTCTTTTTGGAACAATTTCACAGTGTCTGTAAATGACCCTGGACCCACATGCAGACCCCAGCTACAGCGATCTTTCTCATCTCCGAACCATGAGAGTTCTTTGTTCGATGGTGCCCTTAGCTGTCCCACTCATTTCACACATCCTGTTCCATGGTTCGGTTTTAATGAGCATTTCTCTTGTTATGTGTTTTACCTCTTCAGCTTCATGAAGGCGAAGATCATCCACGCCCTTTTCAATTTATTTTTTGCATCCCTACGAATGCATATCATGGTGCTTTGTACTTTCTTGTCACATCCTTAATTTAGGCCCTCCCTGTCCCTTGCCTGGGTTGTGGGAATGAGTCTCTAGACTGTTCTTGCCTGCCACAGTACTGCCTCTTCTCCCTCCTGAGCTGTTCTTGTGGTTTCTTGCAAGTTCCTAAAATGCACATCGGATCACATCACTCTCTTCCTTCGAATCTGTCAATGGCTCCTTGTTGCCTTTGGGATAAAATGCTAAACCTTTAGCATGGAATCTGAGACTGTCCCTGGTTGATTACCAGCTGAGATGTCCAGCCTGGGTGTCCCTCTTGGACCCTGAGCCCTGTGCCTTTCACGCTTCCACCTGGAAGGCTATTTGTACCCTTTCCCTATCCACCCTGTGCCCAGACGCTGCCTCCTCTTCCCTGGCCTTGCTCTTCTTCTTGCCACTCTGGGAATCTGAATTATGAGTTATCTTCCTGCTAGACTGACCTCTATGAAGCTTCAGGCTGTCTTTTTCTCTGTAGCCCCAGTGCCTGACACAGAGCAAAATCTGGTAAATGGATGAATTAACTTCTTGGGCCAACATATCTTCTTCCCATGGCTTTTCACTGTGCCCAAGGCTGCCAGCTCTGGGATGGCTTACCCAGGACTGTACCAATAAACACACCCATTTTGATGCCCCCTAGCCTTGTGTGCATTTCATCGTATAATGGAGATTATTACAAGGAGTTCTAATATTTCTAGATTTATTTTAATCAAAACATCTCTTTTGGATCTGCATAGATACACATTGATTTTCTTTCTTAAAACTCCCAGTTCTTTCCTTAATTCCATCATTCTGTAGAACAGCGAAGTTGCCCAATAAATACTTGTTCAGTAAATGCCTGAATTCTTTTGAGGGTATTATTTCCTCAAGTTTTTTTTTTTCTTTTTCTTTTTCTTTTTCAGAAGAGTCTGCCTTACCATCCACTTCTCAGTCTAGGCAAATACAGTATTTCCTAGGATACACACCACAGTAGGGTAGGGAACTAGCACATCCTTTCAACACAAAATTGCTAATGCTTAGAATAGTGCTTGACACATAGCAGGTGCTCAGTAAATGTATGTTGCATAAGGGCACCTGGGTGGCTCAGTCGGTTGAACGTCCGACTCTTTTTTTTTTTTTTTAAAGATTTTATTTATTTGACAGAGAGAGATACAGCGAGAGAGGGAACACAAGCAGGGGGAGTGGGGGAGGGAGAAGCAGGCTTCCCGCTGAGCAGAGAGCCCGATGTGGGACTCGATCCCAGGACCCTGGGATCATGACCTGAGCCGAAGGCAGACGCTTAACGACTGAGCCACCCAGGCGCCCCTGAATGTCCGACTCTTAATATTGGTTCAGGTCATGATCTCAGGGTTGTGAGATCGATCCCTGCGTCTGGTTCTGCGCTGGGTGTGGAGCCTGCTTAAGGTTCTCTCTTTGCCCCTCCCCCCACTCGCTTGCACACACTCCCTCTCTCTAAAATAAATAAATAAATCTTTAAAAAAATGTATGTTGAGAATGTGAATGAAGCAGTAATATTTAAAATATTGACTAATTTTGCACATTCTTTCTCTTGAAACTTCTCTTTGCAAGACAGTTCTTAGCTTTTAAAATTGCTTCTAATTTGTGTTGCTTCATAAACACCTATTCTTCACTTTCTCCTATTTTTACTTAAATACTTAGTGATTTCTATAGTTTCATCAAAAGTTTATAGCAGTATTCTCTCAGTAAAGCAGGAGTATTTGCTTCCTAATGTGGCATCTAACAACTTCCCTGTATTCGAAATCCAAGGACTGCCCCTGTTCTAAAATATCATAGTTGGGAAATTTTTTTTGGTGTCTAAGTACCTGAAAAAAATGGGGCTTGCATTAGTCTGCTCAGGCCACCATAACAAAATACCACGGGCTGCAGGGCTTCAACCACAGAAATTTAGTTTCTCGCAGTTTCGGAGGCTGGAAGTCCAAGATCAAGGTCCGGCAGGGTTGATTTCTGGTGACAGCTCTCTTCTTGGCTTGCAGAGCACTTTCTTGCTATGTCCTCCATGAATGTGCATGAGAGAAAGAGATCTCTGGTGTCTCTTCTTCTTGTAAGGACACCAGTTGAATTGGATCAGGGCCCCAGCCTTTGACCTCGTTTAGACTTAATTACCTTCTTATGGGCCCATCTCCAAATACAGTCACATTAAGGGCTTAGGGCTTCAAGATAGGAGTTTTGGAGGGACACAGTTTAGTCCATGACAGGGCTTAAATGAGAAATGATCTGCATACATCATAGGTCATTTTGAGATAATTAAGTAACAAACATCTTGTAACTATAACTACTATCATCTGCCAGTTTCTTTAGCAGAGGTAGATTACACCACCTATTGCCATCCCAGGAAAACTTCTACATCCAGTTTTTAGATTTTTTCTATTTTCAAACTGAACAATTTTAACTAAAAAAAAAAAAAAAATTCCTTCTGGGTCCTATTTCCAGTCCTTAATTGGCCCTTGCGAGCCTCTTTTAATTTGTGGTCTGGAGCCACGGTCATTTATAGAAACAAAGATAGCGTACAGCAGTAATTATGTTTTTAAGTTTTCCAGGTCTCGGTGGAATTATGGAGCTCGGAATATAGGTTTCACATGTCCTGTGCTGGCACTTTGGCCTGGGCAGATGTAAGGGAAAAGGAGGGTAGAGGTGTGACAATAGAAAAGAAATATTCCTACACCGCTGGGAAAGCCAAATAAAGATGAGCTTTTTAAAAAATGTTGCCATTTCCAGTGCATTATGCAGATTAAAAACTTAAAAAGTATCTGAATTTTCTTCCAGATTTTATTATACCCTTTGCGACATACCTACAGTGAGCACATACTGAACATTAAAGAAGAACTGGCAATCTTACATATATATTTGTGGAGTCCCCAGATGTGACTGTCATTAATAATTATGCCACATCATTATAATTTCAGTGGATTTTGCAGGTAGGTTTAAAACCTGTTGTTTTTCCAGTTAAGTGTAATGGTCGCATGTCATTTTAACTTATTAAGAGGTCATGAATCAAAGGAGACATTATAAAGAGATTTAATTAGAACCCACTGGTAACCCCAGCCAAGTTTATACAATTAAAGAAAATTGCACCACTGGAAGTTAGAAACAAGAATGTCTTTCTTTTTGTAAGCATATGCAGATATGTCCTCTAATTTGCATTCCATTTCCCTAGAAGAATTATGTCATGAAAATTGCTTTCCTTTATTTTTTGCTCGTTCTTTCTACTGGAGCTTCCTTTTTCTTTCACCATCGTCAGGCCTGTGCTATAGTCTTTTTTGTCTTCTGTATGAAGTGATAGGCAATGCTCTTTATAAAAGAGTATGTCTGAATTCTGTTTGAAGGGCCTGTTGCTTTTGTGCAGGAGCCCAGGCTTTGTTCCAAGGACAAGAAGCAAGAAGTGATGCTCATTTGTTTGTTTGTTTGCTCATGTTTCTGATTGATTTTTCCTCTAGTGGCTGTATTACCTGTTACACAGAGTCGACTTTTGATTTGTTCGAATTCAGCTTTTGTGTCATGGCATTCTGAGAACAATGAAAGTGGCAGAGTTTGTTGGTTTAGGAAACTACGAAATAGAGTCGAGATGTAGAAAAAAGAATTAAAGAAAAAAACCTTAAAACATCATTCTGTTCTTCTTAACGTGTTATTTTTGATAGCGGGGATTGACTTCCCCAAGACAAAGTGATGTAAATATTTACTTTTTTGTGTAATTATGATGAGAACGTGGAGGGTGAGCAGCATTTCCTGCTCATGTTTGAACTTCCAGAACATGGTGCTTTAACTACAGTGAATAAGACAGAAGTGGGAGTTGCCTTCACAGTTACCTTACATGGGCATGTGTTTATTCTTTAAACATTTGCTGTGGACATCACATTGCACCGGGCCCCGTTGATGGCAGAAAAAACGAGAAACCACGTTTTGCATGGTGTTTATGCTCTTGCTTGGGTGCATGAAGTGGCTGGGAAAGGTTGTCACCGGAGCAGGGGAGTCTTAGACCGCTGTAAAGGTGAGGATGAGGGAGGAGATGGTTTGAGAGGAACAAAGGAAGGAAGGAAGGACTATGATAAAGTTCAGAGCACCTAGCGTCTACTTGTCAGAGTGTCGAGGAAGACACCATTACTGAAATGTAGACTGAGGCCAGATCAGTGGAAGAGTGGTCTTAGATGTTCAAATATGCATATTTGTGGTATCTATAAAACAAAAAAAAATCTCTAAAAGAAACCACTTTTGAAAACAAGTACTGACTTAACAAACATTTTTGAGTATTTATCAGACACCGGGCACTTTGCCAGGAGGCAGGGAGGATATCATGAGAAATAAACTAGATATGACCCCTGACCTCATGGAGCTTGGTGTTTACCCTCTCACGGGCATGCAGATAATTGCTGCGCGGTATGATAAATGCTTGATAGAGGGAAACACTGTGCTATTATCAGAGGGATAACTAGCCGGCTTTGGGAAGTAAAGGAACGGAAACCTTGCCAACGCTACTTTAAAATAGTTTTTGAAGGATTTTACTGAATCATTTTTTTGAACTGTGATTCCTGCTGTTCTTTTTATAATAGGTGCCATCAATTTTGCTTTTAAGTTTGCCTGTCTCCCTCCGTCTGTTTTCTCTATTCCCTGTTTGCCTGTCAGTATGGGTGTCTGGAAAATATCATTCAAAACTAATCAAGCCACAGATTCCATATAAAGTGTAAAAAATGCACATTTATAGAAGAGTGGCAATCAGCTTAGTAATTTCAGGGTGGTTAAGAAGATCAATATATAAATATTTGCATTCATTTAAAAATTCAGACACATGTTTTCTGCATTTCGGTTTCCAGTACTCATGAAGTTGAAAAGTATTGAAAGTAAAACTATGGGGCGCCTGGGTGGCTCAGTTGGTTAAGCGACTGCCTTCGGCTCAGGTCATGATCCTGGAGTCCCTGGATCGAGTCCCGCATCGGGCTCCCTGCTCGGCAGGGAGCCTACTTCTCCCTCTGACCCTCCCCCCTCTCATGTGCTCTCTCTCATTCTGTCTGTCTCAAATAAATAAATAAAATCTTAAAAAAAAAAAAGAAAGTAAAACTATGAGCATTTTTCTTCATCTCTTTCATACTCCCACCCTCTGCAGGGAGAGTTTTGAATTAAAAGCTTTCCAGGACTGGGTCCCAAATATTGAGAAAACATTTTGCATTTTAAAAATATACATGGGGGCACCTGGGTGGCTCAATCGGTTAAGCGTCTGCCTTCGGCTCAGGTCATGATCCCGGGGTCCCGGGATAGAGCCCCGCGTCGGGCTCCCTGTTCAGCGGGGAGTCCGCTTCCCCGTCTCCCTCTGCCCCCTCCCTGTTCGTGCTCTCTCTCTCAAATAAATAAATAAAATCTTTAAAAAAAATTAAAAATAGACATGTATCTGAAAGAGTCATATATACACGTGCTACGTATGTTTACATACCTCTGTCAAGTGTACATGCATGTTTGAGTGGAGAGCTACTGAAAGTAGGGGTAAACATTGGTTCGCACTGTTTGGTTTCCACCTTTGGTGCTCTTGGCCCAATCTGTGCTGACAACGAACCTCTGGGACGTCCCCTCAGTGCTGTGGGGTCTTTTCCTGCCAAATATTGTTCTCTTGCAAGATTAAATAGCTGAATCAGTGTGGCCTGAATCTTGATCCTGCTGAGAATATTAAGACTCCTGCAGATTGTAATACAGATTAGCTGGTGAGAGCTCTGTTGGAAAAATAAAGTGAGTTTCCCTAAATGAATTTAACAACTGCTGTGAACCTTTTTGTGTCCTCTAGTATGAGTGTGTATGCTGGCAGTTAACTACTTATTTCCCTCATTTTCCCCAAAAGTTGCTCCTGCCCACTGTCTGGGCATTTACTGTAAACATTTTCATAACTTCATTTCACATTTATGTTTCACCAGAATAAGGCACTGGACATGTTAAAATGATTCAGTATTGTTCATCATTATTTATTTAAGGAGGAAAACCATTTTTTTCTGAAATTATATGATGAATTTAACATTACTTACATAATTAAACGAACCACATCACTGGCTTATTGGGAGGAAACTGATTAGCATATTGCATTTTGATCATGGGCTTTACGTTACTGGTAGAAAAATTGCGAAATATTTAACAAGAGGCAGGAAGGACAGAATGGCCAAAATGATTTACATTGTTTCCAACCTCCATTCCATTACTATTTCTGCTTCTAGGGTTAGATCATAACCTTTGAGGGTTCTGAATCCCACAGAGATTATGATGCATCCCCTTAAATGAAATAAACTAAAAAAATCAACACCAATAATGCTGAACTCGAACGCATAGTACACACAGATAACCTGGAAATGAGTAGTTGTTAGATTTTCTGATCGTGGTGGGCTTCTGGGTAAGTTCATCGAACTCTTTTCTATTTTGGGGGGCCCTTACCTCGCATGTGTATGAAGCATGTGCTCATCTGCTTAAGAGGCAGCCCTCCCATCTGCTGTCTGCATAGTCCCTGTTCGTCTCCCGACACCTCATGTGCATGCGTGTGTGTGTGTGTGTGTGTGTGTGTGTGTGATTTCTCAGTACAAATGTCTGTGACTGATTTGTTGATGGCAGAGCATGACACAGTGGTAATACTGTTCACCTTATCAGCACTGTATTTACTTCTGCAGATCCCTCCATAGGTTATTATTATGATTATTACTTTTAATGTTCTAAAAGTTACATGATTAGTTAAATTACTTTTTTTAACTTGTTGGTGTAAATGCACCAAACACTGGGGGGGGAAATGTACTGAGAGAAGGCACAAGAAGAAGGAAATATATTGGTTTGGTAGCCTTTAGTGTGTCTTCATAAAATAGCCTCTATTTTGCAGTTATCCCATATGAGGTGTTAGGCAAAGTACTACCTGACCTTAATTTCTGGATACTTTGGAATTTAGCTTGCAGCTTCACTGTCAGTAAAGAAGTGGGGTCAGAACGGAGGTCTTCTGTCTGCTAATCTGGATTGCCTTTCTTTTTGGACACTTGACTCTTCGAGTCATGTTGGTGGCATTGTTGAAATTTGCAGTCCTTCAGAATTTGACTTTCAAGGTGCATTATAAAAAGGAACTCTTAAGTATTAAACCATAAGACCTCTAAAACATTATCAGTGGCTTAAAAAAATTAATCAGTTCAGGTGGACAAAAATATTAATGCATTATCCTTAGCAAATGTCAGTGGAAAGTCCATTCCTGGGATTTTTCAATATTAAGACTAAATCCCCCCTTTAAATTGTGAAATCTATCACACACACAAAACAGTCCACAGAAACTTATGTAGAGTTTAAAGAATAGCAATAAAGTGGGCACCCTTGTACCCACCACCCAGCTTAAGAAATGGACAATTTTTAGAAAATTTTGAAGGCCCCTGTGTTTCCCTTAGGTTTATAGCTCATCCCCCTGAGTAGCTACCAGCAACGTAAGGGCCAAGGCATCTTAAAAACACAGATTTCCATAGTGAAATGATGAAAAGATGATATGAAAATCCAACTGCCATACATGGAAGCAATTCACGGATTTTGGAGAAAACCTGTTTGGCTTCTTGCACCATTAAAGCACACATAGTCTATAAGGACTTACGCTCATTCAGCAGTTCAAGACTCAGGTAGGAGCATGATAATCTCTGTGTCAGTGTGCGTCCTTCTCTGTGCTCAGATGACACCTACTCCCTGAATAGAGGACAAAGATGGGAGCAAACATTCACGAAGGCCACTCTGTGTTGGGCACAGCCTTTCCCATTTATTTCATCTGTCTTTCTCAGCAATCCCCAAAGGAATTTTCATTCCCCTCATGGCACACATGAAACTAAGCTCAGAGAGAATGGACAAGTTGCCTAAACACATACAGCCGATAAAGACCAGAGCTGGGATTTGAGTGCAGGTTTTTTTCTGACTTCAAAATGCAGGATTCTCCCTCTACACCAGAATTTCGGGATCATTACTTACGTCTGGTATCTGGAGCCCTTGTGCCAGAGGGCAAATGTCAGAGATAGGAGGTTTCTTTTGTTGCTGCTAATGCAGAAGTTGATTTATCCTTAAATGGCATTTTGGAGGTCATATAGTGATATTAGGACCAAATTTAGAAGTTTCCAGTTTCTTAACATTGGGAACAGAGCTTTATGAGTAGAACCTCCCATTCAAATGTTCTTTATGTGTTGACATACAGAAAAGTTTTGCATGGCCCCCGGAAGTGTGAGCATGGGAGTTATTCATGTGGTACCTGATGTTAGGTTTTAATGCGTATTCCCCTGTAGGATATAGTTACCTTTCTTGTCCTACTCTCCTCTGAAGGGGCCTGCTCTGTGCTTGGCACCGTTTCAGGAGCTGAGGATACAAGATTGAAGCATAGGTCTCTCCCAGCCTAGAACACAGAACACAACTCCCATAAGCGTGTTGAGAGAGAGGTGTGGTTTGGGGGTCTGGGCAGCCCAGAGGCAGGAACCTCGCCCCAGCCGGGTTTGGTGAGAGTCACAAATGGCTTACACAAGGAGGTGGCATGAGACGAGTTTCTAAGAATGAATAAAGATGGAAGCAAGTGAGAAAGAAGTGATGGTGCGCCTCAGGTGGCAAAAACGTCCCGCATGGGGGACTGGCGTATATCAGGAGTTGAGAAGAGACTTGCATGGTGCGTTTGAGGAACTGAGAACAAATTTTATCCTGAAGATTTCAGAGAGTACCCACAAGATTTTTTTTAGTAAGGGCATGACACCAGATGTTAGGATCACTGTCTGTATAAAATGTTGGGAGTGGTTTATGTAGGCTTGTTGTCAACCTGTTCCTTCTCTGGGTGGGATTTCCCTGTCATTGTCTCCGTGGGATCTTGAAACCCCTCATCCCAGGCTGTCGGGCCTGGGATGGTTAAAGCACTAGTATTTGTTGGGGTCTGCTTTCGGAGAACAAAAGAAGAAAATAATGAGTTCTCGTATCTCTGTTTTTATGCTATGCCAATAAAAAAAAAAGAAGCTAAGCAGTTTCATTGCGTGGGTTTAGCATTGAATGACAAACGTTGAGCACAGGTGTCTGTGTGGTATGTAAATAGGGCAGTGGTGTGTTCACGCCCCAACTGTGAGACAAGCCTGGAATGGCTAGTCTCCGACACAATGTCAGGTTGGCAGGTCTGAGAGTGTAAACCCGTATAAATATGTATGCCTTTAGCATTGCATGCAAATGCTACATTAGTTCCATACAAATATGGAGAGAAAAATCTCAGTTAACTAAACTGTCTGCAGTGGGGGGTGGGGGTGTTCTGGAAAACTTATTATTGTGTTTTAATAAAGGTGAAGCCTAAACCTTTGTTGCTTTCTCAACAGTATCTGACAAACCAGAGTGCAGCTAACTTTAACTCAAAAATGTAACTGCCTTTTGCTCACTGAACAGGCCAGAGGTGACAGACGTTGATCAGCACAGATCACTATATGGGGCAGGCAGATGGTCGAAAAGGTGACCTCCGGAGTCCCTGTTATCCTCAGGACACCGTCTGGAAGTGATATTTCTGGAAGTTTATGAGGATGCCTGCTTGAGACCTTTGACTACCTTTGGGTCCTCAAGTCAGAATCCACAGGAACAAAATCCTAGCAGTCAAATTGTTTTGAATGACTTAGTTTTATGTGTGTAAGGAATTGAGGACTAGATCCTAGTTAAAAGCAAAGGAAATTTGTTTTGAATTGTCGCAAGGTATGTGAGTAAGAAACAAGAAATAACTTCCTACAATATGTGGATTTATGAGAAAGTCTTAAGGCTCTTTTGACTTTTAAAATGACGTATTTTAGCAGAGCATTGTATCTCCATCATTATGCCTCTTTTCTCCTATTGTCTCAAATGGGAATGATCATAGTTGATGCTTATTTTAAGTTGAGAGGATCAATGAAAGCCTGATGGAAAAGCCCTTTGTGTGACGCAGAATAAAGACACCATTATGTAGAAATGTGAAATCAAGCTCTCTCTATGGAGACAGGTGCACAGAGGGGAGATTGGCTTTCCTTTTGGGTCTTTTATGATTTTATGAAAATGCAATTGAGAAACACGGGGAAAGCAGTGTAGTCTGGCTTGGGAGAGTCGGGAATTGCGTGTGCCCTGATGTAGGGGAGGGGAGGGGAGAGCGGGCATCATCACTGGCTGCTCTGCCCTTGGCAGATCCTCTTAAATCCCTCCAGATCACACATCGAAAGCCAAGTGGTAATTATTCCTGAGGCTCCCTAAATATTATATTTTGAAACGGGAATTAATACCTAGCAAAAAGCGCCATGTTTTAGGAAAGATCCAGTTTTCTTCTTCCTTACGGTTTTGTTCTTTTAAAAAGAATTATTTGAGATGAACGGATACGTATGGCCCCGAAAAGGAGTCAACCTAACCTTATTCATAAGGCGGGAGAATGTTGAAGTCTGAACAATGTTGGATTACAAGGTCATTTTGAAGGACAGGATGTGCAATAATTAGGACAGGCAGAAATTAAACCACGATGAACAGTAATCCTAAAAAAATTAAAACACAAAAAACACTGCATTATTTATTTGGATTCAGTGGGAACTTGCCAAGGGAGAGGCAGCTGGCTTTCTGCTCTTTGAAATGTTTGTAGACTAGAGGAGAAGTTGTCAATCAAATTTAAGCCCTCACTTAATTCTTGCTCTTAGGCCAGATCTAACTGTACAGTGAAGTGGGGAATACATACGGTTAACGACGTGACTCAGGACAGCAGAGACACGGGCCACCGTGACAGGTAGACCAGAGCTTGGATTCTGCCTCTGCCAATTTCATCATCACTACCTGCCATTTAGGCGCTGTCCTCAGACCTTGGGGCCTTAGGAGGTAATTTTAGAGGCAGACGAGGCCTGGCTTCGAAGGATGGCATCTCCTTCTATTATGTCTGTTACTCTAGGAAACAGAGTAACAGGGGTTTCTGCCTCATTCATTTCCCTGTATCTAAATATCCACAGTTGTAAAATGGAAATAAAAAATCCATAACTTGGGACGTCTTGGCGGCTCAGTCAGTTAAGCGTCTGCCTTCGGCTTAGGTCATGATCTCAGGGTCCTGGGATTGAGCCCCTCGTCAGGCTCCTTGCTCAGTGGGGAGCCTGCTTCTCCCTTTGCCTGCCACTCCCCCTGGTCCTACTCTCTCTCTCTCTGACAAAATAAATAAATAAAATCTTTGAAAAACTAACAAACAAAAATCCATTACTTGTAGGATTATTATAAGAATTATAGATTAGCTCTTATTTGTAATTAAAACACTTGGCATAGTGCTTGATAACTGATAGTTTTGTTATTGCTGTGAAATAAATTAGAAATTGAGACACGATCTTGGCACAAAAATGTTTAAAGAGTCGCTTTGTCTTTGGAGAAAAAGGAATGGTATTTCCAGTCTTCAAACTGATCACCATTTTAAACAATTTATTTTATTTTATTTTATTTTGACTTCCTCGAAGTAACATTATTTTGATTGCTGTCGCTCACAGTTTTGTATGAAACATCATCATTAAACAGGTTGCAAAATTTTCCTGGGAGCTAATGTCCATTTTAGAATTTTCACTGATGAGCATAGAAGTTGATCTTTTTAACGAGAATAAGCATACTGACTTAATGATTCCCATTTATTCAAGGTGAATAAAAAATTCTCATTAATGCAGCTTGGCACAACACATATTATTATAAGTTCACCAGTGAATTGTTTCCCATTTTAGGCTCAGGACCCTGCGATTTTCAGGGAAATCCTTAATGATGCCTTGCTTCTTCACAAGCATTAGGATAAACATCAAGGTTATTTAAATGTCAGCTTTTAAATAGGATGAAGGAGACAGAGGGAAGATGGAGGAGAACCTATATTTCTGTTGCAGTTCTGTATTTTAACTTAAAAGGGTGGAAACTGACATTTAAATTCGGCTACTGCTTCCTTAAAGGGCACAGATTCCAGATTCAGTTTTTGATCTGAAGGAGGAGATCTGTCAGTGTCCACGGCAATTTCCAGGCGATGTGGATATTTGAAGGCACCTCACTGCAGTGGGCTTGCTCGCTGGGGGTGTCCCCCGTTCTGTTATCTGTGTTCTTCCTTACAGTGCTCAGTGACTTTGATAAAGAGGAGCCGATAATCATCTACAGCGTTCGTTACTATTAGCATTACTCGTGTGCTCACACTTGCCATTCGTCATGCTTAGCACAGTTTTGGCAGGTCCAGAATTTCTGCTCTTTTTCATCCAGAAATGAATTTATTTTGTGACCTTTGTTATGGATAACCATGCTGTGTATTACACATAAATCCACATCTGCGAGAGGATTCTAGATGCTTCTGCATGGCGACTCTTAAGGCACTTACCACACTGTGTCAAAGGACTAATGGAATTTTTCTATCTCCCCAGCCAAGTAGATTGTGGTTCCTTGAGCTCACGCAATGTGGTCAGTCCTATTTTTTTTAAGATTCTATTTATTTATTTGAGAGAGAGAATGAGAGAGAGAGAGCACATGAGAGGGGGGAGGGTCAGAGGGAGAAGCAGACTCCCCGCTGAGCAGGGAGCCCGATGCTGGACTCGATCCCGGGACTCCAGGATCATGACCTGAGCCGAAGGCAGTCGCTTAACCAACTGAGCCACCCAGGCGCCCTGGTCAGTCCTATTTTTAAGCTCAGCACCAGACATAGTGCCTGTCATGTATTAGCATCCAATAAATGTTTTAATGAATAAATAAAATTGTGTGGCATTTTGCCTCACTGCTGAACAGCATGTAAGTTTATTTCCAGATTCATTTCCACTCAAAACTGTTAATGAGGCCCTGACCTATTTTGCCATGCTCCTGGCTCCCTTCTCTTTCCATTTGCCGCCTAGCAGAGATGCATTGCAATGTCTCAAAGATTTGTCTGTTAAGGAATTATGAGGGACGTTGTCTGGTCTGACTTACATATGTGAGTTGGAACAGGTTAATTGCTGAAATAAACAGTCCTCGGGTCTGAGCACAACAGAGGTTTATTTTTCTCTCAGGAAACGGGCCGATGTGGGCTGGCAGCAGACGAGGTGGTGTCGGGACCCTACTTTGTGCATTCGTGTCTCTGCTGTCCCCTTGGGTCTGAGAATGTTGCACTGGATGAGCTACATCTAGCATGCAGGCAAACAGAGCGAGGAACCATGGTGGCTCATGAGAGGTCACAGGGGCTGGGTCTAGAAGTTGTGTACATCACACCCATCCATATTCCACAAGAGAGAGTTCAGTCGTGTGGACTTGCCTGACTGCAGGGGGCCAAGGAGGAAGACAAAGAGTGGGACTTGGTGGCCATCGTCAGTCCCTGTCACAAACCTTTTATCAGTAGTCTGTCCTTCTAGACGAGGCAGAAATGCCATAGTCCTCCCTTATCTGTGGGGAATACATTTCAAGACCCCCAGTGGATGCCTGAAACCACCAATAGTACTGAACCCTGTATATACTATGTTTTTTCCTATGCCTACATACCTATGATAAAGTTTGATGTATAAATCAGGCACAGCAAGAGATTAACAACGACAATGAATGATAGAAGAGAAGTTATAACAATATACTTTAAGAAAAGTGAAGTGAATGCGGTGTCTCTCAAAATACCTTTTGGGACTGTGCTCGCCCTTCTTGTAATGGTGTGAGATGACAGAATGCCTGCATGAGGAGGTGAAGTGAGTGAATGGTGTAGGCACCGTGACACAGTGTCAGGTCACTCGTGACCTTCTGATGGTAAGTCAGAAGGAAGATCATCTGCTTCCGGGCCACGGCTGACCACGAGTAAGCAACAGTGTTCAAAGCGAATCTGCAGATGAGGGGGTACTATGTAGTGCCCAGTGCTTGGTGTGTCCATTCAGCCTTTAAAATGCTTGCCGTGTTCTCACAAGAGCTGAATTTGAGTTTCAAGGAGAAGTAGGCACTCTCTATAGTAGAAGTAATACTTGGAGTTGAGAGCTCTTTTCCTCTTTTCTTTGTTTTGACCGTAGACCCGTCAAGCCTGGTTCAGTCACAGATGAGACTGATGCCCAATCTAAGGTGGGCAGTGAGACCTTGTCAGAATATGATGAAGAGGGGACAAAAGTTCAAGTGTGAAATGCAGACTTGATTTTTTTTTCAAAGTTAACGAAAAAATATTTTTAAGTTAATTTATACTATTACAAAAAGTAAAAAAGTAAAGAAAGTGAAACTCATAGTGTACCCAGCTGGCCATTTCTTGAACCAAGAAGACTCACATGGTCTCTAGGAAATTATTTCCTCAATACCCGTCTCCCCCAGGTAAGAACCTTAGTCTGTCTCCATTTGAAAATTAGAACTGGCTGGAGGACAGGAGACAACTGCCAATGGACAATTGTGTTGTGTCCAACTTCACTAAACCATTGGGCGTCATTGTATTTTCTTTTTTTTTAAACTAAGATATAGTTGATATGTAACATATTAGTTTCAAGTATATAGCATAATGATTTGATATTTGTATATAGTGTGAAATGATCACCACAGTAGGTCTAGTTACCATCCATCACCACACATAGTTACATTTTTTTTCTTGTGACAAGAACTTTTTTTTTGAAGATTTTATTTATTTATTTGAGAGAGAGAGAATGAGAGACAGATAGCAACAGAGGGAAGAGGGTTAGAGGGAGAAGCAGACCCCCCGCTGAGCAGGGAGCCCGATGTGGGACTCGATCCCGGGACTCCAGGATCATGACCTGAGCTGAAGGCAGTCGCTTAGCCAACTGAGCCACCCAGGCGCCCGACAAGAACTTTTTTAAAAAAGATTTATTTATTTGAGAGAGAGAGAGAGAGAGAATGTGGGGGAAGGGCAGAGGGAGAGGGGAAAGAGAGAATCTCAAGCAGACTCCAAGCCCAGCGTAGAGCCTGACTCGGGGCTTGATCCCACAACCCTGAGATCATGACCAAACCCTGAGATCGTGACCCGAGGTGAAATCAAGTCAGGTGGCCAGCCGACTGAGTCACCCAGGCGCCCCTCTTGTGACAAGAACTTTTAAGATCTACTCTCTTAGCAACTTTGGTATATACTCTGCGATATTGTTAACTGCAGTTATTATTCTGTACATTATCTCCCCAGGACTGATTTATCTCAGACCTAGAAGTCTGTACCTTCTTACCCCCTTCACCCATTTCGCTCATCCTCTACCGGCTGCCTCTAGTAACCATCAATCTGTTCTCTGTGTATTTTCTTTTGTAATTTTTTAAAAGTTTTCATTTACCTGCCATGACTGTGCATGAATCAGACATAAAATATAATGGTATACAGGTAAGTTTTGAGGATGATATATTGTGAAAATTATTTTTGAGTCATATTCTTTGCTAGTGTCTGAGGCCATTGAGTGATTTAAAAAATTGACATTTCCTTTTGGGGTCATATGTAACAATTTGTAAATTTACTCTAGAAAAGAATGTGATTCCTTTCAGCTCAGGAGAGATATATCTAAGTGTAAAAATTATGAATAATCGAAGGCTTCAAAGAGTTTGTGGAAATTCTCAGTTTGTGACTACAGAAGAGCAAACACACTGAGAGAATCTGGCTTCTTCCAATGGTTGTGCCTTTTTTTTTTTGTCATGCAAACTTGTGCATGTATTTTATGAAGTGTTAATGCGGTTAGTATCTAATGTTCCTAATTTATGCAATTGGATATTTCATAAATGGGCTTTCTGCATGCAAGCATTTGTACACATTAATATTTATGCAAGTATTCAAATCAATGCAAGGGCATCTGTCTAAGTATGTGATAAAAATATGCATATGCATGAACATTTGTACCAGGGGATAAGTCCCCAAAGTTAGTGATTGCTGAGGTTACAGTTTTCAACTTTTGTCCTCTTGGCAAAATTTCTTTGACTAGAAAAGGTATGCAGGAAATAGCACTGGCATTAATATTGACAAATGAAATTGTTTTATTTAACTGTATTAAATAGATATAAATGGCAAGTCTATGGAAGCTTCTTTAATCAGCAATGCCATGTGTAGAAAACAGTATTTTAGAAAATGTGGCAGTTTTCACAAAGAGCATGTATTCTCATATATTGCCAATACAAAGAACATGCTGTTAGTAATGAATTATTTTTTGTCAGAAATACTTTATTTCTTTATAATTTCTTTACTTATTTTAGCTTGAATTTGGCCCCTAGGAATAATCAGCATGGTCAGTACGGGAGTTCCTGGGCTGATTTTAGGATGTGTATACGAATGTAAAAGGTAAAGAGGGGTGGGGGGAGGAAAAATTCTCATTTCAAGTCCTCACGATCACTGTTGATGTGCTGGTCCATGACATCGCAGGGGATTCTGGGTCCGGAATCTTTCCCAGGCTAGAAACTCCAGTCTCTGGGGTCCAGCCTCCCTAGGCAAGCTAAGGAGCCTCCCCTTGGAGGCCAGGACCTTCCAGGGTACTGCTTTGGAGCCTAGCAATTGACAGCCTTCACTGCTTGCTGATCTACTGACCTCCACCCCACATCTTTGTTACTCTAGAGGAAAATTGCTCCTTGATCTCTTCATACTTCTGATTCTGCTTTGTCTATTCATTAGGTTCAACTGGCACAGTGTTTCTCTTAATTTATAAACTTAGTTGTTGGTAAATTTCCAGGCTCCCATGTTTTCATTTTATGGCAGGCCCAAAGTAAATAGAGTTGATTCTGAAATAGCAGTTTTGCAGTTTAAAGATGTGTTGAAGATTTTTCTTTTTCTTTTCTCTTTCATTTTTTTTCTTTCTTTCTTTCTCTCTCTTTCTCTCTTTCTTTCTTTCTTTCTTTCTTTCTTTCTTTCTTTCTCTCTCTCTCTCTTTCTTTCTCTTTCTTTCTTCCTTCCTTCCTTCCTTCCTTCCTTCCTTCCTTCCTTCCTTCCTTCCTTCCTTCCTTCCTTCCTTCCTTTCTTTCTTTCTTTCTTTCTTTCTTTCTTTCTTTCTTTCTTTCTTTCTTTCTTTCTTTCTTTCTTTCTTTCTTTCTTCTTTCTGCATTCCTTTGCCGAGGAATTTACAATCTACCAGCTGTTTGGAAGGGATTGAGAGTTGTGGTGTACCTTTGTTATGCTCAAGTAACATCTTCCCAGTAAAATTTTGGTTGGCTGGTTTTAAGCTGAAGTGTCAGGGAATTAGTGTTTTTGTTTTTTCTTATGGGGAAGGAAAGGTTGAGAAAATTATGAATGGCTTGGGTATGAATTGAAAGGAATTGCTTGCTCAGTTATACTGTCCTTTCTCAAAGCCCCATTAGTGCTTGTTTTCCATGATTCACTGAAGGGAAGGTGCAGGTTTTTGTGTCTGTGTGTCATATGTGGAGGACAAGGCTACCGCTATCCATGTGACAGAGGTGGCTGGTTAAATATTCTTGATCTCTCATGGGCATAGAGTGTTGCCTGCTTTGGATGTTTTCCAGTTATATCATTCCAGGCAAGCTCTATGCTATAGAGACTGGACCTGGATCACGTATGCTTCTTGTGAATTGGAAGAGGCTCAGAACCATTTGCAAGGATTTTGTCTTTCTTGTTGGTATTTACTTCATCCACCTCTAAGAGGAGGTCATCTGTTTAGTCTCAAAACAGAAGGGGCATCAAGTATAGAAATTTTCCAGTGGGAAGGAGTTCTATATGTTGTGGGCATGGAGATAAGACTAGAGTGAGCAAAGGAGAAAGTGGCATAGGATGTAAAGGACAGAGAAGGCAGGGCTATGATAAGAGTTGGTATTTTACTATAACTACAGTGGAAGCCTTTGAAAGTTTTAAAGTAGGGGTGTGACACAATTTGATTTACATTTTCAAAAAGATTACTTGGCTGATGTGTGGGGAAAAAAATGGATCGCACAGGGCCAAGAATGAACACAGGGAATGATTATGGGGGACAGGTAAGGTAGGGTAGTTTGGACTAAGCCAGTGGTAGAAATGGAGAAAAGAGGACAATTTTATGTTTTATTTTGGAGGTGGGGCTCCTTCAGCTTCATGCTGAGGAATGAAAAGTGGAGAATGAGGGAGCAGAGAAATCAGAGGTGTCTCCTAGAATTTTGGTTCTAGCAAATGGGTGAATGGTGTGGCCATGTCACTAAGACGAGGAAGACCAGGGAAGGAACAAGTGGTGGAAGGTGGAAACCCCACTTGGTTGGATCTGCACGTCCAAATGGAGGCGACCAGTAAGTTCTTCTCCCTACAGCATGGAACTCAGGGGAGAGAGTGGGGAAGGAGGTACAAACCAGAGCGAGTCATCAGCACCTAGATGGTATTTCAAACCTTGAAATTAGCTGAGGTCAACTAGAGAGAAAGTGTAGAGATGAGAAGGGAAGCTAGGACCAAGCCCCTAACTCTCCGCTTTGTAGAGGTCTGGTGGAAGGGGAGGGAGACAAGGTGGGTCCAGGGAGATGACAGAGAAGTAAGGTAAATTAGGAAACAGAAACCAAGGGAGGAATGCATTTTTAAAAAGAATAGCAGTCAACTGGCAAATGCTGCCGAGGGGTCAAATAAAGGGAGGGCATTGAGAAGCTCATTAAATCTGGCGCCATGAAGGGACCTGCTGACCTTGGCAAAAGTAGTTTTAGTGGTGTCGCGGGGAGGAGGGTCAGGTTGGAGTGGCAGATGATGAATTGGAAATAGTGAATAGAGGTTAACTTGTTCAATGAGTTTTGCTGTGAAGGGCAACAAAGACGGGACTGAAGCTAGAGGTAAATATAAGGTCAAAATATTTGTTATATTTATCTTTTTGTTGTTGTTTGGTTTTCATATGTGAGCTACTAAAGCATATTTGAATTAACATTGATGGAATCGATCTAGTGGAGTAGAAGCTGGGGATGCACGAGGGGAAGAGAGGGTTGGGGAGGAGAGAGGAGGATGGTGGGAATAGAATTCAAAGTACAAGTGAAGGGGTCGGACTTTGATAGGATCCAGGAATGTTTCTTCCACTGTACCAGGAGGGAAGGCAGAAAGTGAGGAGGTGTATGTTCAGGTACGAGCCGGCTTGTGGTTAGCGGTGGAGGGTGAGGTAGTCACAGCGCGTTGCTCCTGTTTTTTCTGGATCTGTGCCTGTGGGCTCTCCTCGCTGTACCTTTCCAGTGTCTTCCTCTGATCTCCTCTTTCTCAGTGCTTCAGAGTCTGGTCTCAGCTCAGTCACCCATCCTGTGTCCGTCCAAGTTCTTCTGTGAGCATTTGCAAGTAGAGGGGTAGCCAGGCTTGGAATGAGTCTGAGTAACTCTTTTACCTTAATGCTGAGCTGCCCAGGAGGGTAGCTGTCTGGCCACGTGTGGCTACAGAGTGCTTGAAATGTGTCTCATGTAGTGGAAGAATTGAACATTTAATTTTATTTAATTTAACATTAAAACTGACACTTGATTCAGTTATTAGAAAACTTTTACTATGTTTGGGACAATATAGATAACTGAATCTATACCAAGTATCTTCGATAAAATTTAGCATCTGGACTGTGAGTATAAATTGTACCCTGGGAACACCTGGGTGGCTTAGTTGGTTAAGCGTCTGCCTTTGGCTCAGGTCATGATCCCAGAGTGCCAGGATCGAGCCCCGCATTGGGCTCCCCGCTCTGTGGGGAGTCTGCTTCTCCTTCTGCTCCTACCCATGCTCGTGCTCTCTCTCTCTCTATCAAATAATTAAATAAAATCTTAAAAAAAAACTTTAAAAAAATTTAAAAAATATATTGTACCCTGATTTCAAAGACTTAGCTAAAAAAATTTGTAAACTCTCATGGATAGCTTTATATTGACTGCATGCATGTTGAAAGGACAATAATTTGGATATGTTGAGCTAAACTATATTGCTGAATTAATTTCACTTGATTTAAAAAATTTTCTTTTTTAAAAGTAGCTACTAGAAAAGTTCAAGTTAATAGATAGCTTACATCACATTTCTATTGGATGGTACTGTTTTATGAGATGTGCCCTTAAGAAAGGCTCCTATTTTATTTTATTTTTAAAGATTATTTATTTATTTATTTGACAGAAAGAGACACAGAGAGAGAGAGAGAACACAAGCAGGGGGAGTGGGAAAGGGAGAAGCAGGCTTCCCGCTGAGCAGGGAGCCCGATGCGGAGCTCGATCCCAGGACCCTGGGATCATGACTTGAGCCGAAGGCAGATGCTTAACGACTGAGCCACCCAGGTGCCCCAAAAGGCTCCTATTTTAGATATACACTTACTTGGTCATGACTATGTAGGAGTCAACCATATCTCACCATAGGAGCAGTGACTGTTTAGGATACATGACCTCTCAAGGTTGGTGCAAAACTGGAATTTGAACCCCAGCTCTCTGGCCACCTACAGGCTGTGCCCTGGACCACATGCCACATGGAAGTCATTTGTGCATTCTTGCTCTCAAGTTTTTCTGTGTTTAACCTAGCAAAGGATATTTACATGGACTCTTAAAAGACAGAGTTTGGTTTTTAACTTAAGCAGTTGAAATTATGACTCTCAGGATATGGTTTTAATGTACTGTTACTGACTTGGCTTTGATTTAACTGAGGATACACAGTTTACAGTTAGGCCTCACTCTGTTCTTGAATTCAAAGACTAACCGTTAACTCTTTCACGTGTCTTATTTACTACTAATGATGACCACCATTTGCTCCGTGCACTGGGTCTCCTATCATCAAGTGCCGGCATGCGCTTCGTCCATTATTCCATATTTGATGATACCCTCCTTTCGTCTTGCAACTGTTCAGCTTTCATTAAGAATCCCTCTGAAGAAAAGATTTATGCATTTCTTATAGGAATAATTTAAAGTTACCATAAATTTCACACGGTTAAGCTGAAGTTTGTGATCTACCACAGTGTTCTGTGGGCATCTGAAGGTCAGTACGTCCCAAACAGAGCTCGTTATCCATTCCTCTTATTCTTCTTTATTCCCTGTCTTATTTGGTCTTATTGCCACACATCAGAAACCTCCGCCATCTCCAACTTCTGCTCCTCCATCGGCCCCCGCAAGCAGCCATCTGTCGTGTTCAAGTGAAGTTCCCAGCCCCTCCAGCCTCACATCCCTTCTTCCCACCCACCGCCATTGCCTGACCAGACCGTTGGCATCTCTAACTTTTCTTCTGGCTCCAACTCATCTGTGATCTCTTTCTGGAGAGGGGCATTTTTGTCTCATCTTTGAGTCCTGAGGCCCGAGTGGAGAGCTTGTTCTATTGACAGGAGTATTCATAGGTTGTGTTTCTCTCTTCATGCGCATCTGTCCTCCCTCACTCCTGAATCCTGTTAGCAAAGCTTATTCAGCCTGACTCTTCAGGTGGCTGCATGATCAGCATCAGTTCTGCAGGCTCTCGCCGAATTCAAGAGTGCATGCCATGCCCATGTAGCACTTTGGCTCACACAGATCCAATGAAAATCTCTCCCGGCCATTCCAGTTAATGAGGGACAGATTTCTTTCTTGGAGTCGAAGTCCTATGTAATATGTCCTGGGGGGGTAGAATTGGCTGGAAATCCCTAGAATAGGATATTGAATACTCAATAACCTTGGGACAAACTGTGGGTAATTTCCATATAGGTGTATATATATATATATATAGGCCGAGCATTTGGCTCATTGTTTATGAGCCAAAGCTTGCAATAGGAAATTAAAAAGAAAAGAAAAAGTAAGAAAGGGGACTGCAAAAGAAGCACAATTTCATATAATCAAATCCCAAGTTTGTTTAAGTCGTCTTTGAAAAATTAGTGAAATTTCGTTAAGGATAGCAAAAGAATCCTGTTACTATAAATCACGCCTACAGCTCCATGTTATCATTACTTCAGCATTTACTTTGGGTCTCTCTCCAATAGGATTTAATTTCAGAACTGAGTCTACAACCATCCTGACCCTGGTGAAAAGGGAATAGTTATTTCTGTCCATAACATAGCAACAAGATACCAGTAGCTACTCAGGCAATTTTGGGGGGCATCTGATGAAGAGATATTGGTATTTTTATATGGCATATAGGATTTCATAAGACGTATAATGGAGAGCTTAGTTAAAATGTTCTTTTCTGCTCTTTCTCAGTTTACTGGTGGCAAGTCTTGGAATGGTGGGGTCCCTATGTTACAAATACACATTTACGAATGACCCGTATCTACAGACAGCTGTTTCCCACCTCCCAGGCCCCCTGATGAATAAGAGTATTGTGAAAAGCCTCAGAACTTTTGAAGAATGAGTGGATTTTTAGCTAGAGGAAAAGTAGAAACTGCCCAAAGTTCCGTCAGTTAGAGAAAGCTCTCTCTGCCTAGATTCTCTGACGTGAATCAAGTCAATATAGTAACCCCCAACTCCAAATGGTGTGTTATTGATTTTGTTTTTTAAATTTTGTTGTTCTCCCTGGAATTCCAGTAGTTGGGTTCAATTTAGTTAACGAACATCTCCTTTTCTAAAAGTGAAAGCTAAGGATGTGTCAGCAATTCATATAATAAGTGTGAATCAGATTGCTTTCTTCAAAATAAGGTCAGTGAGGTCAGGAAGAAAGAAGCTAGAAGAGAAGCTAAGTGTGTTTGGTGGAGACAAGAAGCCCATGCTTTTGGAGAGAGGACACTTCGGAAAAGGGGACAGAGCAGAAACAGCGAAGAGGAGAAAGTGAAGGGTTTGGAACAACTCTGCCCTGAGGACAGGGGAAACCTTTGGGGTTTGGGGTATTGAATTGTAAGAGGGGAAAGATGAACTTTCGCTTTTTCAAAATGTTCCTAGGAGTCTTCCTATATTGATACAAATGGTGTATCCATATGATGGAATATTCTGCAGCCATTAAACAAACAGGTAGATTTATGGTTAAAAAGAAAGTACAAAAAAACCTGTATAGTATGCTCCCATTTCTGCATATAATTTTGAAAGGTTAATATGCATATATGCATGCATTTGTTTGCATGAATATATGCAGAATATTTCTGGACGAAATGTAATAAATGGTAACTTGACTGCCTCTGGGAAAAGAGCCTGGGGACCTGGGTCTGAGGTAGGATTTTTGTTTGCAATTTGGGGGGTACAGTTTGACTTTTTATGTATATTATTTTTAAGTTTAAAAAAAGAACTAGTTGAAAGTTTTCTAGGATTACTCTTACCCTTAGGAAATTTAGTGTGTGGCGGGTGGGGGGGCGGCAGGGGGAAGTGGGGAGGAGGGAGCAGGTCGGGGTGGTGGGGAGGAGGCACGTAATCTCTTTGTCCTTTCTTCTGAGTCACAAAGCTCAGGGCTCTTGTACGCCAGGACTCCCCTAGTTTTATTACCTCAGCTGGATTATGGTTAAATAAGCTTTTTCTGGGCTGACCTGGAACTGAACTAGTATTTATAACCTCTTTCTGTGGGGAAAACTCTACAGTGTTCCAGAGAGCATACTAAACTAAATTGTCTCCACCCATCCTCTCTCAATATTATGTCTATTACCTTCCTAGTAAAAAAAAAAAAAAAAAAAGAAAGAAAAGGAAGTCCTGCCTGTTCACATTCCCACTCATCAGAAATGACAGAAACGTTATATACAGTTATGTGCTACATACCTTCTGGGTTTTCATTTGTTCCAGCAAGATACTGTCTGTTTTGTACTTTATTTTCCAACTAGCTTATAATTTTTCTGAGGAAGGGTAGTATATTCTATTTGTTTCCATGCCTAATAGAGAGCTCTAGGCATTCAGTAACTATTTGTTGAATCATAGGTTAAGGTGTGGGTGAGTGTCTAAGTGGATTGGTCACTGTAAACTGTCATAGATAAAACTTTCTTGGCCTCAGAGACATTGTAGCAAGCACTTTCGTGTAGTACCTGGATTCTCAACATTGGCAGTGTTGACATCTTGGTCCTGATCGTTCCTTGTTGTTGGCCACTGTCTTGTGCCTTATAGGATGTTTAGCGGCATCCCTGGCCCCTCCCCACTAAATACTGTAATGGTCCCCAAGTTGGAACATTCAAAAATATCTGTAGACATTGCCAAATAGCCTCTGGGGGCAAAATCACCCTAGCTGATAATCACCGGTTTGGAGTGATTTTGGATTTGCTAGTCAGTCTCCAAGAATTATTCTATATTGGGAGAAAAGTCTTCAAATCCTGGAGACCTAGGGGTGGGGTCAAAGCAAGGCTTTCTGAAAGCTTACATTGCGCTTTTGTGTGGAATTAGAAAAGTGCCCCCCCCCCCCCCCCCGCTGGGCACATAATTAGAAAAGGACCAGAGAAGGAAGTAGCTGGATTTCATCTTCCATTTGTCCCCACCCTGTCATTCCCACTGGGTTTTTGAATAGGAGGAGTTCCTATGGCCTGGAACGAAATCCAGAAGTCTGCCTGAATTGGGAAATAACAGGTTCTGGGAGCCAGTCCCTGTGTGAAAGGATGGAATGACAGACTAGGCTAGCATTAAATCAGCTGCGCTTTCGTCACTTCCAAACAGTGTATCAAGGAAACACTTCCTCATTAAATGGGTAAGGGGCCGATTATACTTCTCAGGTGCATTCACCTAACAAATGTTTATTGAGCATCTACCATGTGCCTGGAGGAAAAAAAAATTTTCTCCTCCCCTGCAACCCTTATTTCTGAATGAAGCATTCTATTTCTACGCTCTTGGTATGGTCATTTGATTTTATATTAATCAGAATCTTTCTTATTACTACAGTCTTCTTTTTTTCTGCTTCCACTTAATTCATTCACTTTTGAAAGGACCAGTTATAATTAAAAGCAAGAGGAGCAGCAATCGAAGACATGGCTGGAATTCTCAGAATGATTCTTAGGCGTGTGTCGGGGCTCCGTGAGCGCACACACATGCTGGGCTGCGTTCTGGAGACCCTCTTTACCGGTTCTGATATTTATACGCTACCCTCCAATGCACTGCTGCATCAGCTGCCAAGGCAGTTTGTAGAATCTCCTTCCCCAGAGGTCTTTAAAAATAGAACTAAATACCCATCTGTCCGAATGGTTTTGATGCAGTCCTGCTGATTAGAAGGAAGAGGGCGAGATTTTTCTGTCAAGGTTTGTTTCAGTCTTGAGTGTTCTTAAGTGGATAAGTTTGCTTTTTGGTGGTGGGAGGGATGTAAAGTGACACTCTGTGAATTTCTTGATGGATCACTCTGTGCATTCTGGTTAAATAGAATCAATTATATATTTCTCACGCTTTTAATGTTTCTGAAGCACTTGGCGCGTTTGGAGCCTTACAAACAAACCTGTGAGGTAGGTGGGGCCCTTCTCTGGGTCCCTGTGGCACAGACGAGTCAGCGAGGCACGCAGATGTTCAGCTCTTGGCCCAGACGCAGCGCGGGGATGCCATTCCTACTGTCAGCCCTCCAGGTTCATCGTGCTCTTTTCTTCTCTTTTTTTGTTTCCCCTCCCCCACCTCTTACCATCGTGCTCATTTCTCTTGATCCTCGTGCTTCTTTGTGTTTGTGAGTTTCGCTCTATCTTTTGGTTATAAAGACAATCAATGGGGAACCAAAAAATTAAAAAAAATTGGGGAAGCCTATTTAGGACCATTACCTTCTCTATTTCCTCTTCCAAAAAAGTGCATTTTCATGTAAAATTATGGTAAAAATTACTGCCAACCTCACACCCAGACACACACATATATGTTCATATATATGTGTTTATATGTATATATATATGTATGTGAGTTTGTGTGTGTGGTGTGTGCAGATATAGGAGAGCAGGGGTATGTATGTATATATGTGGGTATATAAGGATAGCAGTGTGTGTCTGTTCCTGTATTAGTCAGGGTTCAGCAGAAAAGTAAACCCATGTGAAAGCAAATAAAGAGATTTTACTGAGGTTTGGGGGTGGTTAAGGGAAAAGGCAAGAGATAGTGAGGTGCCCAGAGAGTCAGGGGGTCATGACCCCCGCTTTGGGTTGAAGCGCATGGAGAACTTGAATCATAATGTTGTAGTTGTGAGGACAGAGCTCCTACCAGAGGAGGGCACCACAGGAGAATGGGGGAGGGAAAGAAATACCCCTCCTCTCCCTTCTCTTCCTCCTGTTCTCCTGTCCCTGCTTTCCACTGGCCAGACTGGGTTAAAATAGAGCCTGCAAGGAAGCCATGGACATGCAGTGCTCTGGGCTCTCCTTCTGGGACAGAGCAGGGTGAGGAAGGAGGGGAGGGCCTGAGCTGGAGGCAAATGGAGACTACCCAGGAGTGTGCGTGCGTGTGTGTGTGTGTGTGTGTGAATTTGTCCTTTCCTTAAAATTGAAGTATGGTTGATACACAATATTCCATTAATTTCAGATGTGCGACACAGTGATTCGACAACTCTGTAGGTTATGCTGTGCTCACCGTAAGTCTAGCTACCATCTGTCACTATACAACGGTATTAAAATACCAATGATTATATTCCCTACATGGTACCTTTCATTCCCATGACCTATTCATTCCATAAATAGAAGCCTATACCTTCTACTCCCCTTCACCATTTTGCCCATCTCTCCACCACCATCGCCTCTGGCAACCAATTTGTTCTCTGTATTTAAGAATCTGTTTGTTTTGTTTGTTAGATTCCACCTATAAATGAAACCGTATGGTTTGTGTCTTTCTCTGACTGTCTTATTTTGCTCAACATAATACCCTCTAGGTCCATACCTGTTGTTGCAAATGGCAAGATCTCTTTCTTTTTATGGCTGAGTAATATTCCATTATACAAATATAAATTATATATAAGTATATATAAAATTATATATAAATTAGATAAAAATATATAATTAAAATAACATAATATTTATACACACACCACATCTTCTTTATCCATTCATCTATCACTGGGCGCTTAGGTTGCTTCCATATCTTGACTATTGTAAATAATGCTACAATGAACATAGGGGTGAACAGATCTTTTCAAATAAGTGTTTTCATTTTCTTTGGGTAAATACCCAACAGTGGAATTGTATTTCTATTTTTAATTTTTTGAAGAACCTCCATTCTGTTTTCCATAGTGTTTGCACAAATTTATACTCCTATCAATAGTGCACAAGTGTTCTCTTTTCTCCACGATCTTGCCAGCACTTGTTACTTTTTGTCTTTTTGATACTAGCCATTCTGACAGGCATGAGGTGATATCTCATTGTACTTTTGATTTTCGTTTCCCAGATGGTTACTGATGTTGAACATCTTCTCATGACCATCCATATTTCTTTGGAAAAATGTCTATTCATGTCCTCTGCCCATTTTTAATTGGATTATTTGTTTCTTTAGTGTTAAGTTGTATTAGTTCTTTCTATGTTTTGGATATTAACTCCTTATTGGATATATCATTTGTAAATATCTTCTCCCATTCAATAGGCTGCTTTTTTGTTTTGTTGATGGTTTCCTTCGTCGTGCAAAAACTTTTTGTTTTGGTGTATTCCCAATAATTTATTTTCACTTTTGTTTTCCTTGCCTGAGGAGACATCTAGAAAAATGTTAAGGCCAATGTCCAAGAGATTACTGCCTGTTTTCTTTAAGGAGTTTTATTGTTTTGGTCTCACATTAGGTCTTTAATCCACTTTGAGTTTATTTTTGTGTATGGTGTAAGAAAGTGGTCCAGTTTCATTCTTTTGCATGTGGCCGTTTGGTTTTCCTAGCACCATTTGTTAAAGAGACTGTGTGTTCCCAGTTGCATCTTCTTGCCTCCTTTGTCATAAATTAATTGACTGAATAAGCACAGATTTATTTCTGAGTTCTCTATTTTGTTCCACTGATCTTTGTGTCTGTTTTTATGCCAGTACCATACTGTTTTGATGACTATAGCTTTATAGTATAGCTTGACATCTGGGGTTGTGATACCTCCCACTCTATACTTTCTCAAGATTGGTTTATTTTTCTAATTTAACCTTACACCTGAAAACTTTGTCATGGATCAGCATGACTGTGTATTTTCTTAACAGTTTAGATAAAATTTTGACATTTGTTTCCTGAATTAAAAAAAGATACAAATTCACTTTCTTGGTGATTATCTCAGTTTGCTCATGAAGATAGATTGAAAACAGTTTTTTTTTAATATTTTGGTTACCATTTTTTACCGGGTTATCATTACTTGTAGACATCTTCAGTGGACAGAGCTAGTCAAACATATTTTTTTAGAAAGAGAAAAATAAATTATTTACAAAATAAGAACCTTGTTGGTACCAAATATAGTGAATGTAGCATGGCAAAATACTAAAAAGAATTCTTTTCTGTGTGGTTATGCCACTTAAAACAATGTATAGTTAGGTCTATTTATTTCAGTTTGATTTTGAATTTTAGAGGTTGCTTTATATTTTTGTCTTCTTGAGTTATTAATACAATATTAACTATATAAAATGTTTACATGACTTTCCAAAATCAGAATAGGGAATGAAGTATATTGGAAGAGATCTCACTTTTAGCTCCACTTGTTCCTTCTTGTTCTGTCCCTTTCATAAAAATTGTACTGTTTTCTCCTTTTTATTAGTTTTGGTTTGTTCTTTATTTAAAAAAATATGTAAGTAGCTGTGTTTCTATAGCATATGTTCTCTTTCCAACCCAAATGGAAACTAACCTTCAGCACACACTCTTCTGTACTGTGCCTTTTTCCTTTCTTGGTGTATCCTGGAGAGCACTCCATAGCAGTATATGGGGATCTGCCTTATGCATTAGATGGCTCCTTTTTGTGGCAATGCTATAGTTTATTTAACCAGTCCCTAGTTGATGGACATTTGGGTAATTTCCAGTCTTTTGCTGTTATTAGTCTTGTAATGAATAGTCTTGTACATATATCATCTCATATATATATATTTTTAAAGATTTTATTTATTTATTTGAGAGAGAGAATGAGATAGAGAGAGAGAGCATGAGAGGGGGGAGGGTCAGAAAGAGAGGCAGACTCCCTGATGAGCAGGGAGCCTGACGTGGGACTCGATCCCAGGACTCCAGGATCATGACCTGAGCCAAAGGCAGTCGCTTAACCAACTGAGCCACCCAGGCGCCTATCATCTCATATTTTTTGCAAGTACTTTTGGGAGTTGATTT
The DNA here is from genome assembly GCF_011800145.1 of Mirounga leonina. Lineage (NCBI taxonomy): Eukaryota > Metazoa > Chordata > Mammalia > Carnivora > Phocidae > Mirounga > Mirounga leonina. The sequence goes on from NW_023270453.1 coordinate 2,007,992, forward strand.
TTATAAGAGGAACTAATGGGTCAAAGAGTAAATGCGTCTGTAATTTTGCTAGATATTGCAAAGTTTACTGCTATTGGAGTTGAATAATTTTGTGCTCCCAGCGGTAATATACAAGAGGGCCAATTTCTCCACAGTCTCACCATCAGACTATTTTGTATATTTTTGGAGTTTTTGCTAATTTGAAAGGTAAAAAATGGAGCCTCATGTTTTAATTTGTATTTCTGTTATCATTAGCAAAGTTGAGCATCTTTTCCAATGCTGAGGGCCATATGTTCATCTTTTGTCCATATTGGGTTGTTGATCTTTCCTTCTGAATTTTTAAAAGTTCCTTTTGTTGGGGCTGTTATTCCTGCACAATCTCTTGCAATTACTACCCATCCAACCCCCACTAACTTATCTTTATTTGCTTATAGTGTTTTATTTTTATGGGTAAATTTTAGATGATTATTTATGTTTATATGGTCATTCTCTTCCCCCATTGGTTCTGGATTTTGAGTTAGGAATGGTTTCCCAGGATAGAAAGTAACCCCTCCCTATGATCTTCCCCAGTTTCATATTTTACAGTTAGATCTCATTTAGAATTTATCTTGGAGTGAGGCTTGAGGACTAGATCCAATAATATTTGTTTCCCATGTTGTTCTAACATTATTTATTAAGGCATCTTCCTTTTCCTCACTGACTGGAATGCCCTGTATCATATGCACTTGGGGTCTGTCTCTGGACTGTTGATCCCACTTTATGTATGAATACTCCAGTAGCACACAGTTCTAATAATAGAGGCTTTATAATAAGTGTTAAAAATATCTTTTTTAAGCAGAAGTCATGGTGACATGATTCCTGTTTTTATAAAAACAAAGTGTGAAATGGAAGCATTTTTAAAGATAACCCATGAATGGGCTACATTTATTATTTTATTTTGCAAAGAAGGGAAGCAGGGCTTACAGAGGTTATACAAACTCATCCAACATCACCCAGGGGTCAGCAGTGGGACTGGGACCCATGTTCTCAACTAACACATTGCATGATTTTCTCATAAAGATATGATTTTCTCAGAAAATATGGGTCTCTTAGCAAGGACCTAGATCCAAGTTGGATGCCTTCTCTTGCCACAAAATATTTTCTTAGTTTTGAATATTTAAAATAACACATGATTTAGTTTATTTTTAGTGATAATTTAGGCATTTTAGAACACTTGGAGAATCCGAATACTGACCCCCAGAAATATGTTAATATTTTGTTCAGTTATTTCCAGAATTTTGCTTTATTATGATCATGTTAAATGGAAACAGTTTTGAGAGAATGGAAATAATATTAAGTATTTATTAAGCACTTATTTAAGTGCACTGATCAAAGTTGTTTAAATACGTGACCTTCATTGTCATAAAATCCAACTAAGGATGCAGTCTTTATTATTTCAGTATTACTGATGAGGGATGCTTGGCTCTCAGAAGTTAAGTAATTTGGCTAACCTCCCAGAGCTGGTAAATGATGGAGCTTGGATTCTAATGTGGCATTTAACCCTGGTACCTGTGTCTCAACCACTGTGCTCATTGTGTTCTGTGTAGATCATTTTGAATTCTATTATTTTATTAATACATTAGCAGAAATGATTGTCTTTGTTTCCTCGATGATCATATTAAATTCCATTTATAGTGTCACTTTTCTTTTAACATAATGAAATTGTTTATACCAGGCTGTAAGAGGGGGGAGTTAAAAAAATATTTTTCTTTTTTTTGTCTTCAAATATTAATCATAAGATCTTGGCATCTACACAAAGAAGGGTCTTGAATAATAAAAGAATAATTGTGGAGGGGACCAGTGTGAGACAGAAAAACACATTCATTTTATAGATATGTTTGCTGTTCACGCATTTTATATGATGTTCAGAGGGAGTTTCCTTTCCTATGTTGGCTGAACATCCTCCCGGCAAGTTTGTTTATATAAAAATTTGCATAACTACCTTGATTTTTTTCCAGCCTTTCCCAAATCCAAATTCCGAGTTAGATAGAGATGAGATATGCGATACATGGCGATGTGTGACTGAATTTGTCAATAGTTTGGAGCTTGATGTGCAATCAGAAGTAAATGAAATAGCCATTTTCTGAACTGCCTCAAACTGCCAACCAGCTCAGCAATACACAGCCCACTATTCACTTTAGCCGTGACATCAGTGGACATATCAGTAAGAAAGATGAAAACTTTATCACCATTATATATTTGCTCCCTTGGAGAAAGGGTGGGGAGGACATTTTGAACAAAGAAGTGAATGAAATGCATCAGGCCAGTGTGAAATTACATTAGTGACTATAAAGGAGTGTTTTGCTGGCAACATTTGCATGTGTCTCTGTTCTGGGAGACAACAAAAGGGTAGACTTCAGATTCACAAGCTGATTTTTAATTTTATAAAAAGTTAATGCTCTTATTGTTCCATTCTATATATACATTGGATTATTAGGGTAAACCAGGGTAGTTCCTGTCATCAGGAGATTGATAATTTAGTGCACTGAATTCATTTTTTCACCATGCCGTTCCTATCCCTGATCTCATTCCCCAGGATATTTTATATTTACTTATAAATTATGTACATGTGTTACTGTAGATCCATAAATCAGTAAAGTTTTCTTTTTTAAATTTTAAGACTAAAAAAAATATTAGTTGGCATTCTAATCGTTTTTCTTGCAAGTCAATGCAGTGCAAGATGCATATATCCTGTTCTAAATATCACTGATCTGTCACTCTCGTGGCAGAGAATAAAACAGTCTGTTGCCTTAAGGAGCTTAGTTGGGGACACATTTTATACCTAAACAAGGTTAGAAGCTTTTAGGGAGTATTTGAAAGTTGAATTGTTTTCTTCAGAACTGCCTGAGAAAGATTTCATAATAAGACTAGATATTCCTACATTTTACATTTTTTATATTTAAAATGGATTTTCTGGAGTGCCTGGGTGGCTCAGTCGGTTAAGTGTCTGCCTTCAGCTCAGGTCATGATCCCAAGGTCCTGGGATCGAGTCCTGCATCGGGCTCCATGCTCAGTGGGGAGTCTGCTTCTCCCTTTGCCTCTACCCCTCTCCTCTCTTGTGCTTGCTCTTTCATGCTCTCTCTCTCTCAAATAAATAAATACAATATTTAAAAAGATAAAATGGATTTTCCTTCTATTTCCACCCCTCCTTTGTTGCTGTTCCAGTACAATTACATTTCAGGGTTACATAGACTAAGAAATTAGGAACTCCATAAGCAACAATTCTTGCCTGTGTTTTTAGAATTCTGACATTTAGTAATCTGTACTCATCAAACATCTTGTCAAACTAGATGACTGGTTAATCACCTAGTGATTCGCTATGTTTCACTTCTCACGTAGGAAATAAAAGGCTAGCTATTTCTGAAATAAGGGATGACTTAGTTAATCAGGATTTATCATAGAAAGACAGTCTTTTACATCTTACTATGCTATATAACTAAGTGATAAGGTTATGATAACATTTGGAAATGAGTTTTAGTTATTATGTTTTTAATAGAATGTTCATTTACTCTCTGATATAAATATGTTCTGTTAGCTTACAGAATCAATTTAAAGCATCAATCTTAAAATTTTCAAAGGCTGGTGCTTTGTACAGGTAACTGTCTAAAAGTATTTTTTTGTGAAATATTATTGTAATGATAGGTTCATGTATTTCCATTTATTGGATCCCTGCTCTGTACTATAAAGAACTTCTATTAAGAAAATATGTAAAAAGTAAATCTTGAGAGCTAGAATCATCAGAGTATATTAAATTTGTTATTAAAGTTGTCTTGATAATTTAAAATCCCCATTTCCATTATTTTTATTCTCTCATACATTCCTTTAAAATTTTGAACATCTTTCTGGTTGTGTAGTTACCTCTTCTAGCTCAGAATCTGATTAGATTATCATTAAATTCAAAATCTACAAGAGGACATTATGTTAATAAATCTTGAAAATATAAAGGAAATGGATTTTTGAAAGAAATATGTAGACTTCCAAAATCGATGCTAGAGGAATTAGAAAAGCTGAGCAAAACAATAACCAAGGAAAACATTGAAAAATATTATGTAATAATTACCTTTCTAAAAGGCTCCTGTCCCTAATATTGTCTTAGGGATGTTTGATTCCAAGGAATGGCTAAAGAAAAAAAAGGATATATAGGAAGGATATGGGATAATTTCAGAGAAAACAGTTACAACAAGGAAGGTTGGACTTCATGGGAATTGTGAAGTCGTTAGAAAGCAAATCACCATCTCTTTTAGGGTTTGTATGGTTCTTTGTCTCTGCTTTTCTCTGAACACAGGGTTTCTCAGCCTGCTTCTCAGCATCTGATTGAAAAACAGTCACCTACCTGAGTCGAGCTGGCCTTAGAGCCCCAGCATTCAGCACCGTCTGATTGTCTACAGCTAAGTGTCTCCTCATTCAAACTCACAAAACATATTCTTCTAAGTCACTGGCTGGCCAGTGCACTTTCTCTCCCCAGGTGCAGTGTCTGCTCCTGGTCTAATGAACTATGGCCGCATAGTCAGGTCATGTGATTCACAGGGACCTGAGCATGGTTCACACAGGTACATTTATTGGCATGACTAATGTAGCTTTATCACTGAGTCTGTCCTGTTTTCAAGGAACATAAATTGGCATAGAACCCAAAAAAGGAAATAGCCTCCAAAGAAAACTCCAGTATGGGAAGATAAATGACTCTAGTCATGAACATAAATGTGCATTATTACATACATATTGTTATATAAACAAATGATATGAAATTTTATTCATTTTTTTTATAGAGAGAGGAAGAGAGAGAGAGCATTCAGGGGGAGGGGCAGAGGGAGAGGGAGAGAGACTCTTAAACAGGCTCCATGCTGGGCTGGATACGGGGCTTGATCTCATGACCCTGAGATCATGATCTGAGCTGAAATCAAGAGTCAGACGCTTAACCGACTGAGCCACCCAGGCACCCCTGAAATCATATTCATTTAAAAAGTAATCTACCAAGAGCAAGTAGTATTTTACCCAAGAATGCAAGGATGGTTAGATATTAGGAAATCTATTAATATCATAAAATTAATATGCTGTTGATATTAATCAAAAAGTCAAATAAGAAAAGCCATCTAATGCTGAAAAAGCATTTGATAAAATTTGACAGCAATTCCTGATGCAGTATTTCAAACACTTGGTTTTGATGCTTTTTGCTATTTCCAGTAAACCGTGAACATCCGTCATTTTTATAACCAGACGAGAATCTGTAAACAGTTTTAAAAGCACCTTTGGGAAGATAATAAATTTGTTTGTATTCTAAGTTCCTAGCTCATGTAATGGTGTCTCAATAAATATTTTTAATGAAGCATTCCATTAAAACAAAGTAGTCTAGTTTTTGAGAATTGATAAGAAAACAGAAAAGAGAACATTTGTCCTGTCTCACAGGAGACCTTGTCTGAGGGGGGTACAGTACTCCTTTTTTTTTTTTTTTTAATTTTATTTATTTATTTGAGAGAGAGAGAGATCATGAGCAGGGGGGAGGGGTAGAGGGAGAAACAGACTCCCCACTGAGCAGGGAGCCCAATGCGGGACTTGATCCCAGGATCCTGGGATCATGACTTGAGCCGAAGGCAGACGCTTAACCGACTGAGCCACCCAGGCACCCAGGACTCCTTTTTTTCTTACGTATAGCATGAACCATCAGCAATGCCTTTGGAGGACACTTTGCCATTCTTTAGGCGATGCCTTTGAAACTTGTCCTCTTCGCTTTTTCCATGATATGCCTGTGGCTCCCTGAGCTCGGGCCCCTGTCCCTGAGCTGAGCCAGTGCCCTGATCTGACCACCATGCACACCTAACTGGTTGGCTATCCTCCACCTGAAGAACTCCACCTTTGACTCCACATGCCGTGCCCTTTCTCTTTAAACAACTCAAAATACCTTAGAACAGCCTCTTGTTCTTCACATCTTGTCTACAAGATGCTCTGCCTACATCTTTCTGGTGTCTCTCAAATCTTTACCTCTGGCAAATTCACGATCCTGGTCTCAGTCTTTATTTTTGGTGTGAGCTATTTTGCAGAAATCTTCTGATATTCTCTTCCCTTTCCTGTCAGTCCGTTGCAACTAGATTAATCTTTCTATATTGGATTTATAGGTCACTCCTCTGCTTAAAACTTCAAGATACAACATTTCTGATTGAATTATATATAAGATGGTTGGCTTGACATTTGCAGCCATCCTATTCTGCCTTTCGAGTGTTCCTTACTCCTACACCTCCTTTGTGCACGCTGCTCTTATTTCTCATGGGGACCATCGTCTGGCTATTCTGCTGTCTTTGCTTGTGCTCTGTCCTCCATCCTTCCTTTTCTCACTTATGAAAAACTGACTCATCTCATAATGTGCGGATCAAAGGCAGTGTTCCTTGATTAGAGTCTCCTTGGTATTTCTGATTTCTTCCATCTCCTGAACCCTCACAGCTCTCTGTAATTCTCTGATGGCTTTAGTGTACTCTTTAATTGCTTCATCTCTGTGAGAGGCTAGATTTTATTCAGTTTTTATATTTCTTGCAATGCCTAACATAGTCATTTATGCATAGTAGTTCACGTATGGATATTTTGATTCAAATACTGAATTATTTGAAAATACTGTATAGATGGGCAATATACATTTGTATTTCAAACACATCAATGCCATTGATTTACTCTTCTTATAAGCCAGTCTCCAAGCATTCCTTTGGGAGGTTGTAATACAACTGAAAATACTAAACAGAACTATTATAAAATAAAGTTGTGTTGGTCATGTAGTTTATTTTGAAAAAGTGGTTTTTATTTTTTCATGTTCACATTCACATTTACAGAACTAAAATATTATTAGGGTGAAGAATAAGAAAAGTTACTGTTATAACCTTGAGAGAGAATGTTAATTAAATTGAGGGACAAGGAAAGGGACAAATGCTTAAGATAACAATTTCCTTCCCCATTTGTGATGACACAAAAACTTTATTTTCTCATATTGAGTCAAACTGCCAAGAAAGCCTTACAACATATTGAATGGTACGATAAATATCTGCTTTTTAGAGCTTTGGACAGTGCCGTTGCTTGAAAAGCAAGCTTGAACTCCCCATGGGATCATCGTGGAGATAAATGCTTAAAAGCTTTTCAAAGCCATACTCTTGGCTCTATCAGAATTTAATTTCCCACTGATTATGTTTATATCGATTTTGGAACACATACCCACGAATATACTCAGCATAGCTACATCACTGATGATTTCCCATGCCTTGGGAATTCATCCGTATTTTATGTGCACATGGAACCCACTTATACTTTCATATACATGGATCCCTCGAGTTAATACTCTATAGTTTTTAGACTAGACTATGAAAATGTCCCTGTGGTTGTTTAAAGGCTGTTTCTTTGTAACAGTTAAAAACAAATTGATGTATATGGGAATAGGTTTTATAAATATCCCATGCTTTATTAGCCATTCGGTCATACCTGGTTGGTTTCTGACCTGTAGTCAAACACAAAGGGCGATTTTTGAAAGTAGATTTCAGCTGCATAGCATCACAGTTCTGGAAACTCACAGTGGGTTTATGTGGTGAGGGGCTATGTAAACATACTGAAGATCTTGGTTCCAGTCCTGTTGATGTTACTTTTAAGCAAATTACTCTACATTTTGAGCTTCAGTGTGGGGATTCTGACAGTATTTACTTTCCAGAGAGTTGATGCATGTGCAATGAGATATGTAAGGGACTTAGCACACTGTCTACTATCCAGTACAGCTTACTTCACTTCCACTGTTATCAAAACCCAAAATGATTTGATAAAAGAATTTGCTGACAGATGACGTTTTTATCTTTGAACTCTTTGTACCCCAGCGATTAATGGATGAATTTGGTGACCTACAATCACAGAACCCAGAAAGACTGATCTAATTCTGGACAGATGAGAAAATAAAGAACCAAAGACTTCAAATGACACACTCGCCACCCCAGGGCAGGCCACTAGCAGAGCGGGGTTTCGAGCTCAGATCGGGGGACTCCTCCTCGTGTGGCCGGTGCTCTTTGCGTTCCACACACTGGACATGGTGTTCCCGCCTTCACCCTTTTCCCAATGATGGTTCTGGAATTAAGATTCATTCAGTGAGATGTTAGCGGCTTCTAATCTCTTCTGTGCTTTAGTCATTCTTGCCTGGTCCGTCAGGGTGTTTTTGCCAGACTAGAAAACAGCGTAATGTTCTGTTATCAGTTCAGTGTGGAATATAATCTCAGGCATGTGTTCTTTTTTTAGTAGAATAGAAAGATCTTGAGCAGAAACCTCCCTGCAACATAGTTCATGAGTCAGTTATAATCTTCGTCAAACATAGCTCCAAATACCATCACTGATCCTGCCTCCGAAATAGAAACATCACAAAAGCCTGGAATGTACTGTGAAAGATACATTTTTGATGGTGTTTCGAAAACTAGTTAGTCCTTATTTCATAAACCTTTAAACCTTTGAATATTTAAACAAAGACAATTTGTTTAAAGAGGACATTTGTTATTGCTGTGTTTTGAAAAGTTAAAAAAAAAGAAATTAATACTGAATTTATTTTATTTTTTTTTAAAAGATTTTATTTATTTATTTGAGAGAGAGAGAATGAGAGACAGAGAGCATGAGAGGGGGGAGGGTCAGAGGGAGGAGCAGACTCCCTGCCGAGCAGGGAGCCCGATGCGGGACTCGATCCAGGGACTCCAGGATCATGACCTGAGCCGAAGGCAGTCGCTTAACCAACTGAGCCACCCAGGCGCCCCAATACTGAATTTAAAGTATAATAAAAAATATACGTTAAATAAAGCACTTGTGAAAGCATAAAACTGTGCATAATTTTCTTTATAATAAAGTCTTTTGCAACTCTATCCCAGAAAATTTGATTTTATCATATAGATAATTTACCCCTTTCCAGGAGCTTTTGTATTTTGACTTGGCCACACTTAATTGGCAATCAGATGATCTCTAAAAAAAAATCTTATAATGTTTGTTAATAAGCAAATCTAAAGCTATTGTAATAAGTTTTTAAAAAATCCATATATGTGAATATTTTAATATAGGATAATACAATTTAGTTATTTATTCTGACCGAATTAAAATCCGAAGTTTCCCTAACTCATGACTATTTGTACAAGAGAAAGTAAATATCATAAAGAATTATCAAAGGAAATACATATGTAGTGATTTTAAATCTTAAAATAAGGAACCAAGTACAGCCTTGATCAGATGCACATGTAGTGATATTTCTGTAGAAAAATTATTTCATAGGGTTATAATAGTGGTCTGGTATCAAGCTTAAAATCTTGAAAAAAGGTGTCCTTGCTACTTTGTTAATTTGTGAGCAAAATACCTCCTTTACAGCAAACTTTATACTTAAGTAAAAATTTTGACACAAAAGAGACCCTCATAGTGTGATTACTCTTTAAAGAGTTCACTTTTATTGGACAGTTTGTCATAGAAAACCTTGAAAGTAGCTATTCTGTGCTTTAAAAATAAATTTACAAGAAATGGCCAGAACTCATACATTTAAAAAATAAATGATTTTGTCAAATGAACTTTGAATTTTCAGCCCAGAGTGCATGTAAGACCAGCATTTCTTTACCACAGTTATTATTGTCCTTATATTTTGGGATGAATTTTTCCTAGTATAAGTCTAGAGAATTCAGTTTTTGGCAAATTATCTTTATCAGTTATGTGTAAATCAGGGAATGCATGCTATGAAAGTCACTACTATCACAACATTTTTGACGAATTCTTGAAATATTCTGAATTTTTAGTGTTTTTTAAAATTTTTATTGAGGCATAATTGACATATAACATTATATTAGTTTCAGGCGTAGAACATGCTGATTCAATATTTGTATACACTGTGAAATGATCACAATAAGTCTAGTTAATATCCATCACCATACAGTTACAAAAAATTTTTTTTCTTGTAATGAAACCTTCTAAGATTTACTCTTAGCAAATTTCAAATGCACAATACAGTGTTATTATCTATAGCCACCATGCCATATATTATATCCCTGTGAATTATTATTTTTTAGCTGGAAATTGATACTTTTTGATCCCTTTCACCCAACTCACCTATGCCCCACTTCCTGCCTCTGACAACTACCAGTAATCTGAGCTTGGTTTGGTGTGGGTTTTTTGTTTTTGTTTTTTTTAGATTCCACATATAATGAGATCATATGGTATTTGTCTTTCTCTGGTATTTTATTTATTTTAGTTCATTTAACATAACATCCTCAAGATCCATCCATGTTGTCACAGATGGCAAGGATTCCTTCCTTTTTATGGATGAATAATGTTCCATTGTATATATATACATACCACATTTTCTTTATCCATTCAGTAGACACTTAGGTAGTTTCCATATCTTGACCATTGTAAATAATGCTGGCGTGAACATGAGCAGATCTTTTTGAGTTAGTGTTTCTTGTTTCTTTCAGATAAATGCCCAGAGGTGGAATTGCTGGATCATACGGTATTTCTTTTTTTATTTTTATTTTTGGAAGAAACTCCATACTGTTTAAGCTGTTATTCATTGAATCCTTTTAAAAGAAAACTCACCAAATCTTTTTGGCCGTCAAGGCAGCTATGTAGAAAGGGTAGGCTCTACTTAAAGGCAGTAAAATCTTCCTTTTAAATTATTCTCCACTCCCTTTCCTTCATTTGTGTGTGCAGTATCTTCTATGCATTTGAATTGTGTTTAAGAGTACCACAAACACAGACTTTATGATCTCAGGACATAGTGATCAGTAGAGAAAAAGTGTTATTCAAATAGATTTGAAATCTTATTTGTTAGTGTGATTTCATCAACGTACAGTTACAGAACAGAAGAGCACTAGGGGTATAACTGTATCTTGAAATGCCTATTTTAAAATTTGGAAGATTAATTTCTCAGGTTGACTGGCAGCCCTTGGTCCATATACTATGAGATATAGGCCTTAATTGTTGTTACTTACAGTGTTTTGTGTTGCTGGCTCATGTCAGCTCATCTGAGCCAGTTGTACTCAGCCATCCATTCCTTCCTTCCCGCCCTCCCTCCCTCATTTCCTTTCTTCTTTCCTTCCTTCCCTCCCTCCCTTCCTTCCCTTCTTCTCTGGGGGAGATGGTTGTTTTTCCAGCTTACTACTGCTTATACATCTTCCATTAATTAATAAAAATCGGGAAAGTTTCTCAAATTAGGTTCCTGCCAGGTCCAGGATGCTCTGAATGCTTCATTATTACCTGCTTTACCATCACTTCTGACTCCTGGGGAGTTCTTATTTTTGCCAATTGTAGGAATCCAATTGTCCCCATACCACAATTACTCTTCCTTTAAATCAATTCCTTGGTAGTTGGAAATTGAAAAAGATGATAGAAAATAATAATAATATCACTACCAGGAAGAAATAAAAGTCATTGAGTGTTCTATTGTTCTATGTGTCCATAGATTTTACACAGACTGAAACAGTATAGACCTGAGTTGGAATCTCTTAGTGTGAGAACTTGCGCAAGTTATCCACTCCCGGTCCCAGTGTCTCATCTGTAAAATGGGTGTTGTGAGGATTAAATGGGATTTTATACATAGAGCCCACTGTCACCCTGCTTGGCATACAGTGGTCACCCTTCTGTGCCCTCTCCTAGTACCAAGCAGGGAGCTTCTAAGAGTTCTTGACTGCCTTCCATTTTTGTATAAAGTTTAACTTTCTCCAGAATTTTCAGCAGAGCTTGGGTGAGGAATAACACAATTATAAATCAAGTTCTTGGATATCACTTCATGTAACAGTAATTTTGATTCAAAGCACTTCATTGCATTTAGATATTATTGAAGATCCTAGCAGTTACAAAATATCCACTTTTGCTGGTTCCATGGAGAAAAGAAGCTGGGTCCTCTGTGGAACAGAAATAAGATACTGTTTCCTTTCATTGCTCAAGGGCTTCTCTGTTGAGAATTTGAAAATTTAAAGTTTTTAATAGAAAAAAAATCTCATTTCAGTAAAACACTTAGCTTCTTTAAATGATCTATCAGTCTCTTTAGTAAAGTATTATTGTAATACTGCTTTATAACATGGTTTAAAAAGGATTTACCTAGCCCAACTGATAAGCAGTTGCTGGTGTGTTTTAAATTGGGTTATATGAGTTCAAAATGGGAGGACCAATGGAGGATATTTCACTGTTTGGACTTTTTTATATTTAGGTAGAGAAATAAAGAGTGAATATCTATTATTCACTCATATAATCATCTATTTATTAGATAATTAAAGAGTGAATATTTATCCTGAAAACTGCTGGGGCTTTAAATATGTCATTCTCATTAATGAAACAAGATAGCATTTTGAAAATACACCTTTGGTGAAGTTAATTAAAACATCATTTAAAGAGTTAATTCATTATTTATAAGAACAATTTAAACCTTTAATAAAATACATTCCCATACAGAGGACTCTGATTTAAATAGGTCTGGAAATGAAATTAGATTGCAATTTTTATTGCTTGCTTATTAGGATTCTGAAATTCTCATCTTAAGAAGTTTAATATTAAATGTATCTTTTTCACATTTAAGGTATATACAATCAAAATGAAAAAGAGCTAATGATTTACAGTCTTATGACATTACATACAGCTACACTGTGCATATTGGATAATCACTATCCACTAAGAGCTCATCTGAATTGAGATGTACTGGAAATGTAAGATTAAAATACACTGGATTTCAAAGACAGTATAAAAAAATGTAAAATATCCCAGTCCTTTTGATATTGATCACCTGTTCAAATGATAATATTCTGGATAAATTGAGTTGAATCAACTATATCATTATAATCAATGTGATATGTTTTTTTAATGTGGCAACTAAAATATTTAAGATTACATATGTAGGTCACATTATATTTCTATTAGACAGAGCTGCTCCAGAGAATGATTTCTGAAATAGTTAAAACATCACAGGTAACCATTGCCTGAGGGATGCTACTTTAGGAGCAAATAAAAAATATGCCAAACATATTGGGGTTATGAAGGAAAACTTCACACACACAGTTTGAGAAAAAAAAAAAGGATGGAGAAAACCATGTATAGGTATAAAGTATAAAATACGATAGAAAATAGACATCTATAAAATTAATTGAACATTGATAGAAAATCTTTAAAACGTGCTGCTACTTTCTTGAAATGTAGGTTTTATAAGTCCAACAAATTTTATCATAGTCTAAGAAAATTCATATATTTCACTGAATATCCTAGTGAATATTGACTATCATATGTATATTCAGTATCTGAAATACCCCCGGGATGCAATGCTTATTACAGCTCATGGCATAAAATAGATGCTCAATCAATATTTGATGAACAAATATGTGATTGCTATAGGAGAGATGGGTAGAGATGTTTATCGGTTTTGTTCATTGATTATCTGAGGAGATTAAAATAGTGCCTGGCCCATAGAATGCACACAAAAATATTGGTGCATGGTGAAATAAATGAAGACACACACACACACACATATTAAGTAATAAAGAAGGTAAAGTACTCAGAAATTACCCCCAATATATGTTCAACTAGTCCTCACTATTCAAAGGGTACCAATTGTTTTAAAACATCACTATACAGCTGTTTTAATTATGGATTTGCTTTAACTATGATCCTATTTTGATATTATGTTATATTTTGAGTTATACATCCATGGAAACAATTGGAATAAGAAAGAAGCAGAAATTAGAGCTTCAAAAGTTCTGAATTTGTGAGGATCAGTTGTGTTTTTTCTCTGGCTTACAACTATGGTGAAATCATGATCTCAGGGGCCTGGGATTGAGCCCCATGTTGGGCTCCCTGCTTTGAAGGGAGTCTGCTTCTTCTCCTTCTCCCCCTCCCCACACCCTGGCTTGTGTGTGCTCTCTCCCTCTCTCAATAAATAAGTAAAATCTTAAAAAAAAAATCATGATTTCAGGATAAAACAAATCCTTAGTGAACATAGGTATAGTAATTGGATGCTATAAGGTTTCTGCTGAAACATTGATATTTACTTAGGAAAGAGTAGAAAAAAATAGGTGCATTCCAATAATAAACTTGTAATTGTAGAAATGTGGAAGTGTGAAATTTGTATTTTAAACACTTTAACATAAATTCCATTTATTTGGGGGGATATATAACACACATGTATTTCCCTTGAATATTTTTCTTCATTAAACTAACAAACCTGGAAGTGATTTCTTCACTATGAATTTTCATGAATTCCAGATACACAGTGTATTTAAATTGGCTAATGGTAAAATGAAGGGGTAAAAATTAAATCCGAGGCATATGAAGGGAATAGAGGAGGTGTAAAGGTGCTGTTTCCGCAGTTAATTGACCAGGAACTGTGTTGCTTGTAAAGGATTCATGGTTCAAACTGGCTTAAGCTTTTTGTGTTAGGATAAGTGATTTCCGCCCATTTACTTCATCAGTCTGTCCCCTGAGGTCCCTCTGCTGTCCTCTTCTCTCTCCATTGTATTCTCCAGTGACATTGAACTTTTGGTTCCTCCAACTCTTGTCTCTGGGTCTTTGCAAATGCTCTTTGGATGCATTCCCTAAACCCCATCACTCTGTCTAATTCTGGCTTAAATATCCTCTCTAGAGGGAGATCTGCCCATTGATTGGTTTCTACTAAATCTTCTTGTTATGAGCTCATGTAACTCCCCAATTTCCCTTTAAGGAACATCATTACACTCTCTCCAAAAGGGGCAAAATCGTCTAGCTTTGCATGTGTTTATGTAAATTATTGTTCTAATGGCTGTCTGTTTTAATGTGCTCTACAACCCCCAAACCTTCCCTTCTTTGCTTAGAATTTGAGGATTTTCTCATTTTAAAAAATATCTGAGGGGCACCTGGGTGGCTCAGTCGTTAAACATCTGCCTTCGGCTCAGGTCACGATCCCAGGGTGCTGGGATCAAGCCGGCGTCGGGCTCCCTGCTCCGCGGGGAGCCTGCTTCTTCCTCTCCCACTCCCCCTGCTTGTGTTCCTGCTCTTGCTATCTCTCTGTGTGTCAAGTAGATAAATAAAATCTAAAAAAAAAAAAAAAAAAAACCACCTGATTTTTTTCCCCCCTGAAAACATGACAAAAACAGCTTTTCTCCATAAACCACTAGGAAATCATTTACTTCCCCGTGTTTTCATAAAATTCATAAATCTTGTCCCTGCTTAGGACATGTTATGAATTAATTGATAGGACATCTATCTCTGAAGAGTTAAAGAATTGCCAACAGTGATCAAGCCCGCGTGCTCTCTCTGGCTCTTGATATGGTGTTGACAGCCAAGCAAAGAGCTTCTTCAATAAATCCACTCTCATATTCAAGTTTTTCCAGATGTGAGAAGTAATTAAGTCTTTGCATTTATTGAGGCCTTGTATGCTTTTCAAGAGGGAACTAACTGGCAGCTGTGGTGAATTAACTCTGCTCCAGTGCATGTGTATGTGTTGTGTGTGTGTGCATGTGTGTATGTGTGTGTATGGTGTGTGTGTGTTTGTGTGTTGTGTGAGAATGTACGTATATAAAAGCACACATGTGGCATTTGCCAATAGTCAAGCGAAATCAGGCCTGAGAACAAAACACAACAAAGAGCTAATTTCAATAAACACCAAACATTGTTACAACTGTATTTCACAGTGGAGAGCCGAGTGCTTTGTCCGGTGGTAACTTCTTTTCTACTTTTGCCAAATGTTGAAGGAAAGCAATGAGGATAATTAAAGCATTTCTATCTGTTAAAGGATTTTTTTTTTTTAAAAATGGTGAAATCACGATTCTCATGAAAGACAAAATAAACACACTTAAAATATTTTAACTCATTAGTGAATGAGGGCACCAGTAAGAAGTTAAGATTGGTTCAAAGGTGAATTTGGAGAATGAGTAATAAGGAATTGCTGAAATGAATTTAGAAATAAAGGCAAAAAGCTCTATTGACAGGACCAGTAATCAATTGCTTTTCCCCAGGACACAATTAATTTGCATTTGTATGGATAAAGCATCATTAGCATTGTTACCAGTTTTTAACATTTTATGGTCTCATGAGGCAGTTCAGACAGCAAAAGGCCAAATTACCCAGAAGGTAACACTAGATAACACAGGAGGTAAATTTTATTTTTTTGCCAGTTTCAAAGTCTTTCACAATTCTTCCTGACACATCTCGCACGAAATTCTAGGAAAGGGATACTTTTTGGTATAGCCAAGCTGTTTGATTGAGCCTGGCCCTTTGGTTCTGGTTACAAGGCTTACAGAGGCCACTCAGACCTTGGGCTTCTCCCAGCAGGAAGGCCTGTGGAAGTGACTGTATGAGCTTCACTGTTGTTTATACTGAACTAATGTCTCAAGTAAGCAGTGAATTAAATCAAAGTCCTTCAGTTCGCTGGATGCTCGTGTAAATGTGGACTCTGAATGAGAACACATGCCCCTCAATACATCTGGAACAATACTTTTGATTTTGGCATCCCAACCACACCTGACCCGGAAATTGTGCCAAAAATGATTTGCAGTTTCTTGTTGTTCTCCTCCTCTGATACCAGTTTAGATATATAGCTCTCGTTTGTGAACAGGATCTCTACTTGTGAAAACAGGAACATGAATACAAAAAAACCCCCATTCTATTAAATCTTATTTTAATGGGATAATTAGTAATGGTGACAATTATTCAGGTTGCTTTGTATTCTTTTGATTTCTAATTAACAAACAGTAATGAAACGACCATTAAAAAGGAGAAGATGGGCTTAATGAATGTAAATTGTAAAAATAGATTGGGCTAATATTAAGTGAAGCTCTTGTCTTTTATAAAGAAGACAAATTGCCCAAGAGAGCATACATTTCTGGTTTGAAGAAACAATTTCATCCCCTCATCTACCAGTAAAGTTCTCTTTTGGACAGTTGCCAAACTGTGAGGAACTATGTGAGGCAGAAGTAAAACGACCAGGGGTTCAACTGAGACTTCTGGGAGGTAGTCATAAAAAAAAAAAAAAAGAAAAGAAAGAAAGAAAGAAAAGAAAAAACCCAGGCAACTGAAAACAAGTCTATGAAAGACTGCCAAGACAGGCAAACAAGTCAGATGAACTAATTGCTCTCTCATCTAACCATTCAGGGGGAATATTTTGTAATAAGAAATCTTGAATTGATTCCTAAGATGGAAAAATTCAGTTTATCTCTGGAAGTTTTCCCTCAACTCAGAACTGAATCTCCATCTATTTTAATTATTATGGATTTTCATTTGCAAGTCTCTCATCACCATGTAGGCAAAAAGCACATGTTCTATCACTATCAAGAAAAGAGGAAAAAGTGATGTCAGTATGAAACATTGATCACAATCTGGGCAATTCTTACTGCACATGACCTTAAGAGCCCTGTAGACAGGGGAACACTGCAGGACAGGTGTTGTTCGTACACAGGAGTTTCCTTGGCCAGGGGCTCTGTCCCAAGACCTGAATCACCCCTGGGACCTGGCAGTTGCTATGGAAATACATTTGCTTACACAAAAACATCAAACTCTAAACAGATTAAAGACTTTTGGGAGCACCTGGGTGGCTCAGTCGGTTAAGCGTCTGCCTTCGACTCAGGTCATGATCCCAGAGTCCTGGGATCAAGCCCCTATCGGGCTCCCTGCTCAGTGGGGAGTCTGCTTCTCCCTCTCCCTCTCTCTCTCTCTCTCTCTCAAATAAATAAAACCTTAAAAAAAAGAAGACTTCTGTATTGTAATATGCAAGTTAGCCCTTATCTTTAGGCTGTTAGGCTGTATGAGGCTCTTCTGGCCTTTAAACACATACTGATATTATAGAGTCTTACCCGGTGAAATGAGAAGACCCTTTCATATCAAGTGCTTTTCCTGGAACTGTATAACTTTGTTGGACAGTTGACAAATGTTGTGTTTATGAGAAGCTTTGCTATTTTTTAACTGCTTTGCTTTTAATAACTTCTGGCAATTTGGTTTTTCTCTTTAACTATGGAGAATTAGGGTGGAGAGGGATTAAAAAATTTGCCCTAGAAGATGTGGGAGAGTCATAGAGGGAAGTCGAGGGTCTTGCCATAAATAATGTGATCCCCACGTTGGTCTCATTCAGTATGAGGGCATGGGTAGAGTACTAAAGTAAGAGGTAGGCAACATACATAAAGTACACAATAAGCAAAAGGGATTGGCAGTTATACTGATATTCCCTTATTGGGGTGCCCCAAAGTGAAGATATATATTAAACATGACATTTAACTTGGTTAAAAAAAAAAGAGGGAGATAGGGAATTTTGAAACATGATAGCTATCCATAAAGAACTTTCTTCTTATTTCCCAAGTTGCATCTGGGAGCTACTGACAAGAGAGCTTTGCTGTGATAAAGTGCAAGGCTTAAAATGTTTTCAAGAAAACTTTACATGAATTTTATATCATACTTAGAGGAGAGAGGAAAAAAAAAGAAGATCCATTCAATCAGAAGAAATAATGTATGTTGCTTGCCAAACAATCCATTAAGGGGTTCATCCAGCACGTCTTGAATGATGTTTTTTTTTTTCCTGCCTTATCTTAGCACAGACTATGGTTATTCACCATTACATCCCCAGCACCAAGCACAGTCAGTGTCTGACATAGCAACACTTATTTAAATGAATGAACGTAAAGCTCTGATTAAGCTTTGGTCCTGGTATTCCATTGAGTAACTTTGTGAATGAGACAAATAATTAATTTCTCTTGGTCTTAATTTTGTCCTCTGTAAAAGAGAGGGCTTTTAGTAAGATTGATTTCTTTTTTTTTTTTTTTAAAGATTTTATTTTTTATTTATTTATTTGAGACAGAGAGAATGAGAGACAGAGAGCACGAGAGGGAGGAGGGTCAGAGGGAGAAGCAGACTCCCTGCCGAGCAGGGAGCCCGATGCGGGACTCGATCCCGGGACTCCAGGATCATGACCTGAGCCGAAGGCAGTCGCTCAACCAACTGAGCCACCCAGGCGCCCCAGTAAGATTGATTTCTTAAGGATCCCTCTGGGTTTAAAATTCTGACTCTAAAATCCACAAATGGAAAATGTGTGTTTACCTTGTGTATGGTGTTTGGTTTTGCTTTCAGAACTTCTGTGTATAATCTCAACAGGTTATTTTCTTCCAGCACAGTGGAGAGTCAATAAGCACATATTACATGATGGGAAATGAGGAAAAGCAGCCATTGCAGTTCACTGAAGGTAACTCACTATGGGATTAGATGTCACTATGAGCGACACAAGTCATCTGAAGCAGCTTTGGTGAAATTTTCTCCTCATGCTTCTAGAAGTTTGATAGAAAAGCTTACAGAAATTGCTCTTCCCTTTTTCCAAATAAAGATTATGTGATAGATCTTCTGTAGAATATTAGAACAGTCTTTTGACAGAAGACTTGAGGGAAACAGAGGTCAGACATTCTGCTCCCTTATGGAACAAATATAATGTGCAGAGAGATTCCTTGTAGAATTCTCTACACAGCTATGTTTAAAATAACATAGTTGTTACTTTAAAAGTGAAGGTTTCCAAATTCAGTGCCCTTGGGGACTTCTTTTTGGCATTTTGCTAGTAAGCAGGATATGTGATGCCATTAAGTTAGCCTGTATCAAAAATCATCTCATGAAAAGACCAACAACTATTCTAGAATACATTATTTTTTCAGAGTAGGATAATGTTTCCCTAAGTAATACTTCACAGAAGAATGTTAATTTTCTGGAGCATCGGGTATCATTAAAAAATGGTAGGTAAGTAGGTAGATAAGATTAGATTAGATGAATAGGATTTCATGTTTCAGAAATGCTGGATTAAGAAAACCTAACCAGTTTTCTTGGTTGTGGGTCTTCTTGGAGCTTCTGATTTGTCATTATGGCATGTGGATCTCTAAGTCATAGGGGTAGAGATGAATATACAGGTTTTTCGAAACATATTTGCTTAAGAAACCTCCTTCCCCCTCCAGAGTATTCTGTGGAATTTTAGCCTCATGGAAAACAATTTGAGGAATAATCTATATCATATAGATGTTAGAATATTTTTCTTGTCAGAATTTTTAGTTTAGGTAAGGCCAAGGCAATTAAGAAGAAAATCAATAATGACAAATTATGAGTTGCATAGACCCTTGTTATTGCCTAAGTTGACAATAAAGGATTTTTTGAGAAATATATTTTTAATTATATAACTGATGACACATGTTACATTATAAATATTTTTCCAAGCTTTTCCAGGCATGCAGTACACATTGAGGATTATATAAAGAGTGAATATTTTATAATATAAAAGCTAGTGAATTTATAAAAATTGACACAATGGGCAGAATTGGAAGAGCATGGTTATTATTTTTTGAAACAATGATGTTTCTAGAATTCTTAAATGATATATCAACCTATGTTAATTGCAACTTCTCATGTTTAATGATGTTTACAATTAAAATAATACAATAGCAATATAAGATTAACAGTCATAATTAACTCAGAATAGATTCTTTGAAGTGGTTCAAAGGGCTTTTCATAATAAATTACTAGCCTTTAATTAGCTAATTTAAAGTTAGTACCTTTTAGAATGTGAGAAGTATGTGTATGTCTCATAAAAAATTTAACTTAGGTTTCAATGATCTGGATTCACTATACCAAATCCGAGATATGTCTGACGTCCCAGCAAAAGCTTTATTTAGATGGAGTTGAGAAATCTTTGAGATAACAGGCTTTGGGCTCTGCTATCTTGAGTGTTATAGTGGAGTCATTTTTCCCACAATCTTTAAGTTTCTCTCAAACTATTTTATGAATGAATTAAATTAGTGAAATATAAATAAATGGTCTCTTTTGGATTGCTTACCCAGTTTAGAGAATGTTGACTTTAAAAGGTCACAAAATTGAATTTTGCCCATTGGAGTGGTATTTCCACTTGGGAGGCTCGCCCTGGCTGACCTCCGCAATCCCATCCATCCACTCACACGCAGTTGTGATAAGAGGGTGAAGTGTGAACTAAATAGGGATGAGGCCTGGGCAAGGTCATTTCTGCCAGAACACCAGAGACTCCAAGAGCTCAAAGGTGCTGTAGTACAGAGAAAGGGGCTGTTCCCGAGAATTCAAAAAAAAAAAAAAAAAAAAAAAAGAAAGAAAAGAAAAGAAAAAACACCTCTATACATAGAGTAAAAATGAGGGTCCCTATATTTGAGGATGTAAAAGATGAAATGGAAGAGGGAAAAACAGAGGAAGAAGAAGATGAAAATGACACGGTGAGTGGGAACACACCAGCTGAAGAAGGGTATTTGTTCCTCTAAGTTGATCTTTAGAAAAAAATATTTCCTTTCCTTGTTTTTCTGGACAGGTGTTTTTTAAGCCTGTTATTGAAGACCTAAGGATGGAATTGGCCAGAAAATGCACCAAACTCATTAGTGATGTAAGTGGCTTAAGGAATTTTTTTCTTATTTTGCAGTGTGTGTGGGGCACTATTATGTCATCGAATCATTGAGTTGGGGAGAAAACCCTGCAATCATCTGTTAAAACACAATTATTTTCCAGATCATGGAACTAAGTCCAGAAATTTGCGTTGATTTCCTCAAGGTCACCTATACAGAGAATTTCTGTAGGAGCAGGTCTCCGTGGTCTTAATCCAGAGTGCTGTCCCTTATGAATTTCACTGTCACTCTGGCAAGAAATCATAAAGCATTGAAATTTCAGAGCACATTCTGTGTGTGAACCACAAAGCCTTTTAAAATTTGTATGGTGATGGAATTTATTTCGGGAGGATCTCTGTCTAAATGAATGGTTTTTTTTAAAAAACACTTTGGGGATTTTTCGAGGACTCTGATGAATGCAATAGTTTTCAAAACCAGAAAACAAATATATAATTTTGTATATTGTATATATATATGTATATGTATATAAATACGTAAGATGTATTTATAATCTGGGGTTCATGGGCTACTGAACTGCATGGTAAGAATCCTGAACTAGATGATGACAGTATGAGTAAAAAGGAGCATTTTTCTCATGACTTTTTTCATTACTGGGATCAGTGTATATCCTATCTCCGGGGAATCCTAGAATAGTAGAACTATGTAACATATATATACACTAGTAGTTATGTAATGGTAAACCAGTAAGTACGTAAACTAGAATTCTAGAAGCACAAGGAAAAAGTATTGCTCACCAGGGAAGAGCATTTAGATGCTCTCATTAACATGACTGTAAGAGAGTTGCCGGTGCAGAGGAGAGATGACTTGTGAAAAGTGAATAGGGCCTGCGTCTTTAGAGAAGCGAGCACAATACTGGCCGTTTCTGTTGTAGTTAATGAGCAAAGTGATCAGAATATTTTGCAAATGTTTGTTTTCAAAGGACGTCAATTCGGGGAAGTGGGGTGGTACTTTGGCGTGTTCTCTGAAGTCAACCTGCCTACATCAATTTAACAGTAACGTTGGGGCATGTAATGGGACTGGGCTCAGTTCCTCAAGGGCAACATCTATTACAGTTTCTTTAAGTAATGGTAACACATCTGAAATGTTTAGTGAACTGTCTGGAACATTGTGAGCACTCAAGAGATGTTAGTGTTTATTAACTACTACACCTGTAAATTATTTTTGTATCCACCCAGTAACATTTTATATATGACTCTCTGTCTCCTTGTGGCTTGTCAGAAAGAGCCAGAGGATGGTGGGAATCATACTCTTTCCATATATTTGACGTGTAATGTAATTGAATTTTAAATGGAGTATTTCTCTGTGCTATTGTTGAGAGTTCTAAGCTACTGCATGTGAAAGTTCTTTGTAAACTATAATACTGATGGAATGATGACAACAACAGTAACATCAGCCTAGTTAAGATTTATCGAGGACTATGTGCCAGGCATTGCAGCTTCTAAGATGGGTTCCACTGTTTTTCTCATTTTAGAGGTGAAGAAACAAAGACTCAGAGAGGTTAAGTATCTTGCCTGGGTCACACAGTTAAGCAGTGGGGAAAAGGATTGAACACAAAGCCCTCTTGGCCTTAGCCATTCTGCTGTGTTTGCTCTTTCTGTATATTTCCTTGCACAGTTTATCTTAGCTTTACTGTTATTGATTACACTAATATTGGTAATGGGAATGCTACTATTTATTTATTTATTTATTTATTTATTTATTTATTTATTTATTTATTTAAAGATTTTATTTATTTGACAGAGAGACACAGCCAGAGAGGGCACAGAAGCAGGGGGAGTGAGAGAGGGAGCAGCAGGCCCCCCACTGAGCAGGGAGCCCGACGCGGGGCTCGATCCCAGGACCCTGGGATCATGACCTGAGCTGAAGGCAGACGCTCAACCATCTGAGCCAGCCAGGCACCCCTGGGAATGCTACTATTTAAAACCTGAAGTTTCATAACTCCAGAAATAGTACCTCTTCCAGCGTTGTTATGTTTTTTATTAAAGGGTAATTGTGGATGAGCTAAAGTATATTATATAAACCATTGGAACCGAAGTGGCAACTTCAGTGAGTAGGTGATTTTATTGGAGTTGTTTTGGATAAGATCATTTTTCAGTGACTGTAAAACCAACCTTATGGTGAGGGGCATGGCCTTTACCATTTTGCAAAAGCCAAAGCCCTGTTAGTCCTCTCCCATGTAGGAGAAATCAAATGCGTGGGAGTAATTTCTGTTTATTATAGATTTATGCTGCATGGCAGAATCTCTGTACTTAAATATTTAGATCACAGATTGTGGCCTAATTTATATCTGTGTACGTGCTCACCTTTTCTTTCAAAATAGAATTCCATACTTTTTAAGATACTTTTTTTTTTTTAATTTTTGGAATTTTTATATTTACCAATGAAGAGTCTGAACAAGGACTTCTTTTGTCTCTAAAACAAAACTGAAAAGAGGAGTTTGTACCATCATTCTAAAAACAAATTTTAATTTACACTTTCTGGAAGGACTTTATGTACTGGACCCAATAGATTTTCTAGGTTTTCGAAGTTTGGTTGAAAAGGTATTTAAGTACAAACTGCTTTATCCACGGTCAGCGTCATCGGTGTTTTTATATGGAGCTGATGAAATTACATTGGAAGTTCTCATGTCTATTCTATTGTCTGCCTTACTAGATGGTTGTCTAAAATGTGTACTTGAGTTGCGGCAGTCACGGAGCGGAAACCGATGTAGAAGTGGACGAATGGTCCCAGGGAATTAGATGGGAGTTCCAGCTGAGGCCCTCTCCTGCTTCTGACGGTTCCCCTCAGTTAGTGCCCACATTTCATTTAGTGCAAGGGCCTTTTCCCGGGTCTCAAACTTAAAGACAAACCTTCAGGTCTGTTCATTTGTTTTCCAATCCCTTGTATCCCAGAGGGGCATCTCTGTGTTTACCTGAGCCTTTTTGTCTGTTTGAAGGCAATCTCTTTGTAGCCCGCGTCCTCAGGTGAATTTGGCGTCTTGTTTGCCTGGTCTGCATGGGTCTTCACCTTGAAGCCGTGAGAAGTGGCCTCACGTTCTGTTCACCAAACCATATAGCTAGTGGGCCACACACCTGGGATTTGAAACAAGGTCTGCCCGACTCCCAGACCTTGGCCATCATCATGTTGTTCCTCTTCTGCTGTGTGCCAGGCACCCCACATATAGTACTGTGGTCTGTGTCACTAATGTTGCATAGGAATGATCTAGAAATAAGTCCAGGGACTTACAGTTCTCCCTAGAAAGAAATGGATGTTTTTCAGGTCAGGTGGCTTCACTATGGGGCATCAGTGTGAGGCATTTTTCCATTTTTTTTTGCTCTACCTGGTTTCCCTCTGCATAACTCACTCTCCCAAATTACCTGGTCCTCTGAGGTCGCCTCTTTTATTTTTCTGTTAACCACATAATGCTTTTTATTCCCCCAGATATTCTCTCTCTCTGGGCCTATTGGTCAACTATCTAATGAATTCCTTGAATAAGTCAAGCCTATTAACTATATTGAGCCATCAGAATCATGGATCTAGTAGCCTTTTGTCAGGTGGTCGTAGAACATATTAGGTTAAAGGAGATATTTTTGTGTGTTTCTTATAAATTAGGCATCAAGAGTGTCTGCAGAGTGAGTTTGGCCACATCTGCATGAAGCTTGTGACCCAGTGTTTTGGTTCAACCCCTTTGAGGGTATTCACTCGCATGGCAGCAAAAAGAATATTTTCCAGGCAAATGAACATTGTCGTGGGTAAATCCTTCCAGTGCTAAAAGCATCAGATTCCACGACTATCCCTCCAGAGAGAGCTCTGATTGTGTTAAGAGAACCTGGCATAGCAGCCTTAGCTTGGAGCGTCCTCCGCCCCATCACCACAGAGTGAGGGGACTGCTGTTCTCTCTTCCAGGGTTCGATCCATTGAGCCAATATGGCTCCATTTGACAGAAGATTTTCTCGATACTTTTGGTTAAGAGTGCCTGGAAAAGGAGGGACGCCTGGGTGTCTCAGTTAGCTAAGTGTCTGACTTTGGCTCATGTCATGATCTCAGGGTCCTGGGATCCAGCCCCGTGTCAGGCTCCCCACTCCGTGGGTCATCTGCTTGTCTCCTTCCCCTCTGCCCCTACCCCTGCTCACATTCTTTGTCTCTCTCAAATAAATAAATAAAATCTTAAAAAAAAAAGAGTACCTGTAAAAGGAAATATCCTCAGACATTTCTACATCTGTCATCCAAGGTCAGCCATTAGCTACTGTCATACCAAGTGAAAGAGACTGGGCTAAGAGGAGAAAGCATCACCGAACTGATTTAACTCTAATTGTAGTTGAGACATGGTGGGATTAATGGGTGTGGTCAGAGCAGAAGGTAAATATTTGGGGTGTCTTACTGAGTATTAAGTCATCAACTTTGCCCACCTTTTTTTTTTTTCCTATTAGAAAGTAACTTGGATAGTATCTTGGTCATGAGTGCAGATGGCCACCAGTGACAGGAAGACCCTAACATAGAAGCTTAACATATAGGTGGGATTTTTCATTCTCACATAATGAAGTGTGGAGGTAAAGGGTCCAGTCTTGGTATGGTAGATACTCTCAGGCTCTCAGGTTCCTTTCCTTCTGCTTTGTCATCATTAGTATGGTGACTTATTGCCTTGTGATGACTTCATGGCTGTTGCATCCCTATGACTGGGAAAGGTGGAAGAGAAAAGTGTCAAAGGGCTGAGCCAGCAAGTCTTTCCCCTTTGCCCCAGAAACACCAGGAACACTGCTGGGAAGACTTCTATAAATGTCCTGTGGCCAGAGCTGGGCACCAGGGGAGGCCAGTCGCTGGCTAAGGGGAAGGAGCAAACCGTGTCTGATTTAGAGCAACTCATCCTCTGGGACTGGGGCAAGGGTCTGGCTACTCTCATAAATACATCTGGGTTCTGTTATTGGGAAAGAATGGGGTCGCATAGGCAGTCTATTCAATAGATGGGGCCATGGCTCTGTAGGAAGTGGCCGTCTATTCAGTGATTTTATTTCACCTGGGATGTTGTGTCCCTCACCGGTGTAGTTCCCACCCATCTATCTTTTTCTATTATCTTGGTAGAGGAAGGCTAACACTATGTAGCATTCTTTATATAAAAATGTAAGATCATTTGCTTATCATGACTCAGGTAAAATTCATTAGAAATACAATAGGAGTGACAATAAGCAAATAATATGTGTGTGTGTGTATGTATGTGTGTGTGTACCTATCTTTTAAGACCAAAGAAAGGACTGGAGACCCCACTTAAGACTGAACTATTTGCCTGCACAGTGAAGGAACTAAATACTTCACCCTTATCTTGTGCTCTTGTCCTGAACATTCTGCTCAGGTCAGAGCCTATCCGGGGACCCTGTGGCCATTGCATACACCACTGCAGTCAAGAATGTGACTGTGAGGGGGGAGAAGATAGTGGCAAAAGATAAAAATAATGAGCCAAACTTAAACCTAATGATAGGTTATTTTCTCTCACACTTAATTATATAATGGGGATACTTTTTTTTTTCTCTCCTTATGATCAAAATAGCCTACTATTTATCATACTGCCATTAACTGTTTAATTACTAGTGACTGAGGAGGGTGATTTGCAGAGCCCTAAAATTAGGGCTAATCTCTGAGAAGAAAAAAAAGTAATTTAGAGCTCAGATAAGATAAATATGTTCCAGTGTTGATTTCATGAATAAAGCAAATGTGTAATGCGGTAGGCGTCTCATACCTAAGAGTCACAGCAGTGAGATACGGTATTTTGCTTAGTATGTTCCTATCTGGTCACACCTCAGGTCGAATTATGCCCCTCAAGTCAGGTTTACCTGTGGCAAATCTCGATGTAATGTTAGTGTCGCAACATCGTGTTAGTCACGTCCTTTAAGAACCCGGTATATGGTCAACTCAACTTCACTTTTAGGTTATAATTAGGGAGACCATGTAATTTATCATCTGAACTGGGACATTTTTTTCAGCATAAGTATTTACAGTTTTGGGTAGATAAACATGACTTTATTACAGGATGATACAACTTTTAGCAAATTACCTTCATCCTCTCAACTGGTCATAAATTTTGCCTCACCAGTTTTCAGATTGAGTGGCAATTAGCATGAGAGTGGGATTACATTTTAGGGCCTTGCCCATATAGTTCCTGACTTCGCCTCATGTGTTCATGCAGGGTCTCCCCCCAGAGTAACAATTCTGGCCTCTCCTCAAGGGGAAAAGAGTAACTCCTTTTACTACTGAGTTTGAGAGAAGAAATGAGCATGCTCAGTTCAGCCTCTCTGGACTTTCTCTAGTGCATCTGCCTATCCATAGCGTTCTGGAATGATCTCCACCATGTGGCAAGCTTTCAGGGCAGGTTCTGCTCTTCCTCCCCCTTCAGGGGAGGCAGATAGGGAGGCCTATGGGTGCCCCTAAATTGGGTAAGTTTGATTTGAGCAGAATTAATTAGTATAAGGGAAGCTCATCATGGCTACTGTTTGAGCCCCTTCCTCTAATTCAGCATGTATAGGTAATGATGCTAACAGTAATCTCCATTGTTTGATTTCTGCCTCTACTTCTTAATTGGTTCCATCTGTCCTGATGACTACTTGTCTTAAACCTAGAGGTAGGCAGCTATGTTTTTGTTTGATTGTAGGCTTAACTGTTCAGTCAGTGGCTTGAAAGTAACAATAAACTAGGACACTTGTCGAATGAAATGAGAGTGTTGAATAATTATGCTGAGAAAGCTGGGCAGACAGGACACATAGTCACTGTGCCTCCGCCCCCATGATCCTTGATGATAACAGGACTCTTACTTATCTAAAGAACAGTCTTTTCTTTTCTGTGTCTCATCACCTTTGTGGTTCTGTGCTAGATATCCATTTATTTGATTTGGCTGGTTTTGAGCATCATTCCTCATTTGAGTATTTACTTTAGAAAACAGACTTCCTCAAGTAATTCTGTTCAAAAGAGGGGCATTAAAATTGTTTTTCTTCTTTCTCATCTTCTGTAAATTATTCTCTCTTTTAGATTCATTATAAAGAAGAGTATAAAAAGTCTAAGGACAAGTGTACATTTGTGACTGACACTCCCATGCTAAACCATGTAAAAAATATCGGTGCTTTTATTTCTGAGGTAAGGCTTCAAAACATGCAAAATAGTTTGCATTTTCATTTTCTATTTATGTG
This sequence comes from Mirounga leonina, assembly GCF_011800145.1. Classification (NCBI taxonomy): domain Eukaryota; kingdom Metazoa; phylum Chordata; class Mammalia; order Carnivora; family Phocidae; genus Mirounga; species Mirounga leonina. The sequence continues at coordinate 2,036,517 of NW_023270453.1, forward strand.
GATAAAAATTTGTGCATTAAAATTAGAGAATAATATTTTTGAGAGCGCCACTGAGTGTTGGTAATATCTACATAATTATGTAATCCTATGCACCATATCAATTAACTTTATGGTTGATATATTTTATTATATATGTCTATATTTCAACTCTAACCCTTTCATATTTATGTAGGATCACTCTTGAAAAGAGATATTTTATTTGATAAGTAGAAAGTACTGGAAAAATAGTTTTAGAAATTCCATTATTTTATTTCCTAATCGGTGTACTAGTTATAAGTTGTTGAATATCATTTTGAAAATAAGTAAAATTTACCAGCTGATTCTATAAAACGTGATACCTTTGGTAAGTAATTTTAAATCAATTTAAACTGTTTTTGAGTAGGATCAGTTCAACAGAGACACTTATTATGAGACCACAGAGAAACGCATTACATTCATTTTCCAGCTGAAAAATCATACAGTCTCTGAGAGCATTTCCAACTGCAGATTATGCTGCATTATAAAGCACCATGTTAACAGCGATTTCTGTGAGGAGGCATTTCTGTAGTCTGTGACTAGATCACTCAGGAGAGATAAATTTGAAAAGAGAATGAGTACAACAGTATTGCAAATGACTGACATTTAGTGTTTCATAAGTTATGTTGGAAAAAGATCACCATGATATTCTCAGGATTCTTTCTGCTGATGTGAAAACACTTTGAGGAAAACTGGCAAATTTTCTCTTATTGAGTACCCACATCCAACGAGTTGTGAGAACACAAGGATTACACAAGGCCTACGCTCAATAAATCCACGCTCACATCTAGTTTTGAGTGGGGGTAACGTCAGTGTGTGGAAAAACGTGGTTTTGTAGGTTTGCATTAGCTTTTATTTCTCCTGTGCAAAGACTCTCTTGATGTTTCTCATTCCCAATTGATTCTTTTTCCTGAAGGAGTTAACTGCAGAGCACAAAAAGAAAAAAAAAAAAAAAAAGGAAGTGGGCAATCTGTTGTGTTACTTTGCACCTAATCTCTCTAAGAGAAATGGTGAAGGAGCATTTCTATTTACTAGTAATGAATTTTGGGGATCACTCTGAGACAATGCAGATTGGAGGTGGGAAGACACAGAAACAACAAAAAGGTACCTCCCCGCCCCCACCACCTCAGTCATGGTAGAAGGATGTTAAAAAGATTTGAATAAAGGAGCACTGTCCTTTGCATTCAAGTTCTAGACACTACATTCTATCAACTTGTATTTTCTGGAACAACTCAAATGTCTCATTTTTCTCAGGTTTTTCTTTGCTGATCAAACATCTGAAACTCTCTATACAACATGCATAGGTTAAAATAAAAAAGTAGTCATTATTTTCTTGAGCATCTCGTTTTAAAGCTTTTTCCATAATAAATTGGATTTATCTCTCTTCAGAATATGTTCTTCAGTCTAGTATCTAAGGTTAAAATGGTCTTCAGGTTTTTAAATTAATTCTGTTTCTGAAGAAAATTTCTTTTTATTCTCTTTCAATATTCACAGTAAAAAAAAGTAGTGCTTATTAGTTTTTTTTCCTTTTTCCCCCCTCTAGGCAAAATACAAAGGCACCATTAAGGCGAACCTCTCCAATTCTCTTTATAAGCAGATGCCAGCCACAATCGATAGTGTTTTTGCAAGAGAAGTTACGCAGCTTCAGAGTGAGGTGTGGTTTTCCTAAATTGTTATATAACTATATATATCGAAATTTAACCACATACAATCAGCATCTTAAAATATATTAATATTTAAAATATGTATTCAAACATAGATAGCAAAAAGGTTGTTTATCTTGGGTTTTACATATTGGATGAAAATTGGAAGCAGCTGACTCATGGGTTGTCAATAGTCACTGGTGGGTCACAGAAAATGAAAAGGACAGGCAAATTTGTTAGTCAAGTGATGCTGTTTTCCTAAGCCCATTCACAGTTATTAATAGAACAAATTTTAATCTTGTTAGGACAACTTACTTAGATTAAAAGCTGACAGGAGGGGCGCCTGGGTGGCTCAGTCATTAAGCATCTGCCTTCGGCTCAGGTCATGATCCCAGGGTCCTGGGATCAAGCCCTGTATTGGGCTCCCTCCTCAGCGGGAAGCCTGCTTCTCCCTCTCCCACTCCCCCTGCTTGTGTTCCCTCTCTCACTGTCTCTCTCTCTGACAAATAAATAAAATCTTTAAAAAAATAAAATCTGACAGCAAATATTAAACCTGTCTCTGATTTAGCATGTGATCTCTAAGTGGAGAACATTCCAGTGGTTTATTCGAAGTCCCGTAACGAGTTAATGGTTAAATTCAGGATCCACAAGTCTGTGCTTCCTCAGTTAGGCGAGAGGTTCCTGAATTTCCTTTTCTGTGGATTATGGATTTCCTGTGGAGTATCTCAGGTGGAAGTGGCCATTTTAGTGATTGCAAGTTGCAGACGAACTCAAGAATTGTCATCCTGTAAGCTCATTTTGAGTCCAGAAGAGTAATTTTCCCCTTTGGTACGTTCGACATAAGGAATACATAGTACATTTAATTTGTTGTATTTCTTAAAACAGAATTTCAAAATAGAATATTTCACTTCTTTCTCAGTCATCTTATTGTTTTGTTTTCTCCATAGCACAGTTTTTTTTTTTTTTTTTAACTTTATGAAATGGCTTCCTAAGTGATACGAGAGCAGGGACTTCCTGTGTCTTGTTCTCTGCTCTACCCCCGAGCTTAGAACAGTCCTTGGCACGCAGGGGGATAGTCAGTAAATACTGGTAAAATGGATTTTGTTGAATTTGTTGATTCCTTTTATAAGGAAATGTTTCCTTTTATGTAGTTTAATATTCTTAATGCTACATTTTAGGTTAAAAATAATAATGGACACATACAAATGCTTACTATGTGTCAGGTGCTGATCTATACATTTCACATATATTTATATCATTTAATCCGCATAAGTACTCCCAGAGATAGCCCCATTTCAGAGATGTGGAAACTGAAGCACAGAGGAGTTAAATAACTTGCCTGAGATCACACAGCCAATAAATGGCAGAGCCAACACATGGACATAGATAGTCTGGCTTCAGAGTCTGGGTTCTTAACCACACACTGCATCACCTCTTTCTTACCATTTCCACCACTCTTTTGCTTATTAAACAACTTGACTTCTTCCATCAAAATCTTTTTAGTTTTAAGTAGAGGATGCCTAGGTAATTTTAAAATAGTCTTAAAATAAAGTACTCTTGAAAAAGACTGAGCATTGTTATCCTTTGAGAACATCTTTAAGTACTTTATTATTACAAATTTAAATGTCCTCTGTGTACTCAGCTTGGCAGTAAACTAATCTCAGCTGTGCAACATGAGGCTAAAAATATATGATATCAGAGTTTTGCATGGCTGACCATGACTAATATGTCCCTTTTTTTCCCCTCACAACATCTGGTCATCTAGCCACTAGCTGATAATAAACGGACTACTTTATAACGCAAATAAGTACAATCCAACAGTTGATGTGTGACAAATAACAATTATGCAAGAAAGAATAGTCTCTTCTTATTTTTATACTTGGGAAGGTAACCTTGGCAGATATTTACATCCTCATTGTGTGAAAGTGCCCAACTTTTCTCACTTTTTATGGCAGAAACGAACATGTGCAATATAGGACTTTTTAAAAAAATTTAATTTAATTTTATTATGTTACGTTAGTCGCCATACAATGCAGTGTAGGACTTAACATGGAAGATAATCCATACTGTATATTGTGGAATCTTGTTTTCCCCCCAGAATAAGTTGTCTCTTGCCTTGTTAGCATGTGTTATGCTATAGTAGAGTATGCCCCTGGGAAAGACAGGTATGTGCTCCCAACACCGCCCACTGTTGTAATTAGTCACTGAACTTGTTAGTAAGGAAACACCTGGGTTCTGAATAAAGTATCTATTTCAATGGAATAATGTAATGTAATAACATTTCAGTGTAATGTAATAATACTTGTTGAGGTTTGTATAAATCAATTTTATTGTTGCTAAAATTGCAGTTCTCAGAGCTTACCTGGTAATAAGACTATCAAGAAAGTAAAACTATCTGACAGTGTCTGATAAAATTACAGAACTAACATTTTACTGTGTCCAAATTGTATCAGATTTGTGGTAACCTAAATTAGAGTGGTTGACACATTCTGGAATTTCAAGGTGTTCTGGATTCTAATGAAAAGTCTCCTAAACTGAGGACACTGGGTCAAAATGTTACGTTAAAATCAATTTGCAAACATTCTCAGCTGCTTACATCCAGACTAGAATGATAAGGTGAAGAGAGCTAAATTAATGCTCCTTACAGAAAATGACTGAGGGGAAGTCATTCTAAAAAAAGAGAGAGATGTGGAGATTTTAGGATGCTGTTTTACGAGATATCCCCCATTAAAAATTTTATAAACAAAGACCACAAAGAGAATTTCTGGAAACGAATGGACCATGCCATGAAATGGTGAGATCCTTCTCACCAGGGCTGTTTCAGGCAGAGGCTAAATAATCTCTTATCACAGAACTGATACAGGCTACTCAGGCATCTGGACTCAGATGTTTGACAGCCTATGTTTTTATCCATAGAGGCTCCGGGGTCCTGCCTAGCAGTGCATTTACCTATATAGTAGTTGTAAAATATCCTGAAGTTAGAAATGTATAGAGATCTTATATATATATATATACACACACATATATATATGATATAAAAATATACTGTGCTATACTATGCTATCAAATATGCAAGATAAATGTATGTACTACTTTTATAAACATATTTATATATAAGTATATAAGACTATTGCAAATGTCTTCCACTAGTTAGGTATCCAGTAGCAAGGCGACCTTGATTCTCAAGTATGAAGAAAACAGTGTTAATCTAGGGAAATGCTAAACAATAATGACAAATCCTAAGAAATCAAATTTATCAGAAAATTTATTAGCTTGTCATGATTTTCCATTAGCTATTTTAAGGATGAAAATCAATATGATAAATTAAAGTTCAGCTGCCTCCAATTTGATGTAATCTTAATTCTAAAGTGGTGCTTCGTTGTAGCTATAAATGAAATGACTTTTAATGCTGCAAGTAGAAAATTACAGAGCCTTTTAAAGAAAGAGTGCTTTTTAAAATTGTGCTTGATGACTCACCATTTCTATGATAACCCACGAAATGATCAGCTGCATTGATTATGTTTATAAAGTCACAAGTCATACAAACTAAACTAGGCACACAGCAAAAAGGAGCTAGTTACGTGCTATCTCCTTTTATTTAAGAAGAAGAAACAAATCTGATAAAGGTTTCTTCTTGGCATAATAGACCTGGTCACCCACTAAACTCCTCCTCCTTTCCCCCAAAGTTATAATATAGAATGTAATGGAACTGACATAGTGTTTTTTGCCAACTTAAATGGAGGTCCTTAATGGGTTTCCTATTTAACATAACTAATTGGTGAAAATGTAAAGATATGTTCATGAGAATTAGATATCCTGATGGATTAAATCAATGGACAGACTCTAACAAGATGAGTGATCCCTGAAATAACGGGGTGCTGCGTGTGAGTCCTGATAATCAACTAGATATACCGGATTGGATGTGAAGACAGAGTGGGGCAGAACTGAACAAGGCTTAAGGACACTAGGTGACAGGAATCTCAACGTAGTTATTAGAAGGAAAACACTGTGATCTATGGATACATGAATAATAGCGAGCACACAAGAAATCATAACCCAGACTAAATTGGACAGTTCTAATTAAGAGAGGTCAGACCATATCTGGAACATTCTGGGCATCTTAAGAAAGGGTGGATTAATTGGAAATTGTGCAGAGGAGGGCATTTAGGGGTACAGGGGCTCACGACCTTACTCCGTGCAGATGGTCTGGAGAAATGGGAGGCATTGACAGCTGTGTGCCCACACCTAAAGTTCCATCCGGTGAACTAGCCGCTAGAGGAAGACGTATTGGGGCTTCATTAAGGGAGGGGCTTTGTGTCAAAGCTTCCACAATTTAGAGACTGTGACACCCCAGCGTGAGTTCCATTTCAGTAAACGTTTTCAAGAAGAACTTGGTGGGGGAGCCAGAGAGGAGATTTAAATATTGATAGTTGTAAGAAATGGCTTTCTTTCTTTATGGTAAGAGGCGATGATTTTATTTTTAAAAATTAGTTTTGTAAATATCACCTTAATCCTCTAGACAAGTATATTATCTAAGTTAAATGAATGGTTAATACAGTTTATTAAAACCCATGAGGGGTTTAAGTTCATGAGAATATTTAATAAACTCATTTATTCAGTCTTTTGCTAAACATTTATTACATTTCTACTCTCTGTCATTCAATATGAGAGGCACAGGATATTAAAAGATGTGTAAGAAGATATAGGCATAGTTCTCAAGGAGCTAGTATTGGTAAAAAGTTTTTCCTTAAGTTGAGCTGTTATTCCTTTCCATTAAAAATTAGATCTTATTTTGTTCTTGTGACTACTCTTCCAGCTTTTCTCTTTAAATTGCCTCTATTCTCCTGTGTCGAGTTATCCTAACTCCATTTAATATTTTTATTATAAAACTTAATATCTATTTAAAATTAATTTTAAAATAATTTATTCATTCATTCCTATTTTATTTTTATTCATTCATTCATTGAGCAAATATTTATTGATCCTTACTTTGTGCCAGGCACTAGTTTGGGCTCTGAGCATTCACCGAGCTAGATAGTTACATTCTCATGAGGGAAGACAGAAAATAAGTAATTCTATAAAAATAAAACAAAAGTAATTAAAAAGTGCAAAGGAAATACATAGGATAATGGAATAGACTGCGAATAAAGGGACAATTTCTTTGCTGTCTTCTGAATTTTTTTTCCCCTAACTCTATCATTGAATTTGGTTACTTATACTTTTGAAGTAATCATTCTCATGCCTTCTGTCCATCCCAGGAGGGAACAAGTTGAAATGGTAGCAATGGATGACATTGGCATGATGGCTCATTTCCCTCAGGACAGACCTTGACATATCTCAGAAATCTGCGTGCATGTTTTATTTTCTCCCAAAGGTTGGGGCATTTAATGAGGTTTATGTTGTATTATAGCTGTGCCTGCAGAAAAGTCATAACAATTAATTAAAAATGAAAAATTTGCCTTTAAATATCTGGTCATTTTCCCCACTTTGTCAGTTGCTTTCCCAAGATTTAAACCTTGGACATTTATGACCCTAAGAGCTCATAGATTTGGAAGGTTTCCCAAAACCATAGCTGAGATTTAAGCTAGCTGAATATGAGTGGGGATTTTAGCATGCATATGGTCAAGGACTTTTGAAACAAACAGGAAAGAGTCAGACTTAGGATTCTAACCTGAAGCACTAACCTTAAAGCACTGAGTATATTCTCTTGTTGTAGAGGCTTAGGCAAATATGACCATCAGTGGTGGGATTGAAATACACAAACTCCTAGCAAAACACCAAAATTTAATAGGTAAGAATGTAGTATGCCCCTGAAAAAACTAACAATGATTTGTGTTTTTAAAGGTTGCCTATAAGCAGAAACATGATGCTGCCAAAGGATTCTCAGATTATGCCCATATGAAGGAGCCACCTGACATCAAACATGCCATGGAGGTCAATAAACACCAGAGTAATGTAAGGACCCCCTCCCTCATGTTTTTCTGGTAAATCGTGGTTACCCACATCAGGGCTAATGGATATGTTGTTGCAATTTACATATTACAACTCTCCTCTTCAAAAAGAACTTTAAAATTTCTTGTTTTTAAATCTCCCAGTATTCAGTCATAAATTCATCTGAATTACTCTATCAAAAGTCATTAAAACCTTGTAGAATGTCTTTAAAATGTCAGGTCCTTGCAGATATTGGAAGTTCTGCCTTGGACCTATTGGGTTATTGGCATTTCCTAGAGTGCCCTTGACTTGATGGTAAAGCTCTCGTAGTTTCCAGTCTAGAATTGTAGAAGAACTGGGAGAAAGGACACCAGAAACCACTGGCCTGGGGAATAGTCCCTCACAAAGGCTAGTGAGATAGTACCCCACTACTGTCTCTTTTGGAGCACATATGGAGAGCAAATGGTCAAACTTAAGACCCATGGAGAACATGAAAGCAGTTGATGTGTAATGGCTGACTTAGCAGAAACCAAGGGAGAGGAAACAAACCCATAGAAGATAAATTCTTTTAAAAGTTGTAAGTTAGAAGATTATAAAGTTGTAAGTTAGCAGGAGTATCAAAACTTCCGCGTGTTTGCTCAATGACCACCGCTCTCCTGGTGGCCTAGAAGAATAATTTCTTCCTGAAATTTCAGTGGAAGCTCATTTGTCTCCCCATTAGGAGTTCTTTGTTGTCTAGGAGGCATGTAGGAATTGTTTGTTAGGTTCTTAATGGGCTACAATCAGTTCAGATAAATGTGTCTGCCTTAGTTGGGTCAAGAAACTCCCTTTCTTTGGAAGCTACCTGAAACAACTGTGTCATCTCCCATGGGCTCTGTCCCACCACCTAGCTCCCTTACTGAGTGGGGCTTGGCTGACCTTGTGTCCCCAGAGCCTCAGCTGTGCAGTACCTCTTTCCAGGATGGCAACAGTTATCTGGTATTAAATTGCAATAGATCATTGCTTAAGTACAAATGGAGTGAGGTTTTACATTTTCACTCCAATGTGTAAATATATGCCAGTACCAAGACAGTTTCCCAAGATGGTTTAACTTGGATGAGAGATGAGAAAGCTACACGTCTGTAATTACCAGCAAGGCCATTTGAAGGGGATGCTTCGTAAGAACGGTTTGCTTACAGAATGACGGTCATAACCATAATTACTACCATTTAGCTAGCACGGCTGCGCAACAGGAACTCTGCCAAGACTCCCATTGTTTCCAACTCTCACAAAATCCCTGTACTGAGTCCCCATTCTGTAGATGAAGAAAATGAGATGAAAGAGTCAAACTCCCAGGTCCACCCTTTCTGGATGCCTCTTAAAAGGCATTGGTTATTGGTTGAGATTTTAAATGAAAATTTTAAAATGTGGGACAAAATAGGTTATCATCAGGATTTAGATCAACAGATTCAAGGAGCTGCAGGACCGAAGGGGTCAGCGGTGGCCCGGGAGGGGCTGGAGCGCCTTACACGGACCCTCGGGAGGCTGCTTCCAACTCTATAATTCAATGAAATTCAAATACGGAAGTTCCTTATCATAGAACTGGGGTTATTATTTTAACTCTGCCTTTTCTTTTAAAAGGTCTTTGATTGAGGGATTGAGGGAATAGAGTATAAAGGCCTTTTCTCTTCCATTCAATACTGTGTACTTATGGGAGAAGGATGTATTTACTTACACTCCTCTGCCTACTCGGCTCGACCTTCACATGCAAAGTTTGTACATATAATAGGATTTAGAAAGTGTTTAAGACTATTTACTCAGATTTAAAGTGAGAATGATATTTGTATTCTACCTGTGAAGTAGTTGATATTCCCCTAGAGTCAGGGCACTTAGAAGAATACATTTGTTGTCCCTACAATATGAAATTTAACCCTAGGTCTCGAAAGCCACAGGAAAGCAAGTACCTCTCCTGGTTCATAGGTGAGGCTGGTGCGTCTCCACAAAAGACAAAACTCTGTCTCCCACAAAACTTCAGTCCGTCGAAACCCATTTGCAGAGAATCTACTAATAGAATTACCCTTCCGTAATGTGGGATGTCCCTTTACATGATGCCTCTAAATGACCTGATTTAGCTTAAAAGAAAATGTGTTGTCACACGTACATCTGATTTGCCTAGAAATAAGGCATCTTTGCTGACCTTTTTATTTTATGTTTCTACCAAGAGCAAGTCAGCTTTCCAGTATCTGTTAGAGAACCAAGAAACTGGGCCAACTGCATTTAAACCTTTTAAGTTCTGCCTCCTTTCAGCTCAGACTTTTATTAGAACGTTTATCAGTGGGCCAAAGGGCATGTTTTTCCTTTCAGAACTGTTCTCTCCCTCATGCCTTTAGAAGTGTGAATAGGCAGAAGAGGATGGGGAGAGGACTTCTGTGAGGGCGGACTGAATTCTCACCTCTGTGTAACTCATAGTTTCAAGAGGAAGACTAGTCGTTCTAGGGGCACCAGTCTCTTCTGTCCCCCCCCAATTCAGTGAGCACAGAATGGGGGGGGAGATCATTTATCCGAATATCCTCCACTGAGGCATATAGTAGAAAAGGAATTTAGAGTCAGACCACATGTTGCCTGGAAGATCTTGGACAAGTTACTTAATATCTGCAAATCTCAGTGTTTCCATCTGTAAAGTGGGGCAGTGGTATCCAACTCACTGGGCTCTTGCGAGTATTAAATGAGATGGTGTATATATAAAGGGCTTTGCAGAGGAGCAGCTCCATAAAATATGAGTCCTCTTTGGTCCCCCTCCAATTTTAAAGGGTGATTTGAGAGGTTAGGATGATTTCATAGTCAATTTGAAATAATTAACAGAGCTTAGATTGAGAAAAGGGCCAAATTTTGTGAAATTTATATTAAGAAGCATTTAGGTCAGAAGGTCATGTTCAAAATGATCCTGAACCCATATAACTACCTATCTTGTTGATACTATAACCAAGAAATGATTAAAAACAGCCAATCTAAATCCTTTTTTATCTTAAGGGATGTATCCCTGCCAAATTCTTCTAATGTAATTAGAGAAACTGGAGATAATCTATCCGGTTACTTTCCCCTAAAGAAGGGCTCAAAATGAAAACCCCAGTAATATTATTAGTTCTCATCAATCTTATCAGAGATGCAAAACCCAATAGTTCTGAAGGAAGTCAAACAAATTTTGAACTGCCATCTTAAGTTTTGTAAGTAATGTGGTCTGTATAGACTTGTGATGAAATTGGAGTGGTAAACTCTTCCAAAACACCATATTGGTAATCAATTCAATGTGCATTGGAAGGAAGTATTCAGCAGGGGAAACAAGAGACTTCATGTTTAAGAATGATATATATATATATATATATATATATTCTTAATGGTAAGAAAACTTATCAGGAGATAAAATTTCTATTCCATCAGAAAGTGAAAAAGCTTAGAGATAAATCAGTAAAATGATACTAGAGAGGCTGTCATGGTTTTGTGTGGTTCCCCGATGTGACTTATAATAACAGCACTTTGGGAGTTAGTATTAAAATAGATACATTAGTGTTTTGCTCATCTCTGAGACAAGAATAGTTAGTAATACCCATTCTGCCTTCTTTACAAGATTGTGGTGGTGGTAAAATTAACTCATGAATAAGAAAACTTCTATCAACTCTAAAATGCTTTTTATAAACAATGACAACAATAATAATGAGAAAGATGCAGCTCAGTATTTTACTCCATCTTTTAGGAGATGGAAAACTTTTCTGCCTTCTGATGAATGTCAGATCCTAGGTTTACCTGTATATAAAAGGTTTACATTCTCTCATAAAAATAATACTTACAATCTAATCCTTTACTCATTTTTTACATACAGGATGCCCAGACAGAAATAAGCCTGAGATAGAATTTCCAGTCCATGTGCCTATGTGAGATACCTGGGGGCATTTCTAATGTGAGAGTTTAGGATAAATGTATTTCTTGGGAATGACTGCACGAGTGCTTCCAGATTATAACTAAATACAGGCCCCACTATGCCCTTCTATTCTGCCAAACTCAAGATGTAAATCCTTTCTAGTCTCTTCTCACCAAGAATCACGTTAACCTTCATCAGAGTGGCAAAGGGAATGATGGTTCTGGGCCAGTTGGGTTTGATTTCTTTAAGTCTGCTCACCAGCCTTAATTCCCCCACAGGGGTCTGTCTGTGGCTGCCATCCTGGCTGTCCCCTCATCTCTCAATCTTGGCATCTCCAAGGACATAAATCTGAGTCTCTCATTGGCCAAGCCCAACTCAGAACAATACAAGGAAGGGGACTGTGGATAACTTGTTCCAGTCCTGGGAGGGAATGTTGAGGAAGCCTGGTTGGACAGAGACAATGCAGCACAACAAGGGTGGGATGATGATTTAATGCATTCATGCACGTAAAGTGCTCAGAACAATGCCTGGCATGTTGGACCCTCTGCACAGATGTAAAAAAAAAAAAAAAATGCAAAAGACGTTATACACAACTAGTGAATCACTGAACACTACATCAAAAACTAATGATGTACTACTATATGTTGGCTAACTGAACATAATAAAAAAAAGATCAGGATTATAGGGAACAAGCTGAGATTAAAAGACAATAAAATGATGAAAGTACAAACTGAGGGACAAAGTGAACATGGCGAGACAAGGAAGAAATTCCAAAACAAATTTGATAGAATTAATATCTTTATTGGAGGCAATGAAGAACAGATTTGACACTGCAGAAAAACCTGAAATGGAGACTGTTAACCGGGCGTTTCTAGGTTTAGCAACAGAACTCCATCTCAAGTTAGCTAAGTAAAACATGAGAATTTATTGGCTTGCATAATTGGAAATTCAAGCTACCTTTAGGTGTACCTGGATCCAGAGGCTCACAGTGTCACTGGGACTCTTTGTCCCTCCCCATCTCATGGCTTTGCTTTCAGACAGACTGTCTAGATGGTCTCAAGATGACAGCTGGTGTTTCCAGAATTAAATCATCCCTAGAGCCACTGATTCCAGAGGGAAGGACAGAAGCTCTTTCTCCCTCCAGCCTCAGATCCATCAGTGACTCTGGCCCTCCCTGGGTTATGTGTCTGCCCTCTTATTGATTGTGGCTTCTAAAGAGATGAGATGTATGATTGGACAAGCTGTCATGTCACCACCCCTGTCGCCAAGAAGGTAGGCTGCTTTGGACAGCCCCACCAAATCACATGGAGTGAGAGGGAGGGGCAGTTTCCAAATAAAAAACCCCAGGCCGATACAGAAATTACACATGTCCATTACAGAGGCATAACTTAGGAAAATGACCCAGATATGTGGAAAAGGGCCAGGAAAGAAATTTAGTGGAAAAAAAAAAGGAGGAAGAGATCAAGCATGTATAGTAATAATTTCAGATGTTCCTGAGGAAGAAACCACAATCAGTCTTTACAGATAAGATTGTATGTTGTTATATGTTATTAAAAAGAAAAGGCCGTTTATCTTGGATACAAGATCAAGGTATAAGGAAATGATCATCATATGATAATTACTTTTTTGCCTCATGTGGGACCTCGAGAAGGAAATGAAACTTCATTGAAAGGCATAATACAAGGTTTAAAGAAGTGGGGAAATTCACCTTCTTCTCTTGGGAACAGACTGAAATAGTTTTGAGAAATTTTTCCCTAAGTCGTTTTGTAGGTTGAGTTGCATGCAATGCCCACTGAAGTTTCATTTGTTTCCTTTGTGGAACTGACTAGAATTATTCTAATGTTCATTTATGAGAATAAATAGGTAAAAATTAAGAAAAATTTTGAAAAAGAAGAGCAGTAGACAGAACTTGGTGTAAGGTATGTAAATCCTTATGGTCATACATTCAAGAAATGCGTGAGTGAGGCAGTGAATGTTAAGTCCTTAATATGCTACCTGGTCCATAGTAAATGGTTGAAAGTGGAGATTATTATTGGTGTTATTATTTCTCCTCTTCCCCCTTCTCCTTCTTTTCTCTCTTCTCCTTTGTCCTCCCTCCTCCCATCTCCCTCTTCCTGCTTTTTCCTTCCATGCTCTGAGGATGCAGTAGGGAGCAAAACATTAAATAAAATGAGGTAAGGGGCGCCTGGATGGCTCAGTCATTAAGCATCTGCTTTTGGCTCAGGTCATGGTCCCAGGGTCCTGGGATCAAACCCCACATTGGGCTCATTGCTCAGCGGGAAGCCTGCTTCTCCCTCCCCCATTCCCCCTGCTTGTGTTCCCTCTCTCACTGTCTCTCTCTGTCAAATAAATAAATAAAATCTTTAAAAATAAATAAATAAATAAATAAATAAATAAATAAATGAGGTAAAATCAATCATTGACCCTCAAGCTTGCACCCATCCTGGGGTGATGATTTTCAGGAGTCTCTTCTTCTCTTCTTATTCAACAGTATTATACAGAACACCACTTGTCATGAGAAGACAACCTGAAGAATGGAGGCCAGTCCCTTGTTCCAATACAGTTAGCACTTAGGGGTTGAATTTATTCAGGAAATAGAAAAAAGAAAAAAAAAACCCCAAACCCTGCCACACCTCTCTTCTACCATATACTGTTTTTATTCTTCCTGGGTTCTGACGGACTGCAGAACGGAGCAAAGACATAGTGCAGACATTTGAGAAATGTCAGGTGAGCTCCCCTCAGACCCGGGTTAGGAGGAGGAAGATGAGCAGCGCTCTTAGGCAGCCATGTTGCTGCACCAACAAGTTCAGACATCCTTGCAGACTGTGAAGACCAGGAGCCTACCGCCCTGCGCCTCTCCATGTAAAGCCCCGTTCCTGTGGGATGTCCCCATGCAGTGGTATCCTGGAAGATCTGACTAGTGACCGGGCTCCCGTGCTGTTCTCCTGTGTGGCTCTGTGGTGTCCGCTTGTTTGAATTTGCAGCTCTTGTCAATCTTAATATTTGTTTTGAGTCACATATGCCGGCCTCTAATTTGCAATTTACATGGATGATGGGGCCCTATTCAGAGTCCTGCTCCTTCCGCCTTTGTGCCCCTCACGTCTCTTCACGCAGTCATTAGGCTGAGCAGCATATAATTACGTAACCCATACAAAGCTTAGATTTCTGGAAGGTTGCAGCTCTTTTCAAAAAGTAAGGGTTTCCATTTTTATCCTCATTCTTTTCTAAACAAAAGACATTACCCCCCTGTGGTTTCCGTATGAATGCAGTAACTTAGAAACAGTTAGTCTTGTAGGTGGGTAGTAATTTTGGTTTGTTTTCACCTGAGAGTCGGTTTTTGTTTACACAGCTTGTGTTTAACCGAGTGCAGGCGGAGGTTGATTGGCCATCACTGGCACATGAGCGTGTTGTTATTTGAAGCCAATGAAATTGGCTTAATTTTAAACCCCTAAAGAGTTAAAAAATTCACCCAAGAATATAACTCAGTTTTCAGCCTATTTTCATGTTTCTTTTGCTACCTGTGTGCACAAAACTTACCTGAATTACTTGTGACAGTAAAGCCTATGAAAACAAATACTGAAGAAAACAGATGTTCTTGCTGAAATTATGTTAATTCTATTGAAGTTGTGTTCACTCGTTAGATTCATGATTATAAACATTGTTTTAAAAACAGTCTTGGGGGCGCCTGGGTGGCTCAGTCGTTAAGTGTCTGCCTTCAGCTCAGATCATGATCCCAGGGTCCCAGAGTCAAGTCCCGCATCGGGCTCCCTGCTCAGCGGGGAGCCTGCTTCTCCCTCTCCCACTCCCCCTGCTTGTGTTCCTGCTCTCGCTGTCTCTTTCTCTGTCAAATAAATAAAATCTTTAAAAAAAAATAAAAACAAATAAAAACAGTCTTGGTGGTGAGGCGAATGCAAGCCCTTAAAAGAGTAAATAGAAATGTATATAAATATTTCACTGAAATAAAATAATATAATGCGTAGGGAGCCTTTCACTTCCTATACCTGATATTATTTTTGAAAGAAATGAGAAAGTACAAATGTTTTCTTAACTCTGCAGGAAATTGAAAGGAAAATAACAAGATACATTGATATTATCTAGAACACTGGCTCATATTGATTAACAGGAGAATTCATTAAAATGCAGATTCTTCAGAAATTCTATTATGTAGGGTTGGGGATGGACCTCAGGAATCTAATTTTTGAGTAAGTACCTTAGATGATGCTATTGTGGAAAGTCTCCAGGCAACAATAGAAATATTTGTTTTGTACAAATATAATTAATTGTGCATTTCGTATTGATGTTGTTTTACATTTCTATGTTTTACCTTTCTATGCCTTGAAAAAGTGAAGGTCTTAAAAATGACCATTGCTGCCCCCTTTGCGTTAGATCTTTAATAGAACTAATGTAATGGACAAGTTGACCAGCCCCTGGTGATATTGCCAAATAGAATTACATCTGGAAAATAGATAAATACTCCTTCAGCTCATGACTGACCTCAGGAAGCAGAGAAATGGACAGACTGGTGAGGTGTTGACTGTGGGACGTTATACCAGTTCTCATCTGGTCTTGCCTCCTGTTTGTCAGTGGAGTTAATCTAAATAACCACCATTGTCTAAAGTACATTTGGTAAAATTTACATGCATTTTTCTCTTTAAATGTCTATTTTCCACACTTTGGTTTGATTGTATCTCGTGTGCATTCAGAGAATGGATGTTCCTTAATGTCATTGCTTTTATTTTTGGAGGCTCAAGTCACTGCACTGATATTTGCTAGGTAATAAAAATATCAGTACACATGACTAGACTTGCCAGACATGGGCATTTTAATAAGAGTCCAGTCAGAAAAAGAAGAGAGAGCTGGAGAGGAGCAGCTTCACACACCCTCACCCCAGGAAGTGATTTTTCTACCCTCATGTACTGGGCTTACCCTGCATCCACTGGAGGTTGAGACTGTGTGATGGGCAAGTTAAAGCCCTTGCTGAGGATATTCTGTATGTGAATATGTACATACACTCTTACACGTAATGACATGCTTTTAAGGTGATAATTCCATAAGAATTCTGTAAGATTCTGTAAGATTGATTTTGTGCCCAAGTCTTGGGCTCACATTTTTTAGGTTGTATGAATCCAGTTCAAATGCAGTAATGCTAGTGAGACTTAGGTATGGGAGAGAAAATAATGTATCTATTCAAATAAATGTACATAAAAAAATTTAAAAAACAATTTATGGTCGGTGGGTTCTCTAAGATGATTATGGCAAGGATAAATGATGTATAGACATTAAGATTGGTAGCTCTATAAAATTACTAATTTCTTCTTTTTCTTTCTCTCAATCAAAACTGTCTCTTTGATCAGATTTCTTATAGAAAAGATGTGCAGGACACCCATATGTACAGTGCGGATCTCAACAGACCAGACATCAAGATGGCAACACAGATCTCCAAGATCATAAGCAATGTAATCTCTCTTTGTTATCTTGAGCAGAAAGGATTTCTTATTTTTTCAGGAGACAACACATGACTTTGGTGGTTGAATGGTTAATTTAATTAGTGAAATTAATCAATCTGAATTAATGACATCTCAAGTTTTTTATCTGAAATATCCATTTGACTGTGTAAGTTATTCAGGTATATGCAGAAACTGCCCAAATTCACCTTGACTATGGCTAATGCTGTCATACTTTAAGAGAAGTAAGTACTTAACATAAGAATAAAAAAAAAATAAATATATAGAGTAAAAAAAAAAAAAAAGAGAAGTAAGTACTCTTCGGGTGTTAAGGTGACGTTCGGATGCCTCAGCCTGAAAGTCAACTTTGTTAGTCATCTGGTCTCTCACCTTTCCCTGTCCCAAAGAACTTCACTTGGCCTTGTTTCTATTGTGCTACTGTTAATTGTGCAGATTCTTTTTTTGCCACCATTTGCCCTTGTACATTTTCTACACATTTTGGCTCTTTTCTTATCATATCTTCTCCAAGATATCCTTACTGGTTAATACCATTTTACTTAAACATAACTTGCACCCTGGTTAAAATGATGGCTTCACACAGACCAAATGTTTGAATAACAGAGACTATACTCACTTAAAAATTAATAACTATTTACAAGATTTAACTTGATGCTAACCAAACGGAGTTAAATCAGTTCCTAAGATGAAAGGAGCCATACAAGCTATCTGTCTGCAGAAGGCAGGATCTCAATTCCAGTAATTTTTCCTAATTTTTTTCACTGTTTATACATAAGCACAATGATGATGACAGGATACATAGACTCAAATTTAATAATTAATTTACTACAAAAAAAGTTGAATTTGATTAACCACACTAAGTCAATTTCTGTTCTACCAGTCAGCAATTTTGTGTTCGGTGTATTGTAAGGAATGTTTTTTTTTTAAGGACGAAGGGTCTATTATATTTTATTTCAGCTAATATTAATGTAATTCTTCACTGGAAAGTAGAAATATTTAACATTCTCTTATTTATTCATTTTAGGCAGAATACAAGAAAGGGCAAGGAGTAATGAATAAAGAGCCTGCTGTAATTGGAAGACCAGATTTCGAACATGCTGTGGAAGCTTCTAAACTTTCTAGTCAAGTAAGACTCTAGTGATGATTCCACAATGATTTTATTCAGAGATTTTGTTTCTAGTGGCACAGGAAACTATTTCATTTTAGATAATATCTTTAATTGCAAGAATATGCAAAGATAATGTTTCTGAAACCATTTCAGATAGGATTGCAATAATTACAAATTTCAGTAAGAGATAAAATGAGTCCAATTTTAAGTGCAAAACAAAGTTTTCTTTTCTCCCGGCTCAAAGTCTAACCTTTTTCAATGAGGTTAGCCATGTTGTCACATTTCCTAGGATTTCTAGAATTATGCAATCGTGGTATCAATTAGATTAGGTCAATAATTAGATTGCTGTCTATCTATACACACATACACACAGTTTTTAACTAGGTAATAAAATATAGATTTTCATATGCTCTAATTTAATCACAAAAGAAAGAGGTGATGCAAATGAAGAAAACTTTGAAATCTTATGGAAGCACATTAAACAAGATCTGAAAAATATAAAGACACGTCATGTTTTTGGCTGAATATCTCGGTAGATAAAAATTGCGATTCTCCCCAAATTAATATACAAATGTTGTGCAATTTCAATTACAAGCCAATAGATTTTTTCAAGTATATGGATAAATGATCTTAGAGTTTGAATGGAAAGGAAATGCCTGAGAAGAGCCTTTAGAAGTATGAAAATGAAGACCAGTGAAGGAGAACTTAAGTTATGGGTTACCATAACATAATATAAAACCACTGAAATTAAATCAATATGGGATTAGTACAGTAAGAGATAAAATAATCAGTAGGATAGAATAGGAAATCCTGAAATAGACTCCAATATGTATAAAAATTTAATATATGATGAAAGTGT
Source organism: Mirounga leonina (assembly GCF_011800145.1). NCBI lineage: Eukaryota > Metazoa > Chordata > Mammalia > Carnivora > Phocidae > Mirounga > Mirounga leonina. The sequence goes on from NW_023270453.1 coordinate 2,055,430, forward strand.
TGGTTCAAGTCAGTTGGAAAAAAGCTATATTAGTTCATAAATGGTGCTGACATAACTCTCCATCCATCAGAGTAAAAATAAAATTGGACCTGAATCTTAACCTATATACAAAATGAATTCCAGATGGATTAGAGATGTGAATATAAACAATAAAATAATTTTAAAATCTTAAAAGAAAACCCAGGAGAATATATATATCACATAGGGATGACAGAGTTGGTCTTAAAAAGACTGGAGATCCAGAAGCTATAAAAGGATAGTTAAGCATACCTGACCATAGAATTAAAACTCTTTCAATGGAAAATGATAATATTTGCCAAGTTAAAAATAATAGCATCAAAAGCAACTTTTATATAGTTATGGTGTTTTCACCTTTGAAAATATGCATTCTTCAAGTTGCAAAAGTTGGATGACATTTCAAAATGGAGAGGTGTAAATGAAGAAAACTATAAAATCAGACTGAAGAACATGAAATGACATCTGAACCAATGAGAAGACCAACTATGCTCTAGCTCAGGAGTCTCAGTACTCAGTATCATAGAAATGTTAATTCTTCCAAAATTAATTTTAAAAATTTCACGCAAGGGGCACCTGGCTGGCTCAGTCAGTAGACCATGCAGCTCTTGATCTAGGGGTCGTGAATTTGAGCCCCATGTTGGGGGTAGAGTTTATTTTAAAAAAATAAATAAAATTTGAAATTTTTTTCTAAAAAAAATCCCATGCAATTCCAGCTAGATTCCAAACAGACTTTTTAAGCATTCTGAATCAAATGAACTATTTGAATAAATTAAGTAAATTAGATTGTCTATGGAGAAGGAAGTGTCTGAGGAAAGCTTTTTAAAATGTAGAAAGAAGAGCAGTGGTCTTCAAATATTTGGAAAAGCATTTGTAATGCAAATGATGAGAACATTTTTATATCTAGAGTATAAAAAATTCTTTAATAGTGAAAAGAAAAAGACTAAAGCCCTATAGAAAAATGAGTAGAGGAGATGAAAGAACAGTTATAGAAGAGCAACATAATAACAAAAATAGTCAATAAACATTTTCAATGATGCTCAAATTTATTAGTAGAAAGAGAAATGCCAGTAGAGCATTTATCTGTCATGTCCTGTGAGTGTGGAGAAGGACATCAGTGAGGGGTGTATAGTTGGAAGGGTTTGGTGTAACAGGTAGATTTGAGCTAAGATGGACTGAAAGGTCTGCTCAGGGGAAGACCCCAAATAAAGGTTGGGAATGTGCAGGACAGAGAAAAGGGGTCTGACAGACAGGAGAGACTCCCAGCAAGGAGAGGGGAATCATAAATACACATGGAAATCTGGGAGGAGTTGAGATGCTGTGTTGATGGTAAATGGGTCAGTGTTGTATTCATTTGGACTGCGGGCCATATTTATGGAGCAGAATAGGAATAATATGTTCTATACAAGAAAAGGTACAGAAGAAAAAGTGATTTCAAATGTAATAATCGGGAGCGTTGTAGAGTTGAATTCAGAAAAGGAGTCCCCACTACTACTTCTCACCATTTTAACAATAGTCTCTCAAGTACCCTCCACTCAAGTACCCTCCTTCAGGTAGGAAATGAATTGTCACAGAAAATTTTGAGCAGAGAAGCATTGTGAAGAAGATACTATTTAAGGAAGGTTAGCATGGGAGCACTGTGCAGGAGATAAGGCCACATGAGAGGAGAGCGTCCTGGGGGCCAGCTGGGATGCTGCCATCTTGGTCCACACATGGGGTGCTCAGAACTTGGGACAACTTGCTGGTCGTGGGGTGAAAATGAGCAAAGAGAGTAGAAGAGAGACACCTGAATGTCGGTGCGCCTCATATTCACTGTTTTATGATGTAGAAGGCACTCTCACTTACAAAACAACTTTATGACTCAGGAGGCTGTGGATGCGCTAAGAGCCTGGGGACACATTCTTGTCCAGGGCCCGAGATGGGCAGGGCCTGAAGAGGCAGAGTATAGTAGTGCACATTCAGCAACTCTTCTTCGGCCTTTTCTGTGGACAAAGACTTCCCATCGACTGTATAGGAGAAGCAGCAGATTCTAGAAAAACAGTACGGTTTGGTTGAGAGGTTAGGAAAATGGGCTCCGGAGCAGGACTGCCTGAGCTAAACTCCAGGTTCTGCCTCTTGCTGGTTCAGTGACCCTGGACACAGCTTCCTCATCTGTAAAATGGGAATGACTACAATACCTACTTCTTAGGCTTGTTGTCAGGGTTGAAATGCTGCCTGGCTAATAGAAACGCTATGTAACTTCACAAGAATAATTTAACTGCCGATATTCAGAATAGCTTTTCACTCTGCACTTTTACAGGAATTTACGCACAGATTGAAGCAGGAATAGCCACACTGGCCGTTAGATTCCAGTTGGAAATTCATTCCTTCATGATCTTATTTGAGAGTTCTTAGCAGAAAAGTTTGGTATTTGAGCTTTAATTTTGATATTTCAAATTCAGTCACCAGAAATCCTACCACTTGCTCCTATCTCGGTTTTTAGGCAGGTTTTAAAAAAAATCCAAATCCTGTAGCAACTGAACAATCAGATACCTAAGCAGGTTGCAATTTGCAAGTTACATTATATCTATCATCTTTATTTTCTCCATGACATTCTTGCTGCTCTCATAGTGTAAAAGCTCATCAGAAGAAAGGAAAAGTGGGTAGGTGAATATATAGGACTTCTGGAATGAACTTGATATGTTCCATTTGTATTTTCAGGTGTATGAACTAGAGACAAGGGCAGAAAGTTTGCTTTATTATTTTCATCGGCAACTCTGAAGATCACCTAAATATTCTCTTGCTCCTAACCTAATGTCAGATTGTGAATACAGGAGCACTCATAGGCAAAGAAATAACAAGAAGGAAAGTGATTTAGGAATGGCAGGAAGCAGGGGACCTGGGGGCAGGGGCGGGAAGGAGAGAGCAGATGGTACCAGGATCATTGTGTCAGGGAAGGGGGGAGTGAGGAGAAGGTGCTCAAGGTTTGTGGCGGTAAGAGCTGCCTGATGAAGAGCCGAGAATGAGAAAGCAAGGGGCAGAATTCTCCCAATTTACCAGTAAATTGTGCTTTGTGGGATTGAACCCAGAAAAGGTAGTGGAAACACAAAACCCTTCCTGCTAACTTGTACAATAGCTTTGCCCCCCTAGTTGTAAAGTTTCCTTGTTTAAACCTAGAAGGCACATAAAATTATGGTCAAGTAGTTAAAGAGAAAAATCAGTAAAAAAATTAAAGTGAAATCTTGTCTGCCAAGATAATGAGATTGGTGTATTTATAAGTATCTTAAATGTTAGTGGAGTAATTGTTAAAGCCACCGTCTTAAAAAATTCTTCTAAGAGCAGTTAATTTTTAATATATTCATATATCGTCTTAATTTATTACTAGAAATTTATCTATGTGATGAATGGAATTCTTTTAGTTTTATAACATCAAGGAAACTTTTGTATTTATAATAACTAGTGTTTGTTCTAAAATTGCATGTGACATATTGATAAGAATGGGGTTGAAACATAAAAAGTACATTTTAGATTGCCATTAAAATTTAATTATAAATATTGTCCTCAAATTGAATGGGGATGTTAATTGGTTTGGAGAATCTCCCATTTCCCTTCTTGGCAAGCACTCTCCCAGCCAATCTCTTTACACCCAAGTATTGGCTTCAAGGTCATGTACTTGAGTTGCCAATTTAAATTGTATTTCTCTCTCTCCTTTATTCTCAGTTCTTTTTCCTTATTGTTCTTAACACAATTTGTACTAGTCATATATTTCTATATATGTGTGTATGTTTTTTTAAAAGATTTTATTTATTCATTTGAGAGAGAGAGAGCTCTAATGGGGGAAAGAGGCAATGGGAGAGGGAGAAGCAGACTCCCTGCTGAGCAGGGGGCCTTATGCGGGGCTTGATCCCAGGACCCCGGGATCATGACCTGAGCCGAAGGCAGACGCTTAACCGACTGAACTACCCAGGTGCCCCTATATGTGTATGTTTTAAATATCTCCTCTATTACCACACAGCAGGCTTCATGGGGACAGGGTTGACATGTGTTTAATTCATCATTATAGAATGGCATGGACTGGACTTCAATAAATATATATAGACCAATTAAACAAATTTCTCTAGATCATTCACAGTTGGTGCAAAATCAGTAAGATGTTATTTTGTTATGGAAATAAGGACAGAGATATGATTTTGTGTAAAATTCAGACTTGGAAATACTATTAATTTTATGGCAAGTTCTACATAAAAATCTGGTTATACTCTCTTCTTTGACAGCTTTTAGTTCAATTTCATCCAAAATTGGAGGTATAGGTATGTGGCATTGTATAGGTACGTGCTGTTTACTTTTCATTTTTGCCGATAATGAAGGTATACTTATCAGAGTTTCCATTTTCTTCCTAACAGTTGTTTCTCTGGCTGTGATGAAAAGCTTTCCTTTGGGGTCTGCTTTTTTCTGCGTTTTTCTGACTCTGAATCTGATCCATAGGTGGTGCTGCGAAGCCCAGCGCCCCTTGTGGCGAGGCTTCGAACTACAGGGTTTAGAAGTCAGGCTTCAGATCTTTGAAACACTGCCTTGTCCAGAAGCAGTTATGAGGAATGAATTTAAGTGATATTTTTGTAGTTTAACTGTCCCACTGTTTTCTCCAAGTGTGGGCCTCTGAAAGTCTTGCTAAATCTGTTAAAATTCCTTATAAACTTTTAGGATTCTGATCCTCTACACCTTTCCTATATTACAAAAAAAAAAGTTGGTAAACATTAGGACCATTAGATTTGATGATATTTATAATGTAAATAAAATCAATCCTGAGTGTAAGTAACTTTTCATTTATTTCCAAAGTGATTGACTTAGGCATAAGGGGTAATATTTACCTTAAAATCATAGCAAAATCACCCAACGCAATGCCTATTTCTCCCGTTCTCAAATGGTCTTGAGAAACCAATTGGTCAAGGGAAAGCATTGCCTCTGGAGATGTGAGTGTGGGTGAAGAGATGGACACTCAGCTGTGTGAAGCGTGGGTTGAAAATAGGATGTTGGGTGTGTATGTGTAGTGAGTGAGTGAACCAGTCAGAAGGTGAGCAAGGGACCCATTGAAACCATTTAGCTATTCTCTCACTTCATTTAAGCACAAACCTTACAGCAAGAGGTAAGAAACGGTTGGGTGTCAGTGTCTGCTAAGTGTGTTTTTTATGTAATGCAGTTATTTTACTCTGTGGTTAATTAATGAGGGAAACCCTTGCATTTTTGTTCCTTAGGCATTTTTGAATCAGATCACACAGAGCACTCAAGCTTAGAGAGAGAGAAATTTCACAGCACTTTGCTTCTTACCACGTTTATTACAAGGATAAGAGTGACAGATATATTTTAAATAACTAATTTCATACTACAGAAATAACCTGGAAAGGCTAGACAGAATTTTAAACTTCAAGTTTTAGGGGGTATAGCCCAGTGCATAATAGTGGTAGAAATCTTCAAAAATAAAGTTCTCCAGGGGCACCTGGGTGGCTCAGTCGGTTAAGTGTCTGCCTTCGGCTCAGGTCATGATCCCGGGGTCCTGGGATTGAGCCCCACATAGGGCTCCCTCCTCAGTGGGAAGCTTCTCCCTCTCCCACTCCCCCTGCTTGTGTTTCCTCTCTCGCTGTGTCTCTCTCTGTCAAATAAATAAATAAAATCTTAAAAAAAAAAAATAAAGTTCTCCAGAAAGGAGTCATGTGCTGGTTAGACGAATAAGTCTGAGGGAGATAATTTTGTATTGAGATAGTGTGTAATACATTTCTATATTTGAATCATGAATTAAGGGTGTGAATGGAAAAAAAGGGTGTGAATGGATTTCAAACCTCCATGCAGACATAACCATGATTTTGCATGATGTATAATCACAAATTTTGGGATCATTTGCATTACTCTGTGCTTAATTAGTGATGTCATGAGAGTACTTTATTATAATTTGTTATATTTTTAAAATATCAGACTTCTATTAAATACTTTCAGGAGAATATTGCATTGGAATGGCATTTAGTTCTGAATAGCTTATTTTATGTACCCAGTTATTCCTAAGAAGTGTAATTTATGCCCCCAGGCCACCCTCATTAGGACCTAAGCTGACCAGTGCTCACGACATGTGAGGCATACCAAATTCCCATGCATATTTTGAAAGAATGTGAATTTGGGATTTTTGTTATTCTTCCCCAAAACATCAATTCTGTGATCTCTAGTATTCAGTAATGCCTACTTGATCATTTCTGATTATATCACCTAAACATGAGTTTGTTATCCTCAGGAACAAGTAAAACCAGTGCCCAGTATAGAGGTTAATACAGAGAATCCCTCAGGAAATACCAACTGAATAGATAGAATGCTAACAATTTTTGAAAGTAGAATCATGTACTTAGATGATCCTTCAAAACTGGTATTTTCCCATTTTATTTATTTTTAATTTTTAAAAAAGATTTTATTTATTTATTTGACAGAGAGAGCACAAGCAGGGCGAGTGGCAGGCAGAGGAGAGGGAGAAGCAGACTCCCCGCTGAGCAGGGAGCCGATGTGGGGCTCATCCCAGGACCCTGAGATCATGACCTGAGTCGAAGGCAGTCACTTAACCAATTGAGCCACCCAGGCGCCCTATTTTCCCATTTTAAAAAGAATGATCTTGGGCGCCTGGGTGGCTCAGTTATGAAGCGTCTGCTTTCGGCTCAGGTCATGATCCCAGGGTCCTGGGATCGAGCCCCACATCGGGCTCCCTGCTCGGCGGGAAGCCTGCTTCTCCCTCTCCCACTCCCCCTGCTTGTGTTCCCTCTCTCACTGTGTCTCTCTCTGTCAAATAAATAAAATCTTTAAAAAAAAATAAAAAGAATGATCTTGAGGTATTGAGGTGGATATTAAAACTTAAAAACGATTAAGTAAAAATATGCTGAAGGAATGAAAAAAAAAATAAAGTTCTCATCACAATCTATCACAAGGCTATATCAAAATTTGAAGACACCATGGAAGTTACCTGGTCCTGCTTTTCAGTGAAAAAGTTCCTCAATATTATCCATCCGTGGATAGAAACAGTTACTGAAGCAGATATTGCACACTGTGCTTGGGGTTAGATTTTCAAGGGTGAATGGGACAGATCCAGCCCCCGCTTCACTGAGCTTACAGCTTAATGGGGAAGACCCGCGGCATAGACAGTTTTGCAGATAATTATAGCAAGGGCGTGATCTGTGTGACTGGGCAAATGTGGGGTGTTTCAAAGATATATCAGCAGGACATATTCTACTTTGGGAGGTCAGAGAAGGCTTTCAAGAAAACGTTTCTCATGTTCAGTGGAATAATTTCTACATATCCTACAGGTAGTAACCGAAATGTAACTTCTTTTCATTATAATCAGCAGAAATCTTGTTGGCTAAAACTTTTGCCCGTCAATACTAACTTTACCTTCTGCAGTAGAACAAATGCCATTTTTAATTTTTTTCAAGTATTTGAACACAGTTACCAGCTGATTCCTCAGTCTCTTCAGTAGAGCACTCTTGAGCCCAGTAACTGACACAGAGTGTGCATTACATAAATATTTCTGGAATGAATGAATGAATGAATGAATGAATGAATGAATGAGTGAATAAAAGTCCAGCAGGAACTGTAAAGTGCAATACAGATTCAATATAATATTTTAAAATCTATTGTTTTCCATTTCCTTTTACATTCTTTTTCTTTTTAATGGGATAGAATTCCAATCAATTTAACAGTGACTGTGTGTGTGCATGCGCACACGTGTGTGCATATGTGCGTGTGTGGACTTGGAGAATTAGAGAGGTATTATAGTTCCAACACCTGTCTCAGGGTGTGACTCATTCTATGAGTCATAAGAGTTTTCGCCTATCATGTTCATAATTAATTTATATTTCTTTAATAAACATAGAGTAAGTGCCAAATCTATTCAGAGCATCATGCCAAGCACTAGGGATAAAAAATGAATAAAGATCTATTCCTTGCTCACTGTCAAATGGGAGAGCAGACATACACAGATAACTGAAATCTGTCCCAAATTAGAAAATAGTCCAATCTAGTCTTTCCAGGGAAAACTCATCTTTAATAACAGGATAGTATTATATAAATTTATCTTTTAAAACATCAGGTGAAAAAAAATGCAGGGTTCTGCTTGCATTGAACTATTTAAATCTAATCAAAATCCAGCTATGCAATGCTGGCTTGAATCAAGTTTTCCTTGAGTTATTCATATTCTACAACCTCAGGCACCATGAACATCTAGTTATCTATTAGCTAAGTGGCAAAAACAGGTTATATCATCTGTCGCACAGAGAACCCCTCCTACTCTCTGCATGCCAGCACAGTTACACGAGGGGCAGAGGGCACACGGAGGGGGTGAAGCTTGAAAATTAACCTGACACATTCTCATCTGCTAGGAAACCCAGCATTTGTTCTTCCTGAGTGAAGGTATGTTTCTGAAAAGCCATCATCCATCCACAATGCGATGACTCATTTTTCCTCTACTCATTACACTGAGCCTGTGTTGAGTTCCTACCATGAGGTAGGAGTTCCTTCCTTCCTGAGGTTGGGAGTGTGAGCAAGATACACTGTCAAGTCTGGAGTCAGAAATCCTCCCAATAGCAAATCTACTCAAGTCATAGACATGTGTAAAATGACTTCATACTGGCCTTTGGATGACGACCAAGATCCGTGACAGCTACAGGGCTCTGTAGGGCCTGGTCATTCCAGCTCTCCTGTCCCTCCTGTAATCTCCATCCTCCGCTACCCTTGGCGTTCTTAAATTCCTTGACATGCTGTGCGTGCCTCTCTCTGCCCTTCCACGTGCTGTTCCCTCGGGCACACTCCATCAGGACGCCCCCTACTCATGCCTCTCCCTACTCATGCCTCTCCCTCCTTCCACTCACTAAGCACACCCTCTTCAAGCCGTAATGTACATACCCTCAGTTCCCCAGACTTAAAGAGAATCCACCGCAAAACACGGTCCATGGCCTCCCATTGCTCTCTGTGTTGCAGTGAGCTCACCATTCCGGGGTTTGTGCTTAATCATCACCAGTCATGCCTGGATGTGATCAAATTTATTTCTTACTGCATGTCTCCAGGGCCTCGCTCACAGATGGGGACTTAGTGGGCACAGGTGTATAAACACACATATGTGTGTGTGTGTATATATATATATATATATATATATATATATATATATATATATATAGTAATACATGTGTAGTGGAAGCCTTTTATCCTATTCAGACCTGTACTCAGTCAGTTAAATGAAGAAGGTAGTTGAAGGAGGAAGTATAAAGATCATACACGTACCTTAACATTTTAGTTTAACACAAAACACATATATGTACATTTATTCACCAAACTTCTGATGTAGTGAAAAGTCTTTTTCTTCGCAAACGAAGCTGTGGTTTGGAGTTTTGTGTTGTTTTTCTTGCAAACTATAATCACAATGCATTGGTCTATGATTTGCCTTTTGAAAGACATTTTGCTCAAAGACATACTGCCAATCTCTCTGAGTTCCAGAAACTTCTACATTATTTACATCCCACTCCTGACTTTTCTGGTTGTCTTGACTACCCTTAATTTGATAGCAGTTTTTTTTTAGGGAATCACTCTCATTAAGTCTTTCATGGAAATAACGTAGTTTTCATAGGGATAACTTTCTTTTTATGGTAAATTTGTCAGTGTTTGCAGTATTAAATTAAATTATGTGATTATGATAAATACAGCTAGCATAAACGGGGTTAGGGACTAACTCAGTTGACTTTCGGCAAGTTTATATTCCTAGCTAATGGGAGTAGAAGTGCTGGGCATACCTTTAAACCACTTTTAAGTGAGTGTGATCTAGTCAGATTTGCTGTTGGAAAGATTACTGACTCCAGTCTTGACAGAGTAGATCTTGGTCACACTCCCAACCTCAGGAAGGAACTCCTCCTACCTCATGGACTTCTGAAAAGCCATCATCCACCCACACTGTGATGACTCCTTTTCCCTCTACTCATTACACCAAGCCTGTGTTGAGTTCCTACTGTGAGGTAGGATGAGTCTTCACAATGTGGATGGATGATGGTTTTTCAAAAACATACCTTCACTTGGGAAGAACAAATGCCGGGTTTCAGAGCGGGTGAGAATGTGTCGGGTTAATTTCCAAGTTCTACCCGCTCTGTGTTGTGTGCAGACAGTAGGACAGGCTCTCGGTTCTCAGAGGGGATATAAACCTATTTCTTGCCACTTAGCTAATAAGTAACTAAGACACTTACGGTGGCTGGGGTTGGAGAATTTGAATAACTGAAGGAAAACGTGATGCAAGCCAAGACTGCACAGCTGGATTGGTTGATGGGTAAATAGCTACCAGCTGAGCATGTTCAGGGCACCCAGGCCATCAGTTAGAATGTTTTACTCAGTAAGTGGAGAGTGTTAGCCTATCTGGCTGAGTCAAGAGTGCCATTCAAGTAGAAGTCAGTTAAGAGAGTCTTCTCTCATTGTCAAGTAAATACCCTTTAGGCACTAAAAACCTGGAGAGACGGAGAGACGAAAGCACAGATTAAAATATGGTGAAGAGTGCCCTTAGCAGAAGGATGTGGAGAGTGCAAAGGGAATGGAATTGTGTATTTAGGGGAGGACCAGGTAGGGAAAGCCTTGGCTATGGAAAGTAGTGAATGAGGTCCAAATTAATTTCGTTGGCGATATTCCTGATTACAAGACATAAAATAGTTTTTTTTTTTTTTACAAAATCAGATTTTTTTCTTGTTTTATAGAGTCCTTCCCAAACTATTAGAATAAATGAGGTTTTGCTTGAATTTGTAAGACAATGTGAAAATCAGAAAGCTATTATTAGCAGTTAGAACCGCAACAGGGGGCGCCTGGGTGGCTCAGTCAGTCGTTAAGGCTCTGCCTTCAGCTCAGGTCATGATCCTGGGTTCCTGGAATTGAGCCCCACATCAGGCTCCCTGCTCAGCAGGAAGCCTGCTTCTCCCTCTCCCACTCCCCCTGCTTGTGTTCCCTCTCTCGCTGTCAAAAAAAAAAAAAAAAAAAGAAAAAGAAAAAGAAAAAGAAAAGAAAATCTTAAAAAAAAAAAAGAACCTCAACAGAAAATATGTCCTGTAAACCATGTTGGAATCTTCTCCAAATGTATTCCCCCCAAGATTTTCACTAGCTATCTCCCTCCCACAGGTATCAGACATGTGTCCTTGAGGAAGACGTCACCCAATATACACTCGATTAAAATAGATAATGTGAGCCATTCCCAAATTGCTTCTTAATAAAAATTACTTCGAGGCAGGGCTTTAAGATGTATGAATAAAGGTGCATTATGAGAATCCTGTAAGGACACAAAATATGATGAGAATTGTAATAGTGTAGAACTATGACAAGAGAACAAAATAGTTCTGCTTTTGAGGTCTGTGCATCCCTTCCTGGAGACAGGCACCCAACAAGGTGTGAGATTTGAGTAACTAGTTTTTTTGTTTTTGTTTTTGGTAAAGAATTTGTATCTATATTTCAGATAGTTATCATAACCTACCTTCACATATTTCTCTATCCATAGAGAATTATATAGTTCTGTAGGATAAGTGGATAATCCTTTCTTGGATTGCCCTAAGACTACTTTAAAAAGGAGAAAAAGTAATTCAGAGTGCATGTTACAGATAGTTTGCTGCTGAATACAACTGCGGAGAGCTGAAGCAGAGGAATAAAAATTGACATTAAATAGACCCAGGACATTTCAGAAAATGTAATCCCTAAAAATGAATTTTTGAACAAATGGGAAATGATGAGAAAAAACTGTAGTCCAAACCATGTCCTGTATTTGGAATAATTCCCTCAGGAAAATTCATATTCAAATGCTGGGGCTCAGGTTCCATTTTCTAAATGTAATAGACTTTCATTCATTTGTGGTCTCAATTTCTAATTCATCATAGATTATAAGAGTGCAGAAATGGAAACTGACATTTAAAAATCCTGAGATATTAGTGTATAATTCTTGTTAATAGGATTTGAGTTCATGCCTAATTGCATTTATGATCAATGTTCAAGTAGAGATGGTTTTTCCATAAAAAAAATTTTTATGCCTAATTAAGCTTTACCAGGGGAAAAATACCATGAATTTAAACTTTTCTACCATTTGTTTTTAAGGTAACTTTTATCTGATCTAATTAAAAATCAGCTGTGTCATTCTGAAAGTTTAAAGATAAATGTGCTATTTAATTTACGCTGTTTTTTTTTTCTTTTATGGCAGATTAAATACAAAGAAAAATTTGATAATGAAATGAAGGTTAAGAAACATCATTACAATCCTCTTGAAAATGCTTCTTTTAGGCAAAGTCAGCTTGCCACCTCACTGGTGAGCGATGTAAGTTACTTTGTACCTCATGACTTGTGATTCATAGAAAATTATTTTCAATATCTTTTGATTCTTGTTTTTTCAGAATCTGAGTGTATTGCAATAACTTATACTTAATCAAGATCATGTAGTTTCCAAGTAATTTTAATTGAAAACCCTGAAGCATATTTTCCTGAAGCCTTTTGAGAAACATGTATTATTGTAAGTTACTATTAATGGTTACTGATTGCTATTTAGTTAATAAGTAAGAATAGTATTGCTAATAAAACTATTATATGTGATCAAGAGTAGAAATAGATTACAGAGTTTTGCAAAAAAAGTAGTGTGTAGTATCTTAAATTAGTGGTTGTGACAATAGTTAACTCATGTAATTATACCCAGGCAATTGGGCTTCTGTAAAGTACAACCTAGTACATGGTAGTTTATAATAAAGAAAATTTCAGAAGTTGCACTTGTAACGGCTTATGGCTTCTTTCCTATCCCTTATGTAAATGCTGTGAAATACTTCTTCACAGATTTGGTTTCGTCCTATGTTTTAAAAAAATAATCAAGTTTCAGTTTACAAGGAAAGATGCCTTAAACTTTTATTAGAATTAGGCAGAATGTAAAAACAGAAACGGGGAAAAATGGACCACTTTGCTATTGTTGAAGGGTGTAGGGAGTACCTTTACACGTATTACGATGAAGAACTGTTGAACTGTTGCTTTGTTAGATCCCTTAAACCTTTCAACTCCTGCCAGGTGGTTGGGACTGAGCATATCTTACTTTCACTGATGTTTAGTAGGTATTGTTATTTGTGTTCCTTAACTCACTTGTGTTTGTTACCAACAGTTGAAATGGGTCTTTTGGGATCACTGGGAATATCAGAATGGTTTCCTTTTCTTATTTGTTTTTATCCTGTGTGTGTGTGTGTGTGTGTAAAAGTGTAAAGCAAATAGATTTGGAATACACTTAAAGGAACCTAGAGCATAGTGCTTGGAAGCACGAGGTTTAGAATCAGATTGGTTGGATTTGGATCCTGTTCTACCTCCTAATACTACACCTGCATCTTTCTGTGCCTCAGTTTACATATCTGTAAAATGGAGATACTTAAAGTACCTCTCCACTCGGGTCGTTGTGGAGATTAAATATGTACTACGTGTCTACCTGCAAAGTGGTTTGATCACACAATACGTGATCAAATATTTTGTATTAATATTTTAATATGATGAGTACTAATATTATTATATTTTCAAAAGAGTTGGTAAAAAAAGAAAAAGGTCTATAAGGCAACAGGATGAAAAACACCAAAAGCCCTGAAATTGCTCCAAAGCGTAATTAAAATAAGGTAGTAATTTCTAAAGAATACAGTTGCTAATCTTTTTGTTTTGAAAACAGAATGTCTATTAAAATTACTTGATTCTCTGAACACCACCCTTTTGAAATATGTAAACAATAAAAGCAATTATCAAAATATGTTCAAGTCCCCAGAAGTAACTTTTTTACTCATTCAGTAGTAAATTAGCACCATCTAGTGGCTACTTGTAAATTCGCCTGCTAATTTACCACTAAACGGTACTTTATGATGTATTAAAAATAATGATGGCGATAATGCAAAAGCACCTTTTCTTCTCCTAGATGGTATTTTGTTCCATGTTATTTTCATAGGTGAAGTACAAGAAAGACATTCAAAGTATGCACGAGCCAGTCTCAGATCTCCCAAACCTGTTTTTAGACCAGGCTTTGAAAACCAGCAAAATGCTCAGCCGAGTAAGTTTGTTGGATGGCAACTAGAGATGCCGTGTGTCTCCACGGAGCCGGGATGCCTGCAGTTCTCATGAGCACACCTCCTTCCTTCCAGGGCGCCACGCCTCCGTGGATAACTAACTCATTGGAAAGTAGTGGCCAGCTTGCTTAAATCCCACCAAAGCTGTCGCTTTACAAAGGGGGTTCTTGCTAGCTCTTTAACATCTCTTGAATGCAAACTTTCTTGTTGAACACCTACGCTTCAAAGTGCATGGACAAGTGTTCTTTCTTTCTTCTTCCCAGTTAGATTGAAGCTACTTGAAGGTCAGGCTTAAATCAAGGATCTTTTATTTTATGCAGGTTAGAGCAGAGCGTCTGATACTCGGCCCCGGTAACATACAAAATTGTCTTAGTCTAATTTGTATTTTCCCTGAAAATAAATCCTACATTACATTGACACTCTACTTTTAGTCTTGTGAGGGTTTCCACATTTTCTTCAGAGCAATTAGGGGGAGCCAGTGTTTTTTTCATGTCCTAATGAAAGTATTTGTGCACACTGCCAAGTGGTCGTTCCATCAGAACTCACCTCCTAGCTGTTGTTTCAAACACTTAGTGCGTGCGGACCCTGACTTCACCGGTTCTCAAACTGATGGCCCCGGCTCACCTGTTCCCCATTGCCGACGTCTCAGAATGGCCCATGGTGATGATGTACTGTAATTTGACCTCGAGTCTTTTCTGCACCTGTTTTAATAATTACAGGCTCACTCACTCGATCAAAATTATGCAGATGTATTGAATATCTGCTTTCGGCCAGGTATGATCAGATGGAAAATTCTGTTGGGAAAGGAATCTGAAAACAATTGTCTTCAGGAGATATGCTCACAGTCCTGGATTTAAAAAAAAAAAAATCTGTAGTCCAGACCTGATTCCCAAACTATTGAATAATGAGATACAGCTTCAATTCAGGTTTAAAAATGTCTACCTTTGGCTTTGATGTGTTGGAACTTCTGTTCATTATTTTGTAATCCTCCTTTCTCCAACGATGTCATCCTTCTTGAAATGGATTACATGTGTAAATAATTCATACTCACAGATTTTAAAATTAATTAACTGACTTTTATCCCTGGTCTTGGGAAGAAAAGCAGTCTGTCATTCTTGCTGTCTGTTGGGCAGGCAAGGAGGCATAGAGGACTATCAGGTGCAGAATTAGATTCAGGTCCGGCACACTTCGTTCACGCTTCGTGCCATTTCAAGTCTCATCCTCCCACTTCTGCACACATTTCTCTGCTCCTCAAGTGGCCCTTTTAGGTTCACGTTTTCCTCTATGATTCATAGGGATATTTCTAAAAGTCGGTACGTTTCTATTCTCAGAGTCTGCTGCTTTCTTCACTTTTAGTCTTTGCCATCCCATTTTGATCACTGAGTGGCATCTGCCCTTGACTATTCTCCATCCATACTTGAGTTAAATTTCCTGAGGACATGAGGATTTGTGCACAAATAAGACAGTAAAAATATCATGGTGGTAATTTAAAAATTTGGTAGCTGGAAGAATACATGCCACTCCTAGGCAATATTTTCTTCAAGAATATTGACCTTTGTTTTATATGGCAAAAAAAATCACAGCTTAATATAAATTGTTCCTATCACCACTTCAGCCGGGAAATTCAGCAAAGTCATATATTACATTTATTGTATATACCATTTTAAAAGTTTAAATTTGGTTCAGGTGGTGCTTTTGCCTAGATTATAGATTTTTTTCCTCCATAGAAAAATTGTGACTGAATAATTACTTCATGGGAGAGAAAGTTTAAGACTCAAATATGTTACGCGGAATGTCTGTTTATAAAAGTTGTATGATAATACATTGGCTAAAATTTATCGTATATTAGAATTGCCCTCTTTTAGATTTTAATGTGGGGAGAATTGGAATCTTGCTGGTTTATAAAGGCAACTTAATTTTAGCAAAAGATTGAATAAGAAAGTGCTTAATAGACATTCTGCCAAAATTAGTTGTCAGTTGGTTATAAATGGCTGTTTTTTTAAAGACCTGTAAATGTCTTTGGTACAAATCACCATTTTTTTTTTTAACACATAGTATGTAGAGTAAAATTAATCCTTTTGAGTTTGAACAGCTGTACTAACTCAAGTTTTGAAGGACCATTTCCCCCTGGAAAATAGAGCTCTACTAGCTTTCGATTTCTTTTATAACTTTGCATAAATGGAAAAATATGTAGTGCATGTTACTCTGTGTCGTTCCCACTAGGAGGCAACAGAGACTATTACATAAGGAACAGCGGGTCTTGAAAATTCTTTTGCAGATCTTCCTTCAAACACGTTTTGTTTGTTTTTTGTTTTTTAAATAAGAGTTTCTGAAATTCTCTGTCACTAAAATAGATCATTGGGGACAATATTTACTGACCTTTCCTTAGTCTATATCCATTATTGCAGACATAATATCCTAGGCTTTACTAGTTCTGGATTTTAACTTGGTATGGAGTATATTCTAGTGTGTTATGTTCAATTCATGATTATTTTATTTGCATATTATAAACTAACTTTTAAGTAAATTATAAAGTCTCTAAGTATACTGTTATTCTTTGAGATTATTTATTTATTTTTTCTAATTAGCACAGGAGCCAAAATTTAGAGCTCGTTCTCTTCTTTTTTTTTTTTTTTTAAAGATTTTATTTATTTGACAGAGAGAGACAGCGAGAGCAGGAACACAAGCAGGGGGAGTGGGAAAGGGAGAAGCAGGCCTCCCACCGAGCAGGGAGCCCGATGTGGGACTCGATCCTGGGACCCCAGGATCATGACCTGAGCCGAAGGCAGATGCTAACGACTGAGCCACCCAGGCGCCCGAGCTCGTTCTCTTCTTGACAGATGTACTACGGGAACACTTTCATGAGTTTCCTGGGGCGTTTTACTCCCTCACTTTATTCTGGCTAGAGTTTTGGGGGACACACATCTTAGTGCTCTAATCACCCAGAAGTGCCTCTGGGGACTGACGCTGTGTCCCCATGGAACAGCCATTTTCGTGTGCATCCATCCTTCCCATCCCTGGCTCTGGGCTTCTTCTTGATTCACTCTCAGATCCCTGGAGCAGCGACCCGAATGTCAGCTCTGTTCTGGCCAGCTCTTTCCCACTCCCTTTCAAAATGCGGCTTACTTCTTACATCCTACAACATTGCCATTTTCCCTGAAATCCTCACTGCTGAACGAGCAGCCAGCTTTAGCTGAAGTCTCGGAAGCCTTGAGTCTTTGAAGAGTTACCATTTACCTCTAGAAGTCTTTTCCAAATAGGGTGAAATAACAAAGTGTCCGGTCTCCAATGAAAGAAATTACAAAGCAATTTTTGTTTCATCGCGGCCTGTTGTATTTGGTGTCCCACGGTTGCCAGATTTGGCGTCTCTTCCAAATTCACCACTTTGTCTGTGTCTCTAAATAATAGTCTTAATCCAATTTCTTCACCTTAAAAATTCAATGAACTATACCCAGACTCTTCTATTTCTCTTTCAGGTACCTCCTACCCTCCCTTTTTAGGAAAATTAGTTGAATTATTTCTCACTCTCTTATTTTCCTTATGACCCGTCAGTCTTCCTCAAGGCTGAACCCTCATGCACAACTTCTTTCTTTTCCCGCCTCCAGCTTTCTTTTGTTCTGTTCTTTCTTCTTTTCTTTCCTTCTCTTCTTGTAGGCACTATCAAACACATTTCTGTTCTAGGATAAGCCTGGACAAATCACCTTTATTTTGCCCACCTTGCTTGTTCACTTTAGTCCCATCACTGGCTTTTCCGTTGCCACTCCCCAGCGTCTTTTACGTTGTTTTGACAGCTAATTGTCCCCTGCTTCTCTAGGGTGTCTCATATTGACCACCTAGAGCTGCTGGTCTATGGTGCATTGCCCGTTTCACTCAGTGTCAGTAATCTACAAGAGCAGCCCACTGCAATGGGACTTGATAGCTTTGCAGCTCTTGTTGGCTTGTATTTTTCAGTTTGCATTCCTAAGTAATGGTTGTTCTAATTCGTCTCTTTTATTCTGAATTTATGTTCATGTTCTCTGTTTTAGCGAGAGTATAGAAAGCTTTTTGAGGAAAACAAAGGAATGTATCATTTTGACGCGGATGCTCCTGAACACCTGCACCATAAAGGCAATGCCACGCTCCAGAGTCAGGTGTGCGCCCTTCCTGTCGGGACCCTTTAGCCACTCACTGCCATGCACCTCCACTGAGAAGGTGCGGCTGCTGAATAGAATGTACCTCCTGAGAAAGTGAACATCGCTTCAGAAAATCTCAGACACTACTCTCTCTATATGACTGGGGTGGGAAAGCTGGAACTATGTTTCAGTGTAAAAGCATTTCATAAAATAAGTTATTCCACACAATTTTAAACTTATGATATATCAATTAATTAAACAATGACCAAATCTCATGAGGATTTCAGATTTTATAGTGCACTCATTTGTTATCGTGAGCTGTGAAATTAATTTTCCAGGTGCGAAATTTATTAGAATTTCTCAGATCAGTTAGAAGTGTTATTAAAAATTACCTTACATTAATTAATGTTTCTTTCAACTATAAAATTCTATGTATTCCCTGACAGAAATTAAAAAAAAAATCTTCCCTGCATACTTTAGAGGTGTTACCTATACATTATTTTATTCTGAGTTTCAGTAGTTGCAAAAGATGTCATTCCAGAATCTATTAAGATATAATTTTACATCACTCCATTAAATGTATCCTGTGGAACATAAATTCCTTAATGATTTGATACCCACCTTCATTAAAAAAAACCAAATTGGCTCTCCTTTAAAGTTTGGAAACGTACATTTTTTTTTCTCTTTGTATTCTTATTTTCATTTAATTTTTCCCACAAAGTTTTATCCTGGCATATGTTATTACATATCCTAGTATGTTACTACATTTCAAACACTTTCATTGATCACTCTATCATACTTCTCTGAAACAAAAATAAGCCTACAAATAGGAATTTAAAAACCTGTTACATTTCCTGCTACCACAAAGTTCTAAGTATTGAAAAACTGCTTTTGGATTTAATCATCATTAAAACTACTATTATTATATAATTTAAGAAACAATTTCAAAAAATTATTTACACATAAGAATTTTAATGAAAATACATTTCTGAATGAAATGAATCATGATCAAAACTTTTCTGTGAATTTAATTTTAAAAGGTATATTGCTAAGAAAAGCCGATCACTCTGACAGCTTACATATAATTCTAGTTTCTCTTACTAAGAGATAGAAAATATCGATCATTTTATAAACTAAAATAAGATGGAGATTGGTTGTAATTGAAATAAATAATTCATGATATGATATTATTAAATAATGCAGGGTGAAACTGAAAACAATCACATAAAAGCTCTCTGTATTACCCAGTGTCTATGGAAGAAGTCAGCAGTCCCAGATAACACTGTCTTCCCTTTGATAGGAAGACAGAGAATCACACCTATGTTTTCCTCCTTGTTCATGATTTACTGATTGACATTCAAAGCCATCACAGGGATCTCTCTCTTTCTCTGTCTCTGTCTCTATGTATATATGTGTATACCATGAGCATATACATATTAACCCCAAATATGAGATATAGCTATATATTGCAGCTATTTACTTCATCCAAGTCCTAGAACTACATTTCGTAGTTATAAATTATTTTTATTCCTTAAATATTTTTATATATTACCTGTTTACTTTTTTTGTATGTCATTTACCACAGGGAACCCAGTGACCAACCCAAATGGCCAGAATAATATGATATTAGAAAGTAGGATGATTAATTTTGGATATATTTATTTTACTTTGCTCTATTTGCATAAGGGCTTATGAGCTTTATGTGCTTTTTATACTTTTTTTCAATGAAGGTTAAATACAAAGAAGAGTATGAGAAAAATAAGGGAAAATCAATGCTTGAATTTGTTGAGACACCCTCATATCAAGCTTCAAAGGAGGCTCAGAAGATGCAGAGTGAGGTGAGTCCCTTTGATTTGTTATGAACTGTTTTTTTTTTTTAGTTTATTTATTTTTAAGTAATCTCTACACCCAACTTGGGGCTCCAACTCACGACCTTGAGATCAAGAGTCACATGCTCTCCCAACTGAGCCAACCAGGTGCCCCTGTTATCAACTATTTGATGCATTTTTGATGTTTTATCATTTGAAAGGAACTAGTAAAATAATTCAGAATGTTGAGTGGGTCTAGAGGAAAGCACACTGCCCAGGAAGACGGGGGAATCTCCATTCTAGATCCAGCATCTTGTCTGGGTCACTGAGATTCTGTGGCCCTTAGTTTTTCTCATTCGGCAAATACAATATCAGGCCAGGTGAGCTCTTAACCGCCCTTTCACATTCTATGATTATAAAGTTGACACTTTCAGGTTGTGTCCGTATAAATCTATGATGAGTAGAAAGAAAATGAAGAGCTGGTTGCTTTATTTACCTTTTATTTTTCAGTGACAATAGAACTAACATTTATTAAATACTTACTTGTGCTAAGCAGTTTGCTTAAGGCTTTATATATGTCAGCTCATTTAATCCCCTCAAGGTAATGATGCTAGGTGTGCATATCCCTAAATTGATAATCATCCACTGAAATTAATTGTCTTATCTGAAATCACATATCCAGTAAATGCCAATGATTTAGGACCTGGTCAAGTCATGAGTGATTCTCTTTTCTCTGTTCACTTATTTAGTTGATTGCCCCCACGTCCCCCCACCCCCTCCAGACAGTGACATGGAAGTTTTAAAATATCAAGAGAAGAGAGCAGTTAAGATTTTTTTGTGTATATGCACTTTGTGTTCTACTTAAAATGATGCTGAATCACATCCAGATATTCCCCGAATGGTTTTGCTCTGTCCTAGTGAGATTTCTTCTGTTCTTTTTTTCCCTACATTTTTTGGGACCAGACACCAGACACAGAAGGTTTACTCTGCAGCCAACATCCAGATTCTGTGGGTACACCAAGTTATTACTTCAAAGGGACAGAAATAGCAGACAGCAGTATCAGCCGATTATGGCCCCAGGCCAAGTGTGCTCGGTGGGCACCATCTTTTCTGTTCTCCAATAACAACACCCAAACAGAGAGAAATGATAACTTCTGGACAATGAAACTCTCCTAGGAATTTTGAAAGCAACATATGTGCTATTTGTTGCTATTTATGCTGCTGTGTGTAGTAATTAATCTTCTCAGGGAAAGGGCACTCAGACATTACTGTGGCTTGTTGAATTGTCCAAGTTGTTTAATTTCTTCTTCAAGCAAGAAAGGAGAAAATTACTTGTATTTTTCATATCTCATAGCTTCTTTTTTTTTTAAAGATTTTATTTATTTATTTGCGAGAGAGCGAATGAGAGACAGAGAGCATGAGAGGGAGGAGGGTCAGAGGGAGAAGCAGACTCCCTGCCGAGCAGGG
The DNA here is from genome assembly GCF_011800145.1 of Mirounga leonina. Classification (NCBI taxonomy): domain Eukaryota; kingdom Metazoa; phylum Chordata; class Mammalia; order Carnivora; family Phocidae; genus Mirounga; species Mirounga leonina. The sequence goes on from NW_023270453.1 coordinate 2,076,907, forward strand.
AGCCCGATGTGGGACTCGATCCAGGGACTCCAGGATCATGACCTGAGCCGAAGGCAGTCGCTTAACCAACTGAGCCACCCAGGCGCCCCATATCTCATAGCTTCTTAAGCCAGTAGAGAGGAGTTTAATCAAGAAATTGGTGAATATTTTGATGAAATTAGCTGTTTGTTTTAACTGAATTGGCAGAGATGTAAATTTGGTCATAGTTCAGAAGCCCGACAACAACTTACGTTTAATGGGATAACTTTTACTGGACTATCTTTGTCTTAGTCAGTTTTGGCCGCTATTAACCAAGTACCACAGACTGGGTGGCTTAAACAACAGGAATTTATATCTTACAGTTCTGGAGGCTGGAAGTCCAAGCTCAGGATGCCAGCAGGTCAGGGTTCTGGTGAGACTGTCTTTAGGGTGACTTCTTGCTGTCTTCTTGCTGTGTCTTCACATGGTGGAGAGTAGAGAGGGGAGGCGTGTTCTCTCCCGAAGTGTTTGAGCGCATTAACCCCATTATGAGGGCTCCACCCTCATGACCTCATCTATCCTAATCTCTTTCCAAAGGCCCCACCCCCAAACGCATCCATCACATTGAAGGTGGGCTGGGATTTCCACATATAGATTTTGGGGTTACACAGACATTCAGTCCATATCACCTTTTCTGTGTTTCGAGAATAGTATGTAAAGTACTGCGCTGTTACTGGAAGGCAACCTCTGGGTTGAGCATCCAGGTTGAGCCTCCAGAGCCTGTGGCCTGTGTTAGTTCTCACCTCGCTCTCCTCCTGGTCCCCCAGCTCTCACTGATAGTCATGCCTCGTCCTTTAAGGAGAAGACCAGCACCTTCAGAGTGGGCTTTCTGTGTTCTTCCTGTCAGCCCCAGGCTATTATTATTTAGGTGTTTGTGCTACATCTTCTTGTCTTACTCACAGTGGGAAATGTTACCCTGTTTTCCTCTCCTTGATCCTCTCCATATTTTCTCTTCTGAAGACCCCCTTTTCCCTCTCCTTCTTTCTCCCCATGGCTATAGTACTCAAACTCTCTGTGGATAAGTCTCAGGGAAGCATGTTGGGAATGCACATCCCCATGCTGCTGCCTCAGGAGGTCCTTCATGAGTCTGGCAGTGGAGCCTGGGAATCGTATTTAACAACATCCCAGGAACTTCTGATGTTGGTGGTCCCGCGAACATACTTTGATAAACATAGACGCATTGAAGAAAACAAATCGTCCCCTAACTTAAAGTCATAAAAACCAGATGGATTTAAAAAACAAGCAAACCCAAAATATACAGATAATCTGCTTCTCAGAGATTCAGTGGGCAAAGTAGACCAAGTTGTTTTTCTTTATATGAAATGCTCAGTTGATTTTTTTTTTTTTTCAATTGGGGGTAGATCCTCAAAAGAGATAGATTCCCCAAGAGCACATATCACTATACAGATGACAGGGACTTTAAAGATAGCTTCTGTACTGAAAAAGTGCTATTGTTCTATGTAGGCATGTTTCCTTGTGCCGATCTTGGAAGTCTGATACCTAGCCCTTTGCTTTTACCATTGCTATGGCTACATGGTACAAAAGGAAAATAAAATATTGACAACTGAAAAAGAAAAACCCACCCCAGATCAGTTCTTTCTGATTGGCTGTTTTGATATCAAGTGCAAACAGCTTTAGTAATACATTTATTACATGCTATGGAATTCACTTACATCGGGGGCTATGTGGGCCTTTTGTTGATATTGGCTTTCAATTTTTGCTATTCTGATTTCTGCTGTTGTTACTAGGGGGAAATTATCCTTTGCAGAGGCTGAGACATGTTTTCCCTTTAATTATAGCCACTGGCTATTAGACTTTTAAGTTCAGCAGTTATATTTCTGCTCAGCAGAGTTTGAGGAGAGAGAAATCTTTCAGTCGAAAATATCTTTAGACAAAATTTATGCTCCAAAGGCTAGAAACATAAAATATCTAAAACTCTTAGACGAAGGATGATGTGAAAGATGCCTTTAAATGTAGGGCCAATGAAGTGGACACAAAGAGAAATGTCTGGCTTACAGATGGCTTTTATTCCTACGAGGTAAGCTTGACAAAGAGCTTCTTGAGCCTTCTCTGGGTAAAGCTAAGTGTTTATGATGTCGGGGATAGCCTATAATTATGCTTCTCTCACTTTTCTTCAAATGCCAGATATAGGTTTAATCAGTGTGTTTTCTAGAAGGAGTCTTTAAATCTGGCTTTGAAAAGAAAGTTCTTTGTCTTCTGTTTCATAAAAAGCATACTAAAGGTTTTTTTGTTTTTTTCGCCCAGTCATGTATTGGCCAGTTCCAGTCATTATCAACCTTCTTTAATGACTTATTTCAGCAAAATAAGTTTTTAATAGGAGAAGGGCTTTTTGTAGTGAATTATCTGAAATAAATAAAGATACCCAAATTTTTATTTTTGCTTTTTTAAAAAGACATTTTTGGCTTGGAAATGCCCTAGATTCAGCCTTATAACCATATAATTTCAGTTAGTTCCACATAAAGAAGAGGGCGATTTCTCAGTGTTCTTTGGGAATATCTATAGTTCCTTTAACTCAGAATGTTCTCAGTGCAATTTCTTAATAATCACTTTGTTAAATTTTAGTGTTTCCAGGACATCTATTATGACCTTTTTAAAATTAAATTAAATTAATTAAATTAAATTAAATTAAATTTTTTTGTGGCTCTTCACAGATCATTTGTTAAATAGTTGTATGTGACATAAATGTAGGGGAGGCAACAACAAGCCTCTCTTATTATCCCTCATGATTTGGGAGAAATTCTCCCAAATCATGAAATATTAAACTATCTCTGTAATAAGTATATTATGAACCTGGAAATGGCCTTTTGTTTTGCATTAATAACAGTCTCATGCAGAATTTATTTTTATCGTTTTTGTGATGGAATTTGAATAAAATACTCAGTTGGTAAAATATTGGCTTTTGTGTGTCTGGTAAATATTCTACATGGATGGAGATCTTTGTTATTTGGAGAGACTGTCTTTTAGTCCTAAAGTGCGAGTTGCCATTGGTTTTCAAATCTATAGTTCAAATGCTGGAATTGAGGGAATCTTAGCCAAAGGGTGGCCGAGAATGTCAAAAGGGAGGTGGGGGTGTGAATGTCCACCCTCCACAATCACTGCCTCCCCTTTCCATTCCTTGCTGTGAACTCCTACCTAGAGAACAATTTATCAGGTTGAAGATAAGACTCCTCACAGTGTAACTTAATTCACAGATGGTAGAGAAATAGTCTCAGTGCCAAAATCATTAAAGGAAAATGTGCTCCAGCCTCCATTACATTTAAGAGATGGTCTTTGCCACATTCACAAAAGGCTAACAGTGAAATGGGTGATGGGAACCTCAACATTTAGGCTACTGTGCTTTGAATGGCTTTCCATGCAGCCAGATTTTCTTCTGGTGGATGGATCCATTCCCTTTAGAATGAACCAGTCCGGTGATTCTCAAATAACCAACTTTACTGGCTTTCCTCTCCAATCCGGCTGGGGTTAAACAATGACAGACTAGTAAGGTGTTAAGCAGCCTCACTCCGGGTGCTTTCCGGGAGGCGGTTGGTACTTGATGATTCTGCTTTTGTTTGGTAGAATTCTAAAATTTATGGTAAAGTTGGAGTGATTTTCTTGTGGCTATGAAGATTCTGAGGTGGTAGAATTATATAAGACAAGCCTCAGTTTTGTTCTGGGAACTCTTGTTCTAATACTTTTCCAACAGTGATGAATATTTTCTAAATTTCAAATTATGCGGTCTTATTTAACAGAAAGTTTACAGAGAGGATTTTGAGAAGGAGATTAAAGGAAGGTCATCACTGGATTTAGACAAGACTCCAGAATTTTTACATGTAAAGTACATCACCAACCTTCTGAAAGAGGTAGGATCTTGTGATTTACTATTAAATATTGTGGAAGAAAACTAAAGAAGTGACCCAGGAAATATTTACTCCAAAATTCCCTACTAACTGTTTGAGATGTTAATCCATTCCTCTTTCTCTCACTTTGACCTTTATTAACAGAGTTTGTAATTTCATTAAAAATAGGAAAGTGTGTGTTAACACTTCCTTTTAAAGTTGGAGGAAGAAATCACCTAGTTTCTGGAAAAACTTGAAAAATATTCTGATTTTGTGTTTGTACCTCAAAAGCTCTATAAATAGTTTTATAGCAGTTAGTTTTTTTTTTTAATTTTGAATAAAGGGCTCATAAAACTATGATTAAACATCTTTTAATTCATTATAGAAAGGTCTAATTTTAAAAAAGGAACTCTCAGTGACTTAATGAAATTATAACTTTTCTAAGTATACACATTTAGCTTTAAATTGTCTTTGCAGTTTTTACTTTGTTATGGTTTTTACACTTATATTGCCATTCAGAATGTTCAAAGTATTGTTTTATACTTTCATTTCATTTGATCCCCCCAATTGCCCTTTGACATTGGTAGAATAAGTATTTTTATTTTCATTTTGCCTGTGTGTGTGGAAATCAAGGCTCAGTTACTTAAAGTCTTTTGAAGGTCCCATGGCCAAATAAGTGAAGGAATTCCAACTTTCATCCAGGTCATTTGACCCCAGAGCTCTTTCCAAAATTACATTCAGGTCATTACAATTTCTTGTAGGCTATTAGTTAAGCAGAGCAGTAGCTAATTTAATTATAATGGACAAAGAGAAAATAACATCAAATGAACCCTAGAATTTACTGGAACATGACTTCTTATTATTAAAGGAAGCCTCATCTTTTATCTGGCAAGTTAGTCATAAGTGCAACTCAGCTGAATTGGATCAAGATATATATTGTTTCCATAATGCATTTAGTAGGAAAAAAAAATTCATTAGCAGAACAAAAACCCCAAGTTATATATAAGTATTAGTAGAGACATTTGGATCTACTTAAAATATAATATTAAAATAGAAGACATTCAAACTATGTATTATCAGTCTGTAGGAAATTACTTGGTTTTATGAATCTGAATAAAGTGGATTTTTTTTTTAACTTTGGCTACATCAATCCTTTTGATTTTGTAATTTTCAACTATGATCTTTTGGTGATTCATATTTTATAGACAGCTTTCAAAGAAATACTTCAAATAATTAATAAGAAGCATCCATTCCTAAGATCTTCCTCACCACTTAAAAGGAAGACATCTTTTTAAAATATGGCGCCAATATGGACCAAAATGGAAGACAGGATGAAAGGGAAAATCCTGATAAAATTGGAAACCATGCTAAACATGACTAAAAGAGAAAATAGAGTCTCTGTAGAAAATTAGGAGCATAAATACTCAGGAGTCTGATTCATTCCTCTCTAGAAATATTTTCTCCTTTCTGTGGTCTCTAGAAAGCATGTGACATGGTATATCAGTTAAAGGGTGTCCCAGGAAATTTTGAACTGTAATGTTCTTGTCTCATAGAAGGAATATAAGAAAGATTTGGAAAATGAAATAAAAGGCAAAGGAATGGAACTTAACTCAGATGTTCTTGATATTCAAAGAGCAAAACGTGCATCCGAAATGGCTAGTGAGGTGAGTGTATATTTTTAGCAACTGAGAATGTATGAAGTTTCAGCTGACTTCCTTGTCTGTAAATCTTTCTCAAAGATTTATATACATTCCATAATTTTAATGTGCAAGATGATGATAAGTAGCTATGTCCTAGTAGTCATTTCCCAGTCAAGGAATTAAAGAAAAATAAAATAAAATAAAAAAGATGTTCACCATCTGCTTTCCATGTGGTGTGAGAAAAATCGACCATTCCCCTGTGTAGAGAAAAATGTATATAATAAACCAGAATAATTGTAGGAGATTCAAGTTGATTTTTCAAGGAAGTGAAAGGCAGAGGATTGGGAACGTGTGTTGTCGAGCTCTGTCAGTTACTGCAGTGCGGTTCACATGCTCTCCTGCTCCCCACCCAGCGGAGCCCCCAGCCCTTGCCTTGGCTGCTCAGTGAGCCCACATAAAGCTCTTTATGAAGCGAGAGTGATCGTTGCTCACTTTACATGGCACTTGTGGAAAGGAATGAAATGCCTGTGAGGTGCTCTCAGTCCTTTCATCCGTGTGTTATGTCATTCCTTTGGTATCAGATAATGGCTCTGCGCTTTGAGGAGAGTCTAGCTGAACTAAGCAATGAGAAATGTAAAGCTGTGTCCCCATAGGTTCATAAACTGAGGTGATGGTGATGACAGTGACCCTATTAGTCAGGCTGCAGATGATAGGAACCCAACTCAAACTGGTAAAGGAACAAAGGGAATATTTTGGCTTATGAATAGAGAAGTCCAAAGTCAAGTTTCCTTCAGGTTGGAATTCAAATGAAGTCTCTCTTCCTTCTTCACTCAGCTCTGTTATCTTCTCTATTGCTTCAACCTTGGGAGCCCATCTCCAAGTGATGGCCCCTCCTAACACTAGGATAATTCCTATCTGTGCCAGTAATCCCAGTGGGAAGTGAGCATCTGTTTCTTACAATTACAGTTAAGGTTCTAGGATTGAATCTCACTGGATCAGCTTCTATGCTGTGTCCACTCCCACCCTGATCATTGTGTCTGGGGCCAGAGGAATGCTGATGATCTGGTATGGTTCTCATGGTCACTCATTTGTTCAGTTAACTTTTTTGGTAATTTAATTGCATTCTAAGTATAAAAAATTCAAGGGGCGCCTGGGTGGCTCAGTCAGTTAAGTGTCTGACTTCAGTTCAGGTCATGATCCCAGGGTCCTGGGATCAAGCCTCACATCGGCCTCCTGCTCAGTGGGAAGCCTGCTTCTCCCTCTCCCTGACCCCTGCTCATGCTCTCTCTCTCTCAATCTCAAATAAACAAATAAAAAATCTTTAAAAAAAAGATTCAAAATTGTTATATGTTTTAAAAAAATTTACAATCATCTTTGGCTATATCCGTGTTCTTTAAATAAATTAAAGCATTAAAAGCCACTATGATGTCTTTGGCTAATATTGTCATCACATATTCCTAAGTTAGTAATTCTGTACAGATTCTTCTGTTATGGTGACATGTGCAGTCCACATTCAGAGGTAGATCTTGTAATCGTTTGTCAGTAATACTAGGGAAAATCATTTTAGACTCTCAGTGGCAGAGTCCGTCCAGACACAGCACAATGGCACGATTGTGGCAGGGGCAACAGTAAATCAGCCTTAGCCTATGAGTATAGGAGTAAAAGCCCAAAACAAGCTATCAGTTATTGAACACCTACTATGTGCTGAGCACTATGTTATGTTCTTGCCCCCATTTTGCCGATGAGTAAACTGGAAATGTTAAACATTCCCAGTGTCACACAACAATTGAGTGCTCTGGTCTCCTAGTCAGCCTTCTTTCTACAGCATCAACTCATTGAAACCTGCCTCCCTATCCTCCAGCCCCCAAAACAGTTGTCAGTGAAGATTCTCAGCATGTATAGTAAAAAGCTTTGGAGCTTCATGCATCCTTCTTCAGTGAGAATAGTGATACAGTTCTAAGCAGTCCAGAAAATTTAGTTCTAGGTATCATTTCATAGTACAAAGTAAAATGTGTTTTTTTTAAATATGTTCAGTGATTTTTTAGTATCATTGATTACAGATACAGGTTTGTCCCCAGAGAGTCTGAATATTATAAAATGTTGCTTTTTTTTTTTTTTTCTTACAGAAAGAATACAAGAAAGACCTGGAGTCAAAAATTAAAGGGAAGGGAATGCAAGTCGACACCGACACCCTTGAAATACAACATGCCAAAAAAGCTTCAGAGATAGCTAGTCAGGTTGGTCGAATGAATGGTGCAGATGCCTTAAAGCCTGTATTTTGAAACTTCACAAATCATATTAACAACCTGATTAGTACATGGAGTTCCCCAAAGCTTTGTGACTAGTTTAAAAGTTTGGGATGGAGACCATTCCAAATCAGCATGTTTGTTGAAAATGTATGGTTTCTGCTTTACTCATTTCCTTTGAATATATCAAAGAAAACTAGGGGGAACACATTTTAATAGAACACACACACACACACACAAACACACACATACACACCCTTTCTTACTTTATTTGTAATACAACAAATTTCACATTCATCTGGTCGACAATAAATGTTTTCATACTACGTTTTCGTTAAGGATAGGTCATATGCTGTTCTGTAAATCGGTGTTTCCAACTTTCTGAACAGACCTTGAAAATCACATATTGAGAATCCAACATGCCAGTGATAACCATTTCTATATGATTTGGTTGCACGTTCTCAAAATACCCCATTGACCTCATCACCATGCCGGAAATTCCTGCCAGGTTAACATTTTGGATTGAAGCGTTCTATATCCTGAATGACCGTGTTCATTCATCTGATATTTTCCTCTTCATGTAATGCATGTAATGACAGGATATTCATTTAGAAGTTTTGGCTTAGATGTTATGATAATAATAGATAGCAGATAACAACGTTGTAAGAGTCAAACCATATGTGTATTTTTTGAAGAAAATACCCCAGAACCAGTTCCATGCCTCTTGAACTCCTCCAGTATTTTCGAGAATATAAGAGTGTCACTGGAGTAGAGAGTATTTGGGAAGAGGGGATTTTGTGAGAAACATTTGTGAAGAGAATGTTGGGGTGCAGGTTAGGGAGTGCTGCCCACTTACCTCAAGGCTGATTGGGGGGTGTTTCAGTGGGGATACGCTGAGAGCTGTAATGTGACCTTTGCTGTTAGGAAGAACTGGCTCAGGGCTGACTCCCCCCAGGAAATCTGGAGGGCGAGAAGAAGCTGATTAACTGCCTGGCGAGTTGTTGCCATGTTGGGATCTGCTTGCATCCCCAGGGTTAGGGACTGGCCAGGGGAATGGAAGGGTCATAATTGGTTTGGACAAAGGATCTGGAGATGGCATAGGAGTCTTGACCAACAGGGGTTTTATTTAGAAATGGCAGAGTTGGGGAGGGTGCGTGCTGAACAGGCCCTTGAAAACCGCCTTTCATCTGACCCCTCCTTCCATTCTCCTGAAATACAGCCATTGTTGCAAATTTGTAGTCTTCTGGATCTATTCTTATGTGTACATAGATAAACATAACACGTATGTACACATAGACTTAAAAAATCCTTAAATACCCTGTATTTTGTTCTGTGTTTGGTTTTCTCACTTAATATTATGGACCCTTTTCCATGTTACTTTATATAGTTCTACCTCATTCTTATAGAAAAATTAAGTGTTTCATAACATGGATGTGAATTTGCAACCATTTACCTTTTGATGTCTCATAGGCTTTACCACATGTAAATGACATGTAAAATGCAATAACAGGATCTCAGTATTATACAATAAAACCAGAATGCTTAATTTTTCCCCAGATCTGCTTTCCTTTTCCACTCCCTTCTCAGCAAATGGTAGCAGCGAGATCTCAGAAGTCACTTGGATTCCTCTTGTCAGCAACTTTTATTGCCTCTGCCCCCAAAATGGTTTCTAAATCCATTTACTTCTCTCCACCCTAGTCCAAGCTACCATGTCTGTCACCTTGATCCCTGCAATGGCTTTTAACCAGAATTCTGCTTCCATTATTGTCCTCTTCGTATCCATTCTTTACCCAAACACCAGAACCATCCTTGAAGAATTAAGTTAAATTATGTTACTCTCACTACTTAGAACTCTTCCACTGGTTTCCAGTTATGTCCAGTATAAATGCCCCACTCCTTGCTCCTGCATTTAAAGCCACCCTCCTGCCATTCTCATCTTGTTCCCCTCTTCCCTTGCTCATTATGATTATGCTCCAACCTCACAGACTTGCAGTCTCTGCACAGCTTTGTTGTCTTCTGAAAGGTCCTTCCCCTGGTCTTTGCACAGTTTTTCTTTCTGGTTATTTATTTCTTAGATTTAATGGTGGCCTCCTTGGGATTCCAAGTAACTAACTACCCAGGAACTATCAAATTACACTTATAATTCTCTGAAATGTTTCTTACTATTAGGAGGGGGCAGTGTTAGTTCAAGTTACTGGCTTGGAGTAAGGGGGTTGGGAGTGAGGGATTCGAGGCTGGGGAAAAGCTTTCAAAATCATCCTGAGGGATGAAGCCGAAAGTAGGCATCCTTTCCCTGGAGAGAACAATGTGGAAAGAATATAATTTTGTATTTCACACTTTTACCTAAGAACAGGCTTTTAACACATATTCCTTTCATGAAACGTTGGAATGTCATGTCTTTCCTTGGAATGGTATAGATTTGTTTTATTCAATGATATGCTGCTTTCAATTTCTGTGTGTACCTCGGGACTGTATACTAGTTCTTGAGAAGCTAGGGGAAAGAAAGGCCTAGGGGAGTCAGCTGTCCTATGGTTATATGCACATCATGATTATGGCCATGCTATTATCTTTGCAATCCAAAGTTCTCATTTGTATGTAATCCTAGCCATGTCCCATTTTGCCCAATTGATAGGCTCACACATCCATTTCAACCAAACTTTGGGACTTCGTTATAGTTCAAGGCTTAACTTTTCAAAGAAATTAATGTGGTATATACTGTTACATGAATCACTCCCAATAGTTAAACCCTCCAGAACCTATGAAATTAACCATGTGACTTTCTTTAGCCAATAGGACATTAGCAAACATGACTCCCGCAGAACCTCTAAAACTCTTGTGTATTGGGGCTTGCCTTCTTGGAATCTAGGTGCCATCATGTTGTTTTAAACCTTCAAAGTTTTAGGGTATTTTATTATGCATTAGTATGTAAATGATGTAACTAGTGTCCTGTGTAGTCTATTTACATGCTTGAGGACGCTTTTGGATTTCAACATTCATATCGCAAAATTAAATGACATACTTCTACCCAGGGACCTTGGTGGCTGTCTATGATCAGTGCCTCATTTTCTACATACCTTGTCCTTCAAATGAAGTGCTTTATTTGGGGGCCTTAAAGAGGCTTACTAGAAATGTTTTTTTTTTTATACACACATAGTAATAATGGAGTATTATGATTTTGAAAGTTAAATGCTATTACTTAAACTGTATTCAGGAAAGTGAAACTGAGACTCTAAGTCAGTGAAAATAAGCAGAGTTATGAGTAGAAGATAGGGAAAAATATAATATTTCTCAGAGACTGAGATCTTTGTTTATACCTTTTAAAATTTAGGATATCACAGATAAGCAAGCCAACATTTACGCCATTGCAGGGAATCTACAAATCTAGATTATGTCACATCTAGAGTATGTCAACATAAGAGGAAATAACTGTTTTAGAAGAAATGTAATTAGATACAGTTAATAGTTTTTTTTCTTGTAATAAAATTTTTCATTGAAGAATACATACACACTGAAAAGTATACAACTTAAGTGTACAGCCTGCTCAATTTTTTAGGATCAGTTTTAAAATGTGATGAGTCTCAGAGACGTGTTGTGTCTGGTTAATTATGACTATTTTGTAAGTAACACATAATTCAATTCAGGCTGCTCAAAACAAGCAGATAATTTATTGTTCTTAGAACCAAACAGTAGAGGAAGCCCTAGTCTCGGCTTGCTCTGGGGCTCAGACAATGTGATTGAGTTTCAATTTCTCTCTTCAGTTCTCAGGCAGGCTTTCTTCTACTTGCAAAGAGGCTCTTAGCAGCTCCTGGAGCTCCTTCCTTCTCCATCCACGTCTAGAAGGAGAGGGAAAGCTTCTTGTTATCTTGTGTGGAAAAAGAATCCTATTCATCCCTGGAGAAAACCGGAAGGGCCAGGGACAGGGTATAATGGGTTATGTAAACTCAACAGGACCTGCGGACTTGGGCCAGTCTCACCAAGCTGAATGGTCTAGCATGGGGGAGCTGTGAGTTGCCCAGTGGCAAATCAGGGGCTATTGGGGGTGGGGGCGAGAGTGGTTGCATTCCAAGGAAGCAACCAGCAATAATCAGTCACTACAGAACAAAAAGTGACAGTTTTACAATGACATCTTACTGATAATCATCAAATGAGTTATTTGTTAACCAATAACTGATCAATTTTATTGTATTGAAATAGAAAAACTTCCCCCTTGGCTAACTGTGTTTTCTTTCTTAATTCAGGTTAGTAGACAGAAGCCTTCTGATTACTTGTGACTAAGTCACTCCAAGCCATCTTCCTCCCACAAGTTTTAAAACTCTTCCTAGTTTTGTAGAAATAAGAGAAGTAAGAGTCCAAAACCACAATCCTGATGTGAAAATGCCATCACAGTTGTTAACAGTTTTTCACATTCTTGTGGAGCCCTCATTGCATGTTTTATTTTCTCCAGAAAGACTATAAGAGAGATCTGGAGACTGAAATAAAAGGGAAGGGCATGCAGGTGGGTCCAGACATTCCTGATATCCAGAGAGCCAAGAAAGCATCGGAAATGGCCAGCCAGGTGAGAAACCCACAGGATACAAAGTTTACAACAGACACGATGAATTGTGTTTAGAAAAAGTAAAAATGGCATTTTTGCACACGTGGCCTTGAGAGTCAAACACATATGTATCTGCGTTGCTATGGGAGGCTAAGCAAAGCTCTGAAGATTATTTTCTGTTCTTTTAGAAAGAATACAAGAAAGACTTGGAAAATGAAATTAAGGGGAAAGGAATGCAAGTAAGCATGGACATCCCGGACATACTGCGAGCCAAGAGGGCATCTGAGATCTATAGCCAGGTTGGTAGGGAGTGAAGATGCTCAGAATACTGTTTTCTGATCTCCAGTCACCATGTGCTTCGTGTGTCTCTAAGACTGATATTTTTTGGAGGGCACTGTATTCAAAGTCAGTGCACTCTGTTCTAGGAGCTATTGGTCAAACTTGATTAATCTCACTAATGAAAGGGACAGTTGCTGTCAATTCAATGACTGTTATTGAATGTCTGATCTCTCCTGTTTGAGTCCAATGACACTGTGATCTTTTTTATTTTTAGTTTTTGACTCTAGTGCACGCTTGAATCCCGTGCTCATAGTACAGAAAAGAGATTACAAATGAGTTTGTCTTTTAACCCTCTCATCATGAATATTATCCTTAAAATAATCAGCGCTAACAAACAGTGAATAAAACTGCACAAGGTGGAAGGTGAAATTGAATATTAACTAAAAATTAAGAGAAGAACTGTCTTCTTGGTAAAATTTAATTTACCAAGTGACCGGTCACACATCCTTTAGAACGAACTGTACAAAAAAAGCTCTAGAAAAGTTGGATATGGATATAACCACAAAATAATATATTTAATGGAAGAAGTTATCGATAAAATCTGAACTGGGCAAAATTCGTTAGTGAATATTGTCTTTGCTATAAAATTTACAAGGAAAAGAATGAATCCCAATGGAAAAAAAATAAAGGGGAATGAAAAAATTAAAAGTGTTATAGAAAATTGACCAAGGAATTACATTTGATTAATGGGATTTATGGTGAAAATAATTTTCAACAAAATCTGACCACATTTGTTAAAATTCCCATTAAAACATAAGCAGTATCCGAACATCTGCTGGTTCAAAAGGGTGTATCCAGATGACAGTCACATGTCAAAGGAGTTATCTGCTTCTCAGCCTCCTCAGATGACACAGCTGTTGGGATGGTCCTGAAGTGCATGTTCATTTGTCCTCAGTATCTCATGGTGCCACCTGAACTTGGAGAAGTTGGCTCTAACTATATCAAGTGACTAAAATTATTGATAAATACATAAAACAGGTAAATGGTCATACGAGTCAGTGGAGAAAAGTCACTGTCTCAAAAATGCCAATCTCATTCATTAGTTCAGTAAATACTTTCTGAGCACCCACTTTCATGCAAAATTAGACATGGTTTTGCCCTTGGGGAACTAATCTAATAGTTTAATAATCAAATAATCACACAAATACAGTATTACAAACCGTGATACATGCCACCAAAAGGTAAAGGCTTCCCAGAGGAAGTGATGCCTGAGTCGTCAGCATTCCTGCCTTAACTTCACAATGTTGCCTTGTTTGTGTGCGACAGAAGGATACATCTAACTTCAAGGAATTTTAATTATATAGGATACAATGGAATTCTTATGAGATTGTAATGATGCCGTGTTGAGTCCCAACACGAACGATAATTACTTTCCTAACAAGCATCAGTATGCCATAATGGTTAACTTCACTGACTTTGGACCCAGAGTGCCTGGGTTAAATCCTAGCTCTGACACTTCATAGCTAGTGTCTCAGTTTCCCCATCTGTAAGAGGGGATAGTAACACTATCTGCTTGTGGGGTTGATTCAATGAGTTAATGTGTATTTCAAACCATACCTACGACTATGTCAATGTGGGTACTCGTCAAAGGTATGGCCCAGATAGTATTGGAGATTATAGTAATACATTTGAAAATTGAGATTTTAATCTCAACTACAGAAATACTAGTATCTTTCCATTATCAAATGTATCTTCTTCTGAAGTAGGAAACAAAGCATGAATTCAGAAGCGTAGAAATAGTGGGTATAGAGAACTAGGTTACTTGCAGGAGCTATAGGACTACTTTGAACAGGGACTGGGGCTGCTCATGAAAGGGTAGGTTTCTTCTGGGTTCTGGTCACCAATTCCAACGCATGTATGTGGAGGCTTCCCCGTACCAACGAGCAATTCTCGGACATCAGCAAGGGATTGGAGAATTCAACTCAATTCAGGCACTGTCTACTGGAAGCCGGCACTAAGTTCTACAGGTTAGGGGCTCGGTCCTACAGGATGGTTCTCCTCCCCTCTTCAGATGCCAGTTGCAAGCTCAGTTTGTCACCTGTGCTTCTGGCCAACAGCCTATAGATCAGAGGTTCCCAGGACCCCCTCTGTGGGTCAGATTCATTTGCTAGAGCAGCTCACAGAACTTAGATTGGCAGTTTATTATAAAAAGATATAACTCAGGAACAGCCAGATGGAAGAGAGGCATAGGGCAAGGTATGAGGAGAGGGCACAGAGCTTCCAAGCCCTCTCCGGGTTCATTCACAATTTCCCCCAAATCTCCCTATGTTCACCAACCTGGAAGCTCTCCGAACTCTTTCCTTTTGGGTTTTTATGGAGGCTTCATTACATAGGCATGATTGATCAACTCATTGGCTATTGGTGATTGATTCAGCCTCCAGCTCCTCTCCCCTCCCCAGAGGTTGGGGGTTGGGACTGGAAGTCCAACCCTTTAATCACTTGTTTGGTTCCCCTGGCAACCAGTCCCATCCTTAAGTGTGGTCCAAAAATCACTTCATTAACATAACAAAAGATATTCTTACCGCTCTCATCACAGGAAATTCTGAGGGTTTTTAGGAACTCTGTGCCAGAAATAGGGACAAAGACCAAATATAACCAATTTCTTATTGTAAGTTACAACATCACAAGTTTCTAAACTTAGAGTGGCACAGAGGCCATGCTCTCCAGAGGCCTTTGAATGGACTAGGGTGGGACCCATTGCCTGAGAAGAGGCAAGCTTGCTTCTCTGGGCTATTTGCTTACTCTGTTTGCTTATTCCCTTTATTTTTGCTGTCACATCAATAACTGCTTTGAATCATAAGATATAATTTATGATGATATGAGCCATGTGGAATGGGAGAGTTGGAAGCAGCGTCATTTTCTGTCTCTCATACACACACACACACACAGAGTTTCAGATTCATAAGAACTGTTTCTATTTTTAGAAAAAGTATAAAGACGAAGCAGAAAAGATGCTTTCTAACTATAGTTCTGTGGCAGATACTCCTGAAATTCAGAGAATCAAGACAACTCAACAAAACATTAGTGCGGTGAGTAGCCATTACTGCTTTTCAGTGGCCACCTTGAAATTTTGTTTCTGGAAGGAGGGCCTTTTTCCTCATTGTCTGATTGCTTGTTGCATTGTTTGACTTTTCTGTCAAATGTATTATCTTTAAAAAATAGTAAGTTCTGTTAAAAAACCAAAATTCAGTCAATTTAAAGATCTAATTGGCTTGATTCAATAATTCATGAATCAGGCAGTATCCCCTCTAACAAATTTGAGGATGATCAGTAGAGATGTACAAAATATAAGGCTCTGATAGGCAGAAACTGGCAGGACAGGGAAGTTATTAGCAGGAGAAAAGATAGGATTACTTCAGACAAGGTCACGTTCCCTCAGGGAAAAAGGTGGGGACCTACCAAGCAGATTACCTCTCTAGTCCTGATCAGGAAATTCCAGACTGATTGGTTTAAAATTCCACTCTTGGGAGAGGCTGAAACTGCAATTAGGTTAGGTATTAAGTCTTGATGGGGCTTAACATGAGTGACTCCATTTTGGGCACTTTGTTTCTCTTTAATAGTACCAAATGTTCTTACAAGGTATAATTTATCATGATTGTTTTGGAATTATAATTTCAAATTTTCTTCTGTGGAACAAGCAAGAGTTCTTTTTAACTGAAATTTAAAATTTTACTTAGGAAAGAGATCTTTTTTTTCTTTTCTTTTTTATTGTTATGTTAAACACCATACATTACATCATTAGTTTTTGATGTAGTGTTCCATGATTCATTGTTTGTTAGGAAAGAGATCTTAATCTTCCACACAGATTTTACTTCAGAGATGAGAATAATCCTATAATGCGATTTCCTTCCTGGTCACTGATTTGCAGTGATCAGGTATTTAGGGATTTACTAGCTTGTAACCAATTCCTAAACTTTTATATTTTTATTTTGAGGAATAGGAATTGTATCAGCAACCATTAATTAAGGGACAGGGTCTACATTTAATGGATATATAAACCTGAATTCTAAGATTATAAAAATTGACCGTACAGCCAATATTTTTATGTAGAACTAGCTCATTAGTCACTTAGTAGTTAAGTAAATGTCTCATCAAAATATAAATTCTATTAAGTCTGAGGACTTTTGGAATATTTTCTACTTTGTAATAAATTGGTAAACTCTAAACCTCAATGTGTGCTAATCAGGTACCTCTAGGGCCTTCAAAGCAGGTGTGCTAAGAAATGGAAAAGTCTGGCTGGAAGGGAAGATCAGGGGAAAAAAGCTGTTTCCACCCTTATCTCCTGTGATTTCATGGTGTTCTAGAGTTTTGTCTTGTGGAGGAAAACATCTCTGAGACCATACTCTTCCAACCCCCATTAGGGCCCACTGAATTACCAAATCTTAACAGAGGGAATAGTTCCGTCCTCATATGCCTTTCTTATAATTATCCTACTATTCGGTAAAACATTTTGTTTCTTTGTTTTGCTTTGTCTTTGAAAGGGGTGGATTGTTGGTAGGAGTGGAGAGGCATGTGGGAAGGTTAACGTAGAAGAGACAGGAAATAGACTGAATAAACTTTTGATGTTGGGGATAGAGCCAGTACTTTCTTTGAAGAGAACGAGGGCATCTTTGTGTTTGGAGAATAGCACTTGCTTAAAATTTCATGCCGTTTTTGAATTAAATGATACTGCTTAGTAAGCTTTTCTAATATGTGCTTTGATTTTTCTCAAACACACATGTGATTTGTGTTTGTATTTGAAGAAGGAAACTCTAGTTTGCCCACTTATATTCTTAGACCAAATAATCTGCAGCCATGTCAGCTACCACACATGTCCTAGAAGAGGTATTGCGGGTTATTGGTGGGATGCTATGGAATGTGAGACCCAAATGGGACATTTATTCTCATAATGGATTATTTAATTGATTGATATAACCTTGTTACTCATAAATAGAAGTTGTATTCACATTACTTGAGAACCTGAGAAATTGTCTTTCTTTTATAAGAATCTGATCTAGGACCTGAATTCCAATAAGCTTATAGTTATTCTTTCCTTCTCTTGTAACAAAGGTATTTTATAAGGAAGAAGTAGGAGCTGGCACAGCAGTAAAATATACTCCAGAGACTGAACGAGTGAAGAAAAATCAGCAGAATATTAGTTCAGTAAGTGCTCTACAGCATTAATTATCCTTTCCAAAAGCAAGCATAAGCTAGATAAATGTTTTTAGTTCTTTGCTAAACTGGCTACTTTTTCTTTTATTCTTCTCTTTGTTAAAATGCTATTTCATCAAATATCAAAGTTCTCACTTTCAGAAGGAAAACTGTTGCCTTGTTCCCCTTGAACCTAAAGCAGTGTTTCATCTTGATATATCATAGTGCAAGAGAGATAGATCACTTTAATAGTCCAGTAATGAGATCTAGGATTAGATTTCATGTTTTGAACAGAATTTTAACTGTATTAAATTTTTCAGAGAAAAGATAAATTTCAGTACCTCTCCACAACTTGGAGGAAAGAAATTTTACCCTGCAGAATGATTAAAGGCCCTTAGTACATCTATTTGGTGGCTTAAGGGAAGGTTTCAGAGGCCCTGTTTGCTTTCTACTTCTTCCAGCTTTCAGCAAAGCAAAAACATGCACCTTCACTATAATTTGTAAAATAACTTACCCTCCAACTCCCTTTGAACTTAGGGGGGAAGGGTAGAGGAGGCGCTTACTGTTATAGGTAAAAACTTTTCCATTTGGTATTTGACATTTACAATGGAGACTGGCTATCCTTACCAACAGGAATTCTTCCATGGATATGGAGTGTATTTAGTTTCTTCTTGAGGAAGTCGTAAAGGTTCTTTCCTGAAATCCCCTTCTTGACCTTTCTCTTCACCTTCATTCTTGGAGGCAGAGCCTTTAAGTAATTCAAGTAGAACAGCTCCGGTTAGATGTATCTGTCAGGATAGTTAATGTGGCGTTCTAGAATAGGAGTGTGCATGGGCTTTTGTGGAGAAAGAGTAGGAAAGGCAAGGTAATGCTACAGTAAAGCATACTTCAAAAAATCTGCAGACTACTAGTGTAATAAAATTTCTGTAGCATGAATGAAACTGTCACCTGAAGAAAGCATGAGGAGAAGGAGGTTACCGTTAGGGTGTGCAAATGTGTTCTGATCCACTGTGGCGAGAGCCCGTGTCCGGCAATGCTGGGGTCCGGCGGGGAACTTAGTTTGGCAGAGAAGGGTAAAATGTTTCCTTCACTTTCCAATGATAATATTTGAAATGTACCCATCAGTGTACTGAAATACAATGTTATAAATGTTCTGTAGTATGCAATTCCATTGCCTACAGTAAAATGACTGTGCCATTTTGATTAGTTTAGAGTCGTATGAAAAACACAAATGTTCATCTTTAATCACGTTTAGCTTCTTACCCGAGGAAAATCACGCAAAGTAGTACGGTATATCATTTCTTTTTCCAGCATTCCGCTGCCTCTTCTAGCAAACAATAAATGTGTAATTCTGTATCTCTATAAGGTTGGGCCATAAACTCCTGCTTAGTATTCAAATGGAAAGTTGCCCTTTCAAGATTAACCAGATCTGTCAAACCAAGATATGATTCTCTAACATTTAAAGATCTCGACATTTTCCACCTCCGATGTACAAGCCTTTTAGCTATTAGCTTTCCCTGTTAAGAGCTATTTTTGAATCTTATTTAGAGGTGGTCTTTCTCAGTGTATTGTCAAATTAACTGTTTTGGATCTGGACTCATATTGCCATTGTTACTCCTATTAAATCTAAGGCTACTAGGACATAGATACGTAGGTTACCATTTCTTTGTCTCTGTCAGCATGGATTTCAGCCTTAATCATTTAAATATTACCAAGTGATTTCTAAAACCTGGTTTGTGTAGATTTAAGTCTTTGCTAAATTTCAACATGTGCCTCTTAGGTCTTGCCTGCATTTGCTACATATAAATATTTATGTGTGTCCTTTTTCTTGAATCTAATCTTCCATGAATTTTAGACATATTAAAATACCACCTGATCCGATGGCATTACTAATCATTTCATAAGTTTAAAGAGCTGTTTCTTGTCTCATGCATAACCGTGTGCTGGCATTACCATTTTTGTCTGGTTGATCTTCCTCTAAATAGATTTGGAGGAAGAGCTTTTGAATAAAGTGAATGCCAGTGTATAGGCTGGATTTGTATAACATGATCCTGACTTCCTGCCACAGGGCCTTCGATAGAGATCAGGGGCCTTGGCCTCTGCTTTTTTGTACATTTCCCTCCACCTTCCTCTTTTTCTTCTTTGGTTGTGGCCACTTTATTTTTTTCCTTATTCTGGATCATTTGTGTGCTCTCCCCCAGATAAGCAGTCTTCCCAAGACTCTGTAGCTAACACAGTTTGGCTTTTGCCTTTAAATCCATGATACATTTAAACTCACACATTAATGAGTAGAAACTGCTTTTTGGCTAGAAACTTATAAGTTATTATATTACTTACGATGATTTCCAAGGTTTTTTTGTGTCTTTGCCTAATGATAAAATTTATTTTCAAATATTTTCAACATTTGCTTATTTTAATTAAATAATTCCTATGGTGATGGCTAGGTGAATAGATATGAGTTTATTTGCACTTTAGGATAAAGGAATCTTGAAAGCAACATCCCATAAAATAAAAATTTGTGTTCCCACTGAAGGAAAATTAGTGTTGGAGTCTAAAAAACTCAACTGTGTAACAGTTACGAATGCAGGATTCTTACCTATCTTTTAAGCCTCTCGTTGACTAAAACCCACATTGCTTTTGTTTGTTTTGTTTTTAATCATCTACCACCTTGTTTTTTAAATATGTAATGCAGGTAAAATACAAAGAAGAGATGAATCAGGCAACGGCCATTTCCGATCCTCCAGAGCTAAAGAGAGCTAAAGAAAACCAGAAGAACATCAGCAATGTGTGATCATATTTCTTTGAGTACCGTTTTCTTTCTTTCTTTTTTTTAAAAAATATTTTATTTATTTATTTGAGAGAGAGAGAATGAGAGAGAGCACATGAGAGGGGGGAGGGTCAGAGGGAGAAGCAGACTCCCTGCCGAGCAGGGAGCCCGATGTGGGACTCGATCCCGGGACTCCAGGATCATGACCTGAGCCGAAGGCAGTCGCTTAACCAACTGAGCCACCCAGGCGCCCTGAGTACCATTTTCTACTTTACTGAATGGCAGTAGGCAATGAGGGTGTGACACTTGTATGGGTGAAGTCCCAGGACGATGCACACTGTTGCAGGAGGCCAGTTCCTAAAAGGTGGGGCTAAGATGCCCCC
This sequence comes from Mirounga leonina, assembly GCF_011800145.1. NCBI lineage: Eukaryota > Metazoa > Chordata > Mammalia > Carnivora > Phocidae > Mirounga > Mirounga leonina. Next base: position 2,097,803 of record NW_023270453.1, read on the forward strand.
CATCTTTAGGCTGAGCTAGCATGACACCTCCTGTGTGCATTTATCCATCAAAGGACATGTTACTGAATGCCTGCTCTGTTCTTGTTCTGGGGAAATTCAAAGCTGAGTGCGACTTCTCCAGGTCTCTAGGAGAAACAGACATGGGCATAAATACCCATTATGCATGAAATGCTATCACAATAATTAATATTTACTGACTGTTTACTATGCTTTTGGAGTACATTACATGCAGTGTCTTTATGTTTAATGATAAGTAATGATTCCTTTTGCAAAGTGCTGTGGAAATGCAGAGAAGGAAGGCAATGTCCATGAGAGAGAGAGAAAGACCCTCGGAGGAAGAGTAACATTTGAGTTAGATCTTGAAGGATTAATAAAAGTTAGGGTGGGTTTCGTGAGGAAGCATCTTCCTGGCAGAGCAAACCGAATCTGTTCAGGGTCCAAGTCCCGATTAAGGAAGGGAAGGTTTAGTGTGATGAGTGCGTGGGGTAAAAGGTGGCAAGGACCTGATGGTGCAGAGAGAAGTTGTAATTCGGGGCCTAAGGAAGCAAGTCGGGAGTCCCAGTGTTTCCCAAAGTGTGGTTCACATATAAGTGGCAGGTGTTCCACCCGTGAGCTGGCCTTGGTTTAAGGATTAAATTGTTTTAATGTGTCCCTTTTTCTAAAAGAAAGGTTAGTAGTTTTCAATGTGTCAGAGAAACATAACACCCCCTTAAAATAACTTTATTTGCAAATAATAGTGAGTTAATTTAATGAAAGGCTAATACTGGCAATCACAGCACTCTTGATAGCCGGCCCAGCATACGGCAAGAGGTGTGCACATGGTAGAAATTGGGACCATACTGGAGTCGTGGGAAGAATGTGGACCCGGGTCTGCTGGCTGGATCTCAGCTCCAGCCCTTACCTGCTGTATAACTTTTACAAACCACCCACCTCTCCCAGCCTCAACTTCCCTACCTATGAAACAGGGACGAGATCTTGCTTGGAGAGCACTTAACATGTTTGTGAATGGATGAAAACAAGACAGGAGGAGTCGCCAATATCAGCTTTACGTCCGCAAACCTACATCCACTGCCAAGTGGCTCCAGCAGTTTCTCCACATCTGTCATGGGGTCAGCAGATTTTCCCCCCTCCCATCACTACCCGGAGTAATCTTTCCTCATATCCCACCATTGGTAGAGATTACACTGGACCTTTTCTCACTTTAACTAAGACAGTTCATTATCCTGGACACAGAATCTGCCCAAACTCTCAACTACATGTCATGGCACAAAGAAAGGCGCCCACTGAGGAAAGCAGCCCCCCAGAGGGGGCCTGACTCTTCGTCATTTATTTCCCAGATGATCAAGCTTCTCTTCACTGTCATGTTCACGGCTGAGGGTGCGCAGCTCAAGTCCATTTTATCTGCAGGTCCCGCAGGTCTTGTGATACCTCACAAGAAAAAAAAATTCCCTTCCACTAAATTTAAATTCCAGAAAATCATTAAGATGTGGAGTTCCTCATCATAGGATTTTAACCTCCAGTTTTACTTTTTGCCAGTCAAAAATTCACTGGACGGACATGCCGTTCTGTTTCTTTGTGCTGGATGCTCATTTATTTCCTGGGGTGTCATGGAATTGCTGGAAAACTGACCACAAATGTTGGGGTCTGATCCTCCCAGCCAAAAAAGAGAACCTCTTATGTAGTAGGTAAGGCAGATTTCCATAATGCTAGTCAGAGCACAGGCCTTCCATTGTGGGAACTTTGTAGAGAAGGGAAACTTTGAGGTTCGGGGTGCGATTCCGTAGTGACAGTCTGTCACGAAGGTGCAAGCATGGGACGGGGCAGCCCTCCTTGCTAATGATAAGAATGTACACTTTTTATTGTTAAGTATAAAATAGTAATTTGATAGTGTTGCTTTAGTGCTATGAAGAAATGAATTCACAGAAGGGGTAATTTCTTATTACTGGTAACGACCAAACTCAGGCCACCGTTACATAATACAATTCGAAGAAGCACCGCCAGAAGGTGGCATTCAAAACATGTGGACGAGAAGGAGCTCGGAGTCTGGGATGAGTGTAATGGAGACGTCTGTTAGCGATACATATTTCACTTTGCAATTCTAATGAAGATTTTTTTTTTAAAGATTTTATTTATTTTTTGACAGAGAGAGAGACACAGCGAGAGAGGGAACACAAGCAGGGGGAATGGGAGAGGGAGAAGCAGGCTTCCCGCCGAGCAGGGAGCCCGATGCGGGGCTCGATCCCAGGACTCTGGGATCATGACCTGAGCCGAAGGCAGACGCTTAACGACTGAGCCACCCAGGCACCCCTCTAATGAAGATTTTAACTAATGGATGCTTTGTAGCCACGTGGCATTCCTTTTAGTCTGTTCTGGAGGATGGGTGCATACCTCCTTCGCGTAACTCCACACTGTCTTGCACCTTGTCTTGCAGCTCCAATACAAAGAACAGTACCACAAAACCACGCCGATGAGCGTCACGCCGGAGATGGAGAGGGTGAGGAGAAACCAGGAGCAACTGAGTACGGCAAGTGGTTCTGTGTTCTCCTTTATTGGCAAGCGTTACGCATTTTTATTCTTCATGGTGCTCTCTGAAAAGCTTAAGCCCTCGGTGGGCTGGATGCTTCTTCTCACGGTCATGTGCTCAAGGGCATGCCCTTTGGTTCTCTCCTTCAATCCAGGAAATGTGGGACTGTCTTCCTATAATTTAGCCATGGTTGTTTATTCAAGAAATCTTCAGCAAGCGCCCCAATCTGCCAGGCATTCCACTGGCACACAAAGATGGGTGGGAGCTGGTTCCTATCCTCATGGACCTCATAGTTGAGTAGGTAAATCTCTACTTTACCTGGAGAGTAGGACCTGGAGAGAAGTGGGTCTGTTGTCAATCTGAGAAAAAAAAAAATTATCTGTTAGAATAGAGCAAAAGAAGACTCGGCTTGGGTGGGGTTCGAAGACATAAGGTCAGGGCAGGGAACCTATAAATAAAATGGAAAACATTAGTCAATCCTCAGTAATCTATTGCTAATAAAGCAGTGAGAGTTAACCATCAGGAGGTACCTCTGATAGGGCTCCTGTGCTCAGTGCTTTATATGAAGCCATGAGGTTGGCACAATTTATTTTTCTGGTTTGTAGGTGCAGAAAACTGAGTCTTGGGGAGGTCAGCAGACATGCCAGGAACCCATAGTGTGAAGGGCAGACCTGGGATTTGAACCCAGGCCTCCCTCAATTCAGAAAGCCCTTTCAAAGGTGCCCCCTACTAGTTATTTTTCCCATTTTCTGGGCCCTTTCATGGAACTTTTACCAAAATAAATAATAGCCTTCTTCTTCCCCAACAGGGAATCTTGAAAGGCTTTAAAATTTGAGTGTGAGTTCTTCCAGGTGGAGGAGAAAAATCAGGCTGAATACTGCTTTATTCTTATAATACCCCTGGAATGTGGTAGGAGGCAGGAGTCTTTAGCTTCTTTTGAAAGCCTCAGGTCAGAATGAGAGTAAATAGCTTTCCCTGGGCTGCCCGGCAACCTCGTTATGGTTCTCTTGCAGTGACTTCATTCCCTTGTTTCTCTCATATTTCCATGGCTTTTAGTTATGGAATTTGCAATTAGCTTTGGTATTGGACAGCAGAGTATGTATTGAAAAATCATTGTAAAGAAGCACAGCTGACATTTTGTGCTTGCCACGTCAGAAGAATCAGGATCCAGGTGTAGATAGGAACTGAAAGGTGGCTGCCTAACTACAGTGGGGGAAAACGTGTAAAGATAGGGTCAATTTTGAGGTTCCTCCTCTGCGGTGTGTCAGGGGAGACTGTTCTACCCTCTATTAAAATCCTCGCTTATCCTCTGCAGGTAAAATACAAAGGAGAAATTAAACAGGCAACGGCCATTTCTGATCCACCGGAGCTGAAGAGAGCTAAGGAAAACCAGAAGAACATCAGCAATGTGTGACCTTAGTAGCTTTTTTTTCTTATGATAGCAAATGAATGATCAATGTCAATGAAGGGATTGTGTTGATAACATTTTCATAACCTTGTGTTGGCAATTCTGCTCTCCACGGACGGCCAATTGACTTCAAAGGTTGCAGGGTCTGAGGTGTGGTGGGTTCAGCCAGGCATTCCGTGCTCTAGCATTCCTAGTGACTGCCAGCACGATTTTTGTCTGTCCATCACTGGGTGTCCCTCTCATCTTGTCTGCGTGCTTCCAGTTACTGTGGTTCCCCTAAGGGATGCAGTGGTAGCTTCTAGCATCTTGGCCCTTCAGATAAGCTTTCCTACTGCCTTTCCTACTAGTATGTGTTCTTGTTCATTAGCCTGTCCTGTCCCATCACCCACTCCCAGCTACTGGCGCTTTATTTTTGGACGATATCTTGGGGGCAATTATAAAGTGTGCATGCCTGAAGAGATCACATGGGACGGGCCCCACTGGGGCTGTCAGGTTTTACTCAGGCACCAACTCATGGCCAATTCTTAATCCCCTTCTGTTTCTGTAATCCATGGCTGCAGTTCACTGAGAGAATCCTTTTTTGAAGTCATTAACATATAGATTGGGTTCTCTGGAAAAGGAAACCTGGAAATCTATTAGGTTCAAAGAAATCTTTTATTCCTCAAACCTTTAAAGTCTTACGAGCAGATTATAAGACAAAGGCAGGCCATTTTTTGGCACTTTACCTCACAACTGTGTTTTGGAGAAGTAGATGCTCAACTTTTCCTGATATATTTAGAATCATGGTTGACATAACTTCATTAGTCTCAGAAAGGAACGTGGTTACTGAGAAGGAGAATAGAGTAGTGGGAAGCATGCTGGCCTGTTTATGGATGATGTCGGTCACTATTTAGGCATCTTTTCAAAAGTTCTGCTGACGTTGGTCACTATTTAGGCATCTTTTCAAAAGTTCTGCTGCAGTTAATTACTGACAAACCGTAGCAGTATATGGGTAGAGTACCTTTAAGTAATATCCACGAAGACATTTCTTCTCCTATTCCTTTGTGATACAATGCTTCTGACAGTTCTACTGATGGTATGCCCATATATTTGAGTACATTCACAGTGACTCCATTCCCAGGGATTCATACTACGGGATGAATGAAAATAGATTGATTTAAGATGCAAGCATTTTAAATATGGTTAGCTCTCTAGAAGCATTCTCTTTTTTCATAGTTCCCTTTTCTTGGTTAGCTCTTTATTTATTTTTTATTTTTATTTTTTAAAGATTTTATTTATTTATTTGACAGAGAGAGACACAGCGAGAGAGGGAACACAAGCAGGGGGAGTGGGAGAGGGAGAAGCAGGTTCCCCACTGAACAGGGAGCCCTATGCAGGGCTCGATCCCAGGATCCTGGAATCATGACCTGAGCCAAAGGCAGATGCTTAATGGACTGAGCCACCCAGACACCTGTTGGCTAGCTCTTTAAAATAGCTACTGTGAGACTCTTACTTAGTTGAATTGATGCACAGTCCTCTTATTTTTTATTCTCTGAAATGATAGGTTTATTATAAAGGTCAACTGGGAAGAGCTACAGCTTTAAGTGTAACTCCTGAAATGGAAAGAGTGAAGAAGAACCAAGAAAATATTAGTTCGGCAAGTGGTTTTATTCGTTTTGGTCTGTTATAAAGGATGCATCCGTTATAATTTACTTGCAGTCCTGTTTTTTGTTTTTTTTTTTTTGTGAAAATAAAAGGTATTTTCAAGCAACATTTGTGATACACGCAGTAAGTACATGTGTTATTTCAGATGACTTCCATTGCAAAACTTGACGTTATCCTGCAACCCTTCATTGCTATTTCCAGATGTGACCAATGGTTACATTCAAAGCTTAGTTTTAAACTATATCATGCTCATTTAAACAGTGATTCATGTTATTTTAGCCAGTGTCTTGAAAGTGGTAAAGTCTTTGATGCATAAGTTAAATAAGTGTCATTTTGCAGATGTATTTCATTGACTGTGGATTGTCAAATGTTCTCAGCAAAACAAAATCAGAAATGACTCGTTACTCCAGAGTAAGATGTAGAGGAAAAAAAATCTTTCAATGCATTGAATATAGAATTCAGTTACTCATTAAAGTCCCATGTGCACCTCGGTGTCTTATTTGGATAGTACACTTTCTCTTAGTAAGTATCAGGGCTTTAGTTCCGAATTGCACATACGTGCTCAGGTCCTCAGTAATGGCCATCCTGATGTCATGCATATCCAGCTTCATAAACAGCAGTGTTCTGCTGGTCAGCCGTCAAGAAGAACTTTCTTATGCCTGGGAATCAGCATTTAGGTTTAACAGTTCATAGCTCTCCAGTGGCATTTCTGTCCAGAGATGTTGACTCTATTTGACATAAACTACCTTTAAGCTGTGGCTGCTTACAAGGAAATTCGATTTGATATTCCTCGCTTCTTACCCTCTACGGTGGGAAAAAAAAGAAAAGGAAATAGAGGGATGCTTGGGTTTGGTATGCATTCTTCAACAGTGTTACCGTGGAAAATGGGGAAATCCTAGAAACAGGAAAATACATTTAGCCTTCATTTGGTTTGGATTTTTCCTGTTTAATTTAAGTGTGATAACCACTTTTCCTGACTACATTGTTAGTGAATCTTGGTCATTCACACATCTGTTCTCGGTTCATAGAGAGAGTTAGATTGTCTTTGCTGTAGCTTTTCAAGGTGAACTTTGAGAGTAAAATTTTAGACTGTTACTCTAGAATGATAGGTAGTTCACTGAACAACTTCCCTGGGAAAGAATTGTGAATATGTTGGATGTGTTTCACTCATTTGGAAAGTTTGAAAAGTTACACAGTATTTTTTCTTATAATTGTCTTATTGTTAAGTACATTCTACTATTTACTTTGCAGGTAAAATATACCCAGGACCATAAACAGATGAAAGGTAGACCAAGTCTGATTTTAGATACACCTGGTCTGAGATATGTCAAAGAAGCACAAAATCGTATTTCAATGGTAGGGTACAACCAGCTCCTCCTTCTCATGACTAAAACATACTAAGGAATGGCCTCACCAAGTGTATGACGGCGTCGTTCACCATTAATCTGGATAACTAACAAAGCATGAATGCAAAACAAAATGTGGATAGGCCCATCCTTTTGGGGGGACTTTCTAATGACACTGAAATGTAATGGACATATTTAGTCTAATAAAGTAATTTTTCTCAGTGATATTTTGGGTGTGTTTTTATTTCTAACATGACTACTATAAATGCGTTTTATGAAAAACATTTGCTTGGACTTCTTTTCAATTAATTTTAAGACAGAGTTTGGTATGTTGCAAAGAATATAAAAAATGTGTATGTTTTTTAAAGCAGTTTCATGAGATACAATTTATATGTGATAAGGTTTACTCATTTAAAGTGTACAATTCAGTGGTCTATAGTAAAATTTACAGATCAGAACATGAAAAAAGTGTATGTTTTAGGTATATATGTCCATTTTTGTAATGATATACAAAAATTATATATATAATTATTTGTAACTCTCAATCTAATTTTAAATAATACTGTTTTCTTGGATAATTGTGTGGAAATAATATATCATTTTAATACCTATTAAAGGTTCAAAGATAGAAAATTAATTTGTACCTAAGTTAGTACATTTTAGAGAATCACCAGGATTAAAAAAAATATGTATATATCTTTTAAACCTTCTCACTGATATACTACACTGGTTTATATATAAAGAGCTGCTAACCATAATGATGAAAAACATTGTGAAAATATCAGTGCTTGATTTCTGATGCTAGGAAGCTGACATTTCAGACACTATTTTTGGAGTAATTGGAAAAGATACATATATGTGGAAAATATTCTAGATGCAGTTGAATCTAGATGCAGTTGAATCTAGATGCAGTTGATTCTAGAAACATATACGTGGCAAATAATCTAGATGCAGTTGAATCTAGATGCAGTTGAGTCTTAGATGCAGTTGATTCTAGATACATATACGTGGCAAATAATCTAGATGAAGTTGAATCTAGATGCAGTTGAATCTAGATGCAGTTGATTCTAGATACATATATGTGGCAAATAATCTAGATGCAGTTGAATCTAGATGCAGTTGAGTCTTAGATGCAGTTGATTCTAGATACATATATGTGGAAAATAATCTAGATGCAGTTGCCATATCAAAATTTTGTGAGGTATGTAACAATCAGGAAATTCCAGTTTGAGTTAATGTTGTTTTTCCTTTTTTCAGGTAAAATATCATGAAGATTTTGAAAAGACAAAGGGAAGGGGCTTTACTCCTGTTGTAGATGACCCTGTGACGGAGCGAGTGAGGAAAAACACCCAAGTGGTCAGCGATGCGGCCTACAAAGGCGTCCATCCTCACATTGTGGAGATGGACAGGAGACCTGGAATCATTGTCGGTAAGCTGATGGTCTTTCTCTGCAGGCCCACACAGTCAGAAAGATTGTCCTTGGCTTAGCTTTTGAATCAGCCTCCTTATTCACTAGACCCCTCCTCAAATGTTTGATGTGGTGCCCAACTGAAAATGAACCACAGGCTAAGTGCTACTTTGGTGCCATATTGAATGGGATCCATGGTACTTGCCAGGTTATCAGTGCCAATCCTTTCTATTATTGGACCTTCTCTGTCTTTAATAACTTTCTGGCCTTAAGAGTGTTCTTGTTAAGCAAGGAAGCAGCCCAAATGTCAGACATGAGTGAAGGTTGAACAATTATTTTGTTTTCCTTTCACTTACGTGTTTGATCAATGCATTGTACTGCAGACATTGTCTACATGTGGGACAGAAATAACGGAAAAAATCCCATTTCGGTCCTTTTACCACAAATAAAGTGCCAGAGAAATTATGATGGTATTCCATAATATGAATAGCTTATGTTTTTTTGAATATTATCTCTGGATGGGGATAATCGGGAGCTGTCTACAAGCGCCATAAATCTGAGACAAAGGAAACTTCTCACTGTTCTTCTCGTCTGTCTGGGGACATCTTAGGAACGTAGCATGGAATGGCGGCTGAGACAGCAGTGATCACCCCAGAGTCCTAGGCAGGGCTAGAAAGACAATTATTGACTTTTCAATACATATCAATGACCCGTACTTCCAAATGACTGTTGTTGGTATTTTCGTAGCTAGTCAAATCCTAAAGCTCAGATAATATTTTTGGGAATCATTCTACACTCATCCATAATCTTCACAGGGAAGAGTTTATTTTTTTTGGAACTAGTGAAAGGCCATTTAGAGGTGGGTTGGGTGAGGGAAGTGTGTATCTGACTGGGTAATGTCTTCATGTAAAGCAACGGTACTGAGGTCCAGGCTCTAAGTTCCTTGAATGATTTAGTGAGTCTGAAAGTCCTTTCCACACACATTTGCACACTATTGAGAGTTCTTGCACATCTTGCAAAGGTGATCGTGTAAAAGAATCACAGTAAGTTGGATGGATGGGTTGAGATGTTTTCATTGAAAGTAACATGGAGTTAATTTCATTGCTTTGGATTAACATCTCACAGGGGATAGTGAGTGCAGAGGGTCTGATTCATCCCTTGAGGGTGGAGACCCTGACGGTGCACAGCTTATACCGGGGTCCTCCGCCCTAGATCAGGGGCCAGGAATAATGGTGAAATTCTTGTTAGAAACTGGGAGATTGTCTAGAATTGAGCTCTCAGAATTAAGTACTCACTACCTTTGGGATAGAAATCATTATTTTTTTTAAAAACTTCAACATATATGTCTCTAAATTATTCCCTTATTGGGTAATCTGGAAGTCACTTTATTTCTTCTTATTGGGGGAGACTGTTTTCCATTGAGGACTTTCCTCTGAAGCCGAAAAATGAAGTACGTTCAATAAGCGAACTTCTGAGCCAGGCAGGGAAATGCAGGTTTGGAGATTTCCTGAGCAGTTCAGACTAAGCCAATTTGTGCCGCTTTGATTTTTGCTGGAGGCTCTGCTATTTACTAGTTGTGTAACAATGGCCCGGCTAACTTGATCTCTCTATGCCTTAGTTTCCCCATTTATAAAACGGGGATGGTAATAGTTCCTACTTAAATATGGCATGAAGCATAAGTGACTTATGTTGTGATGGACGGTAGTGCCCAGCACATAATACAAATTACAGATACTCAGAGCTCCACTTCCAGCTCATTAATTAATTGTTTTTACTCAAGCTCCATTTCTGTCCATAGCTAGATTTTTCACTCTCCTGTTGTGAATACTGCACTGTGCAGATCATTTTAGGACCTGAGCACCATTAGCTGGAGACACGGGTAAACCTGGAAGTTACTGTATTTGAATTTTGCCTCCAACTCAGATAGGAGAGTGAATTGGCTTGCTCGGTCTGATTGCTAAGTATGGCAGTGAACGCGTCTCTGGTCCCTTGAGAGCTGGAAGCTGCTCCTTGCTCATCTTTCCATCCCTCACCATTCCTTGATCAGTGCTGTGCTTTATTGCACTTTTCCAGTAAATGTGTCTTGTGTGGGTTAGCTTGTACTCACGGGCTCCCAATGAAAGGTGGGCTTGCCACTTACCTACATTTCAAACACTTGTTTCGGGGAGAGAAGTTTTTGTTCTTTGTTTTCTCAGACAAAAACCTCTCAGTCACTTCCTATGAATTACTCACGTGTCCTTGATCGGGAGTTTAAATCAAACATTGTACCTCTTCCAGTGTGTAGAGAGCACGAGTGTTCAGGGAGGCGGGGAGTTGTCCGGTGTCTTGGGTGATGAGTCACAGGCTCCAGATGGAAGGTCAACGAAGAATAAACCAGGCAACTGAAGTTTGCTCACAAAGTTTTCTTGCTAAATCCTTGTGAAGGTGACTGTCCCTTTGTTCTCCTCTGAAGTCTGCAGGGCTTATTACTGGTTTGCTGATTACATGCATCTTTTTCCAGACTTGCACTTGACTCTGATGCTGACTTTTTAAAATTCATTCTTGATTTGTTGATTTCTTCTTTTTGGTAAAAGACCTCAAAGTTTGGCGTACAGATCCTGGCTCCATCTTCGACCTTGATCCCCTGGAAGACAATATTCAGTCTAGAAGTCTCCATATGCTCTCTGGTACTGCTTACATTTTGAGTTTCTCCCCATTTACGTGGTTTTGTCCTGAGAGTGAAGCTACTCTAAGCGGTAGAAGCTCATGGTACCAACTGTGTGATGTAAATTTTAAAGTTGAGGATTTGAAAAACCAAAAAAAAAAAAAAAAATGCTATGCAGCTTTAAAATACCATTAATCATTTATGAAAACAAACTTTCCAAAGGCAATTTTTAATGTATCTTAGATTCGTTTGTTCTAGATTCACTTAGAAAGGTGTCCAGAGATTCCTGATGTCTGCTTTTCATTAGTGAATGTGATTTTATAGGTTTTCTGGGCTTTCAAATGCAGTTATTTGGACTGCACTAAAGTGCTGAGACATACAGGTTTGTTTCATGGAAAACACTGTTCCAACATTTTAAAGGTAGATGTTAAGATTTATATATAAAACAGCAGGGAGGTTTTCTATATAGCATCATGAACGTGTTAAAATAAGACAGACTTTTAGGTACCTTTAAAATGTATGTCTGAGTGTTTGTATAATGCAAAATTTACAGTGTATAGATATGCAAGTTTATTTGACTTTTAATTTAGACTGCATGTTTCTAACTAAAAGCAAAACCTGAATGGTTTGGTTGTTTGGGTACCGTGATAGCGATGGTTTGACATTTCAGACTTTCAGATAGTGTTTAACAAACTGAAGCTTTGACAGTTATGCAATTATTTTAAACAATATAAATAGATGTATCATATCGTTTGGGTCTGACTCTATCCCCTGATTTATACTCTACATTTCATTACTGACATTAATGAAATTGAAAGCCCACGGCAAAGTAGGGACTCGAATACTTTTGTAGTCAGTTTGATCCACATAATCAGCCAAATTGTCATTAAATTTTTGGAAGACAAAGAAAAGGCAACAAATGCTGTATGCTTGGGGATTCTTGAAAGCGATTATATCTAACCAGATGTTACGTTTGATAGAAATATTTTAGTTTGCCAGTGTTTTCTTAGTTCTTGTCCATTTCCCATCCCCCATTTCTCCTTTAAAATCTAGACTTACAATGAGTGTAAACGATCGTTCAGCAATGTATGCTGACCTTTGGTAGTAGGTGACTAGAGCTTATAATAGTTGAGCTTTGGCATTTTTATTTAGTAAGAAACTGTTTTTCTTCCTTGTTAAACTTTTAAGTAATTTTTCTCTTCTTTTTTTCTTTCTTCTTTTTTTTTTTTTGTTCTTCAAGTCACTTAATCACAAATGTGAAAATTTTCCCTCCAATATAGAAAAGGCGAATCACTATAGGAGACACCGTTCTCGATCTCACTCGAGCAGCACTTTTGGTACAGGTCTGGGAGATGACAAATCAGAAATATCCGAGATTTACCCTAGCTTTTCATGCTGCAGTGAGGTAACCAGACCGTCGGACGAAGGAGGTAGCAAACATTAACCAGTCTCAGAGAACGATAATTCATTTTGTAAATATGTCACAAGTGCGTCTAACATTCTTCACCTTTGCACAAACACATAGCCTGGGTGTATTTGAAAATTTTAAATTCTGTTTAGAAAGTTGAGTCCTTTTCTTTTAAACTACTAATTTGCATTCCTGCATGTTTGTTTTTCCTGTCTTACTTCCCTATTTTCTTTTTCTTTTTTTTTTTAAAGATTTTATTTATTTATTTGAGAGAGAGCATGAGACAGAGAGAGCATGAGAGGGGGGAGGATCAGAGGGAGAAGCAGACTCCCTGCTGAGCAGGGAGCCCGATGCGGGACTCGATCCCAGGACTTCAGGATCATGACCTGAGCCGAAGGCAGTCGCCCAACCAACTGAGCCACCCAGGCGCCCCTTCCCTATTTTCACCACCAATGGATTTTTAATGACAAAAGGGTCTTGGGACCTGCTACATGAATCTGTTTCACAGTTGGCTGTGATGGACGTACGCAGCCTGAGTGGACACTGGAGTTCTGTGGAGTTTGTATCTGATTTCCATTAAGGAAAATCCATCTTACAGTTATATTTGAGTGGCTAAGAGGGGTTGCTATGAATTTGTGTGCATTACAGTATCGATATACATTTGCAGACAGAGCTAGATCTTGCCTAAAACAAATCGGATGTGATACTTGAGATATGAGATTTTTTTTTTTAAAGTGGAAAATACTGTTGATTGTTAATAATCTTCCCTATATTTCCTGTAGTCATCCTCTCTTCTGTTTTCTGCATCCAAGCTAGTGGATTAGGTCTAGATTTTTTAGTTGAAATTGTTTTGGATGTTAAACGAATCCTGTGGATAAAGGTCTTATTGACATTTAAGACTACGGTGCGGGTACATTTTAGTGCCATGGGCAGTGGGGTAAGGGGCCAGAAGCGCATAAGAACTACTGGAATCCTGAATTTCCTTTTCAACCGCAGAGGTCGTATTGCTGAAATAAATCCCTAAGGCAGGCAATTTTGATGTTGAGCAACTTAACACGGGGGGTAGGGGTGGTTGGAGAGAAAGTAAAGTGACTGAAGACCAGATGAGACCATGAAAACTCTTGCAGTTGTGTGATTGTTTTTTCCATTCGTTCGAATAAAGCACTTAGGAGGTTAAAATCAATTACATCCTGTACATCTTAAATTATGCCTTTAGGCTGGCCTTAGCCTGGTAGAAAGTTTTTTTTTTTCTTTTATGTTTCAGATTCACTGAGGTACAATTAGCATATAAAATTTAAGATATCGGAAGTGTCCATTGGGATGATCTGATATATGAGCACGTTGTGAAGGGACCTCCCCCCCATCTAGTTAATTAGCACATCCATCACCTCACATAGTTATCTTCTATTCGTGTGTGAGAGAACATTCACGTTCTACTCTCCTAGTAGATTTCAACTAGACAATACAGTGTTGTCAACCATTATAACCACGTTATACGTTAGATCCTCAGAGCTTATTCATCTTACAGCTCAACGTTTGTATCCCTTCCCAACTTCTCCCTTTTTCCCCCACCCCCCAGCCCCTGGCAGCCACTTTTCTACTGTTTTATGAGTTTACTTTTTTTTCTTTTTAAGATCCCTCCTTACTACAAAGTTTTAAAAGATCTCCTTTCTCTACGATTCTAGTGAAGAATTTGTCAATTAGTTTTGCTCTCCTGTAGATGAGATAGACATGGGTGGTCTCCCCTTTCTGTGACTGCTCTTCTAGCAAAGGGTTCAGTAACTTCTTGAGTTTTTTTATTTTGGATTTGGGGTTATGGATTTCTCCCTTCAGTGTCCTCTGTGGTTCTGGAGGTACAGAATAATGACAATGCTTGATGAGATGAACAAAACCCAAAGCAAATACAAGAAGAAATTTCAATCCATCTTAGTCAACTTTACTCAGTCCAGCATTTTGGAGTTGATGCAATGTACCTTAGAGACTTTGCCTTAGCAGTGACCCTTCTCCTTCATCTCTGTACACCCAACACAGCCTTCATTCATTTATTCACCAAATGTTAATTGAGTGCTCTTTGTACACCAGCCAAGAGCCGGAATCCGGCGATGCAAATAGCAACGAGCAAAAGAGATGCGCATCTGCTCTAAGGGGCTTAGAGTTTGGTGGGGGACCCTGACATTAAACAGATACTGACCCAACTAATATATAATTAAGAACAGAGTAAGTGCCGTGAGGGGAGAGCATGGGGGCTACAAGATGTATAACAGGGGAATTCCATCTGGCCTTGATGTTAGGGAAGCCTTCCTGGGGAAGGAAGATTTGAGCCGAAATGCCAATGCTCAATGCTGTTAACTAGGCCAAGGGGGCTTTGGGAGAAGAACGCCTTTGAGAGAGAGAACAGAACACTGAAATGATGTGTCAGTGAGATGTTCAAATGGAGGTGTCGAGTAGGCAGTCAGAATTCAGAGGGAAGGCTACACAGGTTACAGCTGTGGGAGGAGGCGATGAGAAGGGCCTGGAAGAACCTGCATAGAGAAGGAGAATTCAGACCCCCCCTCCCAGATGTGTCTGGTCCCTCAGCACCTGTGGACTCCCTCCATTCTCCACCTCTAGCACTGCACTGTGAAAACCCACTGTTGTTAGGTTATCCCTTCTTTCTCTTCCTAAGCCACATCTTCTTTTTTCTAATTATTTTTAGCAAAAGGACCCTATACCCTGCCAAACTGAATGAGAAAATGTCTCCATTGAAAGATGGTATACATAAATATTCTTACAGTTATGGCAGAATGTAAGAGTAACACATTAATAGGGAATAATTACGTTTTTAAAATGGAGGAATTTCAGACTCCATGGAAGGTAGTGGCGGGGCGATGGGCGGGGGCGAGATTTCTGGCAGGAAGGCGGTGTCTCAGGAGCTTAAATAATGTCTTATAAAATGCCTTTAAAGATGCCTTGTCGTGCTCATCCCCCTGCTACGGGGCCAAGATGCTCTGCTCTTAGTGATATTCCCTATTTTGGAAAATAGAATTAGGAGCATACTCCCATGTAGTCCAAAATCTTTTTGAATTAATACAGATATCTTGTGGGTACACCATTACTTGGATGAGCATTATAACACTTACTGGCACATCTTTACCTTTGCTTTATACCTCAATATCTATTTATTTTAAGGGAAGCAAGGCACATTCTATCAATTGGCACCTTATGTCTGTATTCAGATGATTAGTGACATACCAAACCTAATATGTTCAAAACAATATCCCTACTCCCCTCCTTCCCCCCAGCAACCTGTTCTTTCTCAGGTCCCCAGTTTGCTAAGGGACAACTGCAGCTGTCCAGGTCCTGAGGTCAAACTCTGTGGAGTCATCCTTGGCTCCTATCCTTTACTCACACCCTCCTCCAACCCATTAGCAAATCTTGTCAGCTCTACCAGGAAAAATGCATCCAGAATCCTAGCGCTTGGGACCCCCTCTGCCTCGGATCCTCATAGTAGCCACCGGACTGTTTTCCTGCTTCTGCTCTTGTCATCCCACGCTGCCTACCCTCTGCCCCGCTCTGTTCTCCCCCCTGGCGGCCAGAAGGAGCTTTCTGAAACGTAAGTCAGATCATGTCATTCTTCCGCTGAATATTCTGCTGAATATAACCCAGATCCTCATCATTGCCTACAAGGCCCTCACCTGCTCTGGGCCCTGGCTGCTACCCTAAGCTCGTTTCCTCCCATTCTCTGTCCACCCCCACTGTCCTGTCTCCCTGCTTTCCTCAAACCTTCCAAGCAAGCTCCCACTCTGGACCTTTGGACTGAACTTCTTCCCTGCCTGGAACGTTCCCTCTCATCCCCGTATTTGCTTTTGGCTAGTCCCACTTTTTTTCCACGATTCTGCTCAGATGTCACTTTATCAGAGAGACCCTCTCTAACTACCAGAGATAAAATAGCACCCTTTCCTTCCCTGTCTGTTCTTTACCCTCCTTTTTCCCCCCCTCCGTTAGCATTTGACACCACCTGAGATATTATATATCTCTTTGTTTATTTGCTCATCTGTCTCTGCCTCGCTAGAATAGAAGCCCTACAGAAGGTGAATACACGAAATGACCAAATTATTTTTTCCTGCTCATTCTTTTTTTTTTAAAATTGAGGAATGATTGACATATAACATGGTATTAGTTTCAGATGTACAACAAACTCATATCTTAAAAACTAGAACTGCATCTATAAATATATATAGTATAATTATTTTTTAAAATACAAATCTGTTGTGGAAGGCTCTTAAGGAAATTCTTCCATTTTTGTTTTGATGATGTTTTGATATGTTTCAAAGACATTAAAGCATAGCTGGAAAAAAAAAAAACAAACCTAAAATGGAAACATTCCCAGTGTTGTTTTGTTTTGTTTTCCTGATGGGGAAGGGAAGGAGTAGTATCCATGACTTTTTGGTTACTTTGAAATTCAGGGTCCTCTTTGAAATGTGTACTATGCTGGGCCCTGGTAAGGAGGTGCTGATTGACTCCATAGAAGGAAAAAACTTTTATGGTCTTGATGGCTATTTGATGAAAACCTTTAGTGTCTTGAGTAAATCATATGTATTGGTTTAAATGCCATTCTAGAAGTTGAAAAGAATTTTTAAAACAGTACTTGTTAGTGGTAAGATGAAGAAAAAAGAAAATGTAAGTATTTAGAAATGCCATTTTTTCTTCCAGATTTTGGTGATTTTTTTAACATCTACATTAGGACTTTATATGATGAAATGTGCTAAGTCCCAGAGAGAGGCTCTATAATAGTGGGTTCTCTCCCTGCCATTAAGGGTGTGTGTGGCCATGCCATGTTGTAGTGGACACGGCACCAGGCCACAGGACAAGACTGTGGACTTCACCCTAGCTCTCGCCCACGTGGCCTGAGTTCTCTGGAGGCCATCTGACGTTAGACACAGAGTCCACATCTGTAACAAGAAGGATATAGGACAAGAACTCTCTAAGATCTCTTACATTTTCCTAAGCTAAGTGCCATAGATTTAAATAACACCCCCCCCCCCCCACCCGGCCCTTGCTTCTCTATGTATGAGAATGTGCTTCTGTTCTAAAGGTGATCCATTGTATTTTGTGAATTAAGTGACCGGGCAGTTGGGAGAGTTATAGTTTTAGGGTCCTTCCTATGAGTCAGAAGAAATTGTTGAGACAAAGGGTTAAACGATTGGCTCCTTTTCTTGAGGCAAAAGTACCATGTTTTCATCGTTCACATTTGGTTTTCATGAGCATTAGCATAGGGGCCTTCTCCTTTAAGTCTGTATCATTGTTTTCGTTACGTGTTTCTCGTGATATTTTCCCCCTCTTGCTTTGATTGCTGAATATTTTCATTTTCTTATGTGATTATTTTGGGCTTTCTTACTTTTCAATCTGCTTTCCAAGGTATTAAGTTACCAAAGGATTTTCATTTTACATCTCTACTGTGTTACTTTGATTCAATAAAAGAGGCTTTTATTTAAACTTGATCTAATTTTGTTTTGATTCTTGAATAGTATTATTTGAAATTATCTTTATTGCCTTTTGGTATCAGATTAGGTTAACTTATTTTCATTTGACACACAGTTCCGTGACTGGCAATACTCCTGATGGTTCTTGCTTATTTCACTGAAAGGTTTTCTTTGATCTTTGTGTTTGTCTTCAGTTCACTTGCCTGCAACATCTATTTGCCTTCTGGTACTACTTTGTATTTCTTCGGTTGCCCCAAACTCACAGTGGTCTGTGTTGCTAGTGTTTGTATGTGTTTGCAATCTTGCCCAGTGTTTACCCTTCTCGGTTTGAACTGGTGTTCCATTTGGCTTCAGGTATTTTGTGTTTTCTGATTCCCTCTGGAGCCTACGAGGGTATGGGAGGGAATGGGGGAGGAAAAGCAGATGCACTTTTTAAAATAGACATTTGCAGTTTTCCAACCTTGTGAACTTTTCCATTTTATTGTGAAGGAATCTGATTGGGATGACTTAGTCCTGCCTTCACCGATGGACAATGTGCTTCTGAATTCGGTGACTGCGTCAGCTGGGCTGTGCCTATAACATTCCAGTCGGTGCACTGTGTCTTCAGAAGAGGTTAGGTTGCAAGAGATGCTTCAGTACATCCTGGAACTCTCAGTAGACTGTGGACCAAGAGGGTGATGCACCAATTAGGGAGCCAAGTGCCCAAAACCTAAAGGTGTTTTAAAGGCACCCACACCTCCATCTGTTTATTCACCAAACATTTATCTCCCCCTATGTGCAAGACTCTAGAAACAGAGAAAATAAAGATATAGTTATTGTCCTTGAAGAACTCACATTCTGGTGAGAGAGCAAGATGCATTAACCCATTGCGCTCAGGAAGGCATTGTGATGGAGTGACACCTGGAGTTAGAGTTAGCCAGGTGGGGAAATGCGAAAGGAGTGTTTTCGGCAGAAAAGCAGCATACGACAGAACACAGCACATTGGAAACTTGGCGTACTCTGGGACATCTTAAGCCCAGGGGCTGTATGTCCAGGAAAGGGGCTGAAGACCAGACCAGAGTGTGGGGGGTGTCAAGCCACAGTCTCTGCAGAAACAGCGTGCAACCGAATGTCTTTTCTGGGCACTCTGCTTGGGCTCTGTCCTACAGAAAATATAGAGGCTATGTAGAGGACCAGTTCTTGAGACTGGTAGGTAATTGGGTCTCTGACTTGGAAGTTTAACCCACTCTGGGAGCTTGTCTAAGGATCTAGTCTGCATTGGATGATTTAGATTCTGCCAAGAGAATGGACTCCTTGGGTGTCATGTGACCAGAAGGCCTTCTGAGCAGTCTTGTAGAGGGGCTCATGGTGCAGAGACAGCATTGTGGGTTTTTATTTCAAGTGTCACAATGTCTCTCATGGTTGACATTCATCACTGATGCAGAAGAGTAGAAACACCAAAATCATAGCACCTTCCTACTCTCACGACTTTCAGACTCCAGACTCCATCCTGCTGGATGTTGGATAGGCATCTCAAATCTTATGTCTGGAACCAGTGTGTTATTTCCTGTCTTCCCAAACAAACCAACAAACAAATATCTGTTCTTGTCTTTGTTCACCATCGCAGCTGATGACATAATCATTCAGAACCATATGCCAACAAAACTGGTGACATCCTTGTTGCCTTACTTCCTCTCACGTTTCATATTCAAGCCATCTGTAAGCCCGTTGGCCCTGCTCACGACAGAGATGTCCCCAATCCAGCCACTCCTCACCAGGTCCAGTGCTCCCTGAGCAAATCCCATCCCATCCCATCTCTTTGAGAGGTCAGAAGTAGGCTCCTGGTCTTTGTCCTATCATCCTTGCCCTCTTTGATCTGGCCTTTGCCCAGCTGCCAGTGATCCTTTAAAAACTTGCATCAGCATGATGCCCTTGCTCAAAATTCTCTAATGGTTCCACTCACGCTTCAGCTAAGAACCAAGATCCACAGGCTACAAGGTGTTGCATGTCTGGCACTTGGTCATATCTCCAGTTTCATCTTCTCCCAGACTGTCTTCACCCGGACCTCCTGGCTGTCTCAGCATGGTAGGCCTTCTCTCACCATGGGTTCTTGGCCTGCAACAGTCGCAGGTGCTTTGTGGCTTGCCTCCCTTTCTTCAGGTCTCTGATTAAATCTCAACTAATTAGAAGTGCTTTCCTTGACCTCTCTACCTAGAAAGCTCTCAACCCACATACACCCATAACTCCCTATCCCCTTACCCTGCTTTATTTTTATCTATAACTCTTCTTTTAAGGTTTACCGAAGCATAGTTGATAGACAACATTTGTACATAGTTAATGTCTAAATTTTAATGAGTTTGGACATACGCATATACCCATGATACCATCACCACAAGCAAGGTACTAAACATATCCATCACCTCTAAAACTTTCCTTGTGTGTGTGTGTGTGTGTTTGGTTTGTGTGTGTGTGTGTTTGGTTTGTGTGTGTGTGTGTGTGTGAGTGATAAGAACACTTAACATGAGAGCTATCCTCTTAACATCTACAATACTCAGCAGTGTATTGTTAACCACAGGTATTGTGTTGTACAGCAGATCTCTAGAACTCATTCATCTTCATAATTGAAACTTTATACCCACTGAGCAACAATTTCCCATTTTCCCCTCCCTCTGCCCTTGACAAGTGCCATTGTTCTCTGCTCTGTGAGTTTGACTATTTTAGAAACCTCCTATTAGTAGAATCACGCAATATTTGTCCTTCTATCATTGGCTTATTTCACTTAGTATAATGTCCTCTAGGTTGATCCATGTTGTCACAAATGGTAGGATTTCTTTCTTTTTTAAGGCTGAATGATATTCCATTGTATGTATATATCATTTTCTTTATCCATTCATCCGTCAATGGCCATTTGGGCTGTAGTCATATTTTGGTTATTGTGAAGAGTTCTGCAATGAACCAGGAGACACAGATATCTCTATCAGATCAGGGGAATGCAGATCAAAATCACAGTGACATATGACCTCTTATCTGTTAGATGGGCTGTTATCCTAAAAAACTCAAAAAAGCAAAAAAAGATAAATGTTGGCAAGGATGTGGAGAAATTGGAACTCTTATACACTGTTGGTGGGAATGTAGAATGGTGCAGCCACCATGGAAGACAGTATAGGGGTTCCTCAAAAAATTAAAAATAGAACTATCTAGCATTTCCACTTCTGGGTATACATCTATTGCTCTTTTTACTACCTGATATTTCATTATGTATTAATTAATTATGGCTCCCCCAGAATATAATAAACTCTATTAGAACAGACTCTTTCTGCCTGCTTTGTCCTGAATTCTATAACTAGTATCTAGAACAGTACCTGCAAAACACTTAATAAATATTGTTGATACATACATATATTCAAATTAAAGTCTGATCTGAAATACAAAGGAACAGCTTTGCTACATGTGCTAAATCACTAAAACTTGGTATTAGTCTTTATTAAGTCTAATTAGAGCTAATTTGGTTGAGGGTAACAGTGTAAAAATAACCCTTATTATAGTTTCTTGAAAAAGTAGAAATGTAAGATGTATCACTGAAATATAACATTGTAACCTCTGTTTATTACAAAGCCTGAGTCAGCCAGTGACCTTTCATAACCAAGAAATCAGTAAAGTATTCCTACATTAACACTTCGGTTCTCATACAAATACTCCTCATTTCAGGGTTTTATTTCACTTGTGACAACTGTCCTTAGTAGGAACTTAATAAAGTGAAAGTGCCCATCAGAATTCTGAAATCCGTACCTTGTATGGCTTCTGTCTCAGCGTACTCTAGTTTATTGTTTGGTCATGAACTCCACAGTGGCAGAGAATGAACGTGCCAGTTAGCTCTCCTTCCAGTACCTAGCGCAGGACCAGGAATGCTCCATGAAGAAATGGTGAATGGAAGGAGACAAAATGCAAGGAGAAGTCATCTCTTCCCTAGACACAGTGAAGCCCACAGAATGCTCCCTTAATTCCTAAGGATAATAGCCATCATTAAAATTTCAATTTGCCATTATATTGAGAACAGAAATATCAAATGCAGGCACAATAATAAACTCTTTGTTTTGAAAGTGATGGACAGGCATCAAACGAGCAGTGTTTCAAAATCTCCTTTAATATGAAGTGTTCATAAAGTCACAATCTGTTGCTCAGTGTCTGCATTAATTTTTCTGTTGATTCTCCCTGCCCATTGAGGATTTATGTTTTATGATTTACAGATGGCATTCTGCCCCAAATTCAGTGTTACTGGTTTTTAATGGTGAGCGTGACTTTAAAATTAGATAACTGGAACAACCAACTAGGAAATGCACTCCGGATTTTGAACTCTTTTGCCTTCATTTAATCTAACTGTACCAGTATTTCTCTTGGAACCAATACTTCAGTTTTCTGGTTATTGATTGGCAACCCCAACCCTCTGAAAAACTCCAGCTCCTTCCTAGCCTGACTTCTGCAAAGAAAATACCTTTAACAAGAAACTTTCAGTTGTACTATTTCCCTACTGTATTTGAGCGTCGTTTCCAATATGAATTCGAGAAGTGAGCAATATCCATCAAAAAATGACGTTTTAAGTGTCTACATTGAAGGTAGGAAGATTTAAAGAATTGATGACTGAGATACTTCTGTGATAAATTGCTGAGATAAATTTTTGTGTGAAATTAGCCTATAGGAAAATAAACGAGTCCTTTATAATGTAAGATCCTGTTGTTGGTGATTACATGATCATATTTAGCCATCTAGCTAAAAAGCCTATGGGAAAGCACACCCTGCACACTGTTAGAAACTTTTAGTTAGTTCAGTTGCACCCCCAAGAAAAAGGTTCAGGATTCTGATTGAATTTGAAGTCCTTAGAGAAATTCATATTCCTGGTATCATTAGACTGGGAATGAAAGAAACGTCATAATGTCTCCTGAGATTAAGAATCCCCCCCCCCCAAAAAAAGAAAGAAACGTCATAAGTTTCCTTTTCTGAGTGTGAAGTTGGGAAAAGGATCAAATACTAATGAATAGCACTTGTTCCAAGATGCACATGTGTCTTTCATTGATTTGCCAAAATTAAATCAAAGGGTTCCATATGTGTATGAAGGAGAAACATCTGACACTTAAAGTAGCAAACAATAAAACATTAAAAATATATTTCCTGCGAAGCCGAGCTGATTGGGGAAAAGAGAAGGTTTGATCATCGGGAAGGAGATAGATGTGGCCATGGCATATGCGTCCAAGGGGAAAACTTTAGAAGAGCTTTGTAAATGGTAAAGTGACGCACATGGAGAGGGAGAGAGTAGCTTTTCCATATTGTTGAACATTAGTAATGAAAATGGAAATAGTCATTTTTGGTTCGTATGGTTCAAATTTGATGTCCAAATTGGGTAATAGACTGAGTATACATGTGTATTTACCTCTCTGTCTTAGATATAAAACAGTCATAATGTTACCTTTGTAGTTATGACTTTCCTTGCTCTCCCCCACTTCCTGTTTCATCCAGGTGCCCCACACCCCTCTGCCCCAAGCCCCAGGCTAGGAGGTCATGGGGATTGGATCCTGACTTTTACAGGAACTACTTAAAATTTCCCCAGGCTGCTGCAGCTGGGGGTTGTATTGAGTTTCTGCGTTTTGTTTGGTCATTATCTCCTGTTGCCCCAGCTCATTGTTGTGTGGTTCTCCCCTTGTGGCCAGATTCCCTACTCTTTAGTGCCTAATCCTGTTCCAAAAATATTCCTGGTCCGCCCATGCCACATTTTTCAGACATTCTGGTTTTTGATCTTTATCTTCCACCATATATCTGACCCGTGTGTACTGAATTTATTTACTAGCCTGTCGGAATCTTACCTGGGTCCTGTCTACATGTCTTTAACACTATGTGCCTTTGATTCCAATGACCGGCTGCTCAGCTCCCTACCCGACTGTGACTCTTACACCTGCCTCTTTCTTCAGCCCCAGCCACTTCCCTTAAGCTGAAGCTTGGGCTCTAGAAGACCCAGACAATCCTTTATATTCATTTTCCTACATTTCCCTATCTTCAAATCATGTCAGGGACACATTGGTTCCGTTTCATATATGTCTATTGGTTGAAAAAAGTATACTTGCTCATTCAGAAGTGTTATCATTATTGAGATGTGTGTACATATGATATTTAGTGTGGTTTGTCACTAAAGACATCTCATGTAAAACTGTATTTGGGAACTACTTGTGGATTGGTCATATTTCCTAAGAGTCAGTATTTGAATTGATTAGTGCAAGAATAAACCAAATGCATATTCTGTTTTTAAGTCTTTAAAAATATGTTACAAAAAACAATGCTACATATATTTATCTGATAAGTATTCACAAAATATCCTCTACAATGGCATAATGAGACTTTCTTTCATTGTACTTGAATAATGAATTTTTCTACATGAGATTGACTTGCACAGTATTGGTGGTGGTTTTCACTGAGGAAAATTGGGATTTGCTATGAGTTGACTTTTCAGTCATGGCATAATTTGTGTCTGAAAGCTGGATTCAGTGCTATGATTTACCTAAATGGAAACATTTATCCCCGTGTCCCTGCTATCCTTAGGTTCTTTATTGCCTTCATCTTACCAAAGAACTGCCCCCAATTATGTCTTTCTTGTCAGAAAACTACAAATATATATATCTCCATACTATGCATTCCTTTATTTTCATTTTGGGAGATAGCATGCATGTGCACGTGTAGACACAGATACATACCTCATTGATTTTGTGCCATGAGAACATTATTCAAGACTCTGTAATTTGGGGCAGAAATTATCTCCTTTTCCCTCAGTGACAATCCTGCTTATATCTCTGGTTTGTGTTACAGTTATAAGTTGGGGAGTTTATCCTGAATTATATAGCTAAAAATGAGAAACAAATCTGAGAGAAAAATATACAAGTTGATATTTAAATCTAATGTAAGAGTAAATTGGCTAGATTATTCTGAAGCAAAATAGCAGATATTCTTAACTTTAAATCTCTCTAGTTCTGTTCAAACTACAGTATGTCTTGGTTCAGTTCTTCCAGAGAACATTCACAGACTTATTTTTTCTAGAGAAAAACCAGTTAGTTTTGAAATCAAAATGTACTGCTTTTCTGGGCTTGTGAGGCTAAGTTTAACTGGCTGATCATTTAAAAAATAACTAATTTTGTGTTTCTTTTTTTGATATTTAGGAACAGCAGAGCCCCAAAACAATACTTTAGAAATTCTTACTTGGGGCAACTAAGCCAAATATATAAACAAAATGGTCAGATGTAATTCATATATGCATAATTTTAAAAAGTACATAATCTAGTTAATAGGTAATTAGGAATCTTTAAATATCCAATTTATATTTGACTAAAGCAACATTATAAATCTATTATTTAAATTTAGAGAAGAAATAGTAAACAGTCTTCTGGACTTAATTATGTTTGCAACTAAATTCTTAGCACGTCTATAGAGCTTGTCACTCTTCTGATGCTGATTTGGGGAAGTAACATTTTGCACGCAGTGTCCTACAGAAGGATTTTGAAAATTGTCAGGTGGCATCATGATTGGGGTCTTCCTTGCTCAGTGGGAGAGTGGTTGAAGTCATATTAGGAGATGTGGCTTGAACACACACTTGAAAACTGTTCATACAGGATAAGGTGACTGAATGATGATTGGCCAGGATAATATAGGATACTATTGGCAAAGGGAAGAAGAAACAAAGATCACACACACACACACACACATGCACTCCAGAAACTTACCAGATGCGAAAATGACCCTTAAAAGAAATCTGAAAGCCATTGCTTCAGAAACAATGCTATTCTCTATGATTTGAGCGAACTTTTCCAAAAGTGAATGCATTATTCTCACTATAATTTTTTCCAAAGATGTTCTAGCACACCTCATCAACCACATTCACCTCAACTTCCTGTGGCATTTATACCCCCAAGTATACCACAGAAAAGTCAGTGCGAGTGAGAGTCACCTCTGTGAGCAGAACGAAGCTGCCCCACACACCTCTCCACGCATTAAACCTCTTTTCTCTCGGCTTTCCCTTCCCCTCACTCCCATCTTCCCTGCTGCTGGAGTGAGTGGTCAACTGTTACTGAATCCCTGTAGCCTGCAGATTCTCCATCTGTAAAATGGGCACTTTGCCATCAGTAAAGTGGTGACAATTTCTCCACCTAATGCACGTGACATGCTACACACAGGGCCTGGCATGTTGTAAGTAGGGCGACCAGCCGTGCTGATTGGCCTGAGACCAAGGGGGTTCCCGGGGAACAGAATTTTCTCTGCTGCAACTGGGTGAGTCCTGAGCAAACCAAAGTCATCCGCCTACTTGTAAGATTTCATTTACTCAAATTTTATTATATTCATATTTGATATTCCTTGGAAAGCAGAAGTCCTGTGATACATATCTCTCCCGCTGATGTTTCACAGGGACACATACCTAGGTGATGAAATATTTTCACATGTTTTGAATTTTCTCAAAGGAGGTTTGCAATACCCTCTAGTAATAGCATTTATCTAAGAACAGAAAATTAAAACCAAGATGGTATTGGGGTCTAGATGGAGAAAATTGTTAGGAACTTATCATTGGCTTGAGGGATAATTTTTGCATCTGTAAAGACATTTTTTTTGGCTACACGATTCCAAACTCCGCAGCCCCCCTTTCCCTCTGAGATGGTAACCAGGTCCTGTTCTGGTCAGCCCCTGGGAAGTGGGGTCAGCTTCCACTGGTCAGCCCTCCCTGGGTGGTGTCCCGTGGTGCTTGCCTTAGCTTGTCCCCTGAGTGCTGCATATTAGTGGCTGGGTTATTCTCCAGTGAGCTTCCTCTTACTGAGATTTCTTCCCAGGATCCCTGCTTGCTTCTCTGGTCCAGGGTTAAACATTTGCCTCCACAAATACAAACAAGTCAGGGGGGGAGATACGTGTTTTAAATTTTTTTTTTTTAAGATTTTATTTATTTATTTGACAGAGAGATACATAGCGAGAGAGGGAACACAAGCAGGGGGAGTGGGAGAGGGAGAAGCAGGCTTCCCGCCAAGCAGGGAGCCCGACGCGGAGGCTCGATCCCAGGACCCTGGGATCATGACCTGAGCCGAAGGCAGACGCTTAATGACTGAGCCACCCAGGCGCCCCGGAGATACGTGTTTTAGCCCCTTCCCACAGCTACAACAGACCACCATAGACTGGATAGCTGACAAACAACAGAAATTGATTTCTCGCTGTATTGGAGTCTGGAAGTCTGAGATCAGGCTGCCGGCATGGTTGAGTCTGGTGAGGGTCCTCTTCCCAGGTTGCAGACTGCTGTCTTCTCCGTGTGTCCCCACCTGATGGAAAGAGAGCTAGCTAGCTCTCTGGCCTCTCATGAGGGCACTAATCCCATTCATAACGCTCCATTCTCATGACCTAATCACCTCCCAAAGGCCACACCTCCCCATACCATCATCTTAGGGGTTTGGATTTCAGCATATGAGTTTTGGGGGTGGGGAACACAAATATTCAGTCCTTTTCAGGGGGAGAGCAGGAATTTGGGAATAGCATGTATAGGGTCACATGAGCCTCTAAATTTGTGTCGGGCTGGGGAGAAGGAAGCTCACAGTAGCTCAGTGGTTCTTCACCCTGGCTGCCCATTTCAATTGCTTGGAAGCCTTCAAAAATAAGACACCAGTGTTCAGTCCCTTCCATTCCCACCCCAGAAAGTCTGATTTAATTGGTCTGGGGAACCTGCTGGAAATTCAACATATGAAATAGTAATGATTGCTTTTATTTTTACATATGATTTCCAAAGTTTGAGCACTTGTTTTGTATGGCAGTGATGATTATGCATGTCTTTAAAACTTGTTGGTTTCAACTCAGTTGTAGATTATCTCATTTTTATGTTAAAGTCTGTTTATTCATAGTTTATTATGCAGCAAGCTGGTTTTTTAAGCACTTGTCTCTTCACAGCTTATAATTAAAAACCAACAAACTAAAACCTGGAGGCAATCTGGCTTGTTTCTGTCTTCTGCAGTCAAGGAGAACTCTCTATAGTGCTCAGAATTCTATCAGATTAAAAAAAATCATCTTGTTGCTGTATTTGGCATAAATGTGGATTTAGCACTCACTTGGGGCTTGTGGAGAGAAGCAGGTGCCATGAGGGCTTGAGGCTCTGATTTGGAACCCTTGATGGCACCCGAAAAAGTTATTTGAACAAAAAGGCCCACATCATGGGCCTATTTGATGACCGATTAGCTCAACCACTTTGCTCATAGCCTAGATGAGATCTAATAAGGGTTTAGCTCATTATTTAATATTTACTTCACAACCAGCAGTATCTTCATACTTTCTCATTTATAGTCATGTCTTCATTCATTTTAGCAATTCCCTTGTGACTGTCCAAATCCAGATTCTTTGTCCTTAAAAAAAAAAAAGAAGAAAAAAACCCCCCACAACTCATTAAGTTCTTAGACCCACATTAATTGATAAAACTGTAGTCAACTCTTAAGAAAATATGACAGTAATGTATTGCATCCTATATTCTTTATTGGAAAGCTTCTGAGGGGTAATTTTCCTTATTCTGATTACAAAAAAAAAGTAAGCCTGTGAGAAAAACCCCAAGATTATTTTCTCTATTTGTGTTACATCTATGTTAACTAATTGTTACAGACTGAATGCTTGTGTCCCTTCCAAATTCACATGTCAAATTCCTAACCCCAGGGTGATGGTATTAGGAGGTGTGGCCTTTGGGAGGTGACTGGGTCAAGAGGGTGGATTTAGTGCCCTTATAGAAGAGGCCCCAGAGAGCTCCCTCATCCCCGTCTGCCATTTAAGGACTCAGGAAAAGGAATCAGTGTATCTATGAACCAGGAAATGGATCCTCGTCAGACACTGAATCTGCCAGCGTCTTGATCTTGGACTTCTTAGTCTCTAGAACAGCAAGAAGTAATTTGTTGCTTAAGCCACCAGTCTATGGTATTTTTTATACCAACCCTAATGGGCTGAGGAATCAATAAGGCATTACTTTTATTTCTATTTTTGCATTTGGAGTTTGGCCATCTACTATGACGCTGTTGTCATCGTGAGGCTTTCAAAACCTCTACCTCATCTTTGAGGACATCAGACCTTTATCCTGGTGTTCATATGCAGAGACCATTGCTCTGCTGCCTTCCTGCTTAATCTCCCAGCCTCTGTATTTTATTCTCTAAAGTGGGAATGATACCTATTTTAGAGAGTTTTTCTGACAACTACATGGCAACATGGGATGCACTGTGCACGCAAATGACACTTCTATAATCCTCCTCTTCTTTTACCTACTCCACGGTCATCCCCCACAGTGGGCTGGCTTCTTTTTGAGGATTTTTCTCTTTTTATGATTGTGGGTGCATATCTTTGGTTCATTTACTCTACTGTGCATGTTTACACATATTTCCTTACTTTTCCAGTTTCAGATTTATGAAGCCTCCAAAAAAATGTTTTTTCTTCCATTTTCACCTTCTGTTTTATGATCTTCGTGTCTATTTACTTCTCTATCTTGGTTTTATCTCCTTTCATTGTAAGGAGAAGCATTAAATAGAAAATATTAGTATTGTCTGTTAGTGGAAGAACTTTGTTGTTCGCTAAAAGAGATTTTGGTTTCATAAATACTATGGGACATTCCAAATAGAGCTGAAATCCTTAGAGCTTTAGTGAGCTTCCAGATCTCTAGTCAATAAATCTTACCAATGTGAAATGAAAATTGAGTCACACTTGTGTGTTTTGTTGTTGCCTTAGGATAATGAAAGCTATTTTTTTTTTTTTTTTTGGAGAGAGTGAGAAAGCACACACGAGCAGGGAGTGGGAGGGCAGAGGGATAGGAGAGAGAGAGAATCTCAAATAGGCTCCACACTCAGCATGGAGCCCAGTGTGGGACCCTATCTCATGACCATTATGAGATCATGACCTTAGCTGAAACCGAGAGTCAGACACTTAACTGACTGAGCCACCCAGATGCCCCTAAAGTTATTGTTTTATGGCTTTTATGCTACTGCAATAAAAACTCTCAACCTCAGGACTCTTGTGTGGGAAGACCATCATGGAACCATCATCCATCTGTGTCAGTGCTGGTGGAATCTGACCACTGTTTTAAGGAAGAGGGCACAATGTATTTTTCTCTGATAAGAAGTCTTTGTTTGTTGCAAAATTAGCTTAACATCTTGCTTTTGCAAAACCTCTTGAGTTCCATATTTTCATGGAAGAAATGGCATACTCACATGGAATAGCTATCTTTCACCCAAATTCTTAATAGACCCAATTTCTGAAGCCATTGTTCTAAATTTCCTATTGCTTATTTTGCCTATGCTTCATAAAAAAGAAATCATGTAGCAAAACAATAAAAAAAGCAATGTCTGCCTCCTTTTAAATTGGCATTTGCTTTTAGTAAGTTGATTCCTCTGGGCTCTTAGTTATGTTTTTCATAGCTCTAATAGGAGCTTCCTAAAAACTCTTTTATT
The DNA here is from genome assembly GCF_011800145.1 of Mirounga leonina. Classification (NCBI taxonomy): domain Eukaryota; kingdom Metazoa; phylum Chordata; class Mammalia; order Carnivora; family Phocidae; genus Mirounga; species Mirounga leonina. The sequence goes on from NW_023270453.1 coordinate 2,128,096, forward strand.
GTATCAGGTATAAAGTAGATAACAAAGTTTGATAGCCCTGAAGGAACGTGCATTAAGTAATGCAGCTGCAGAGAGAAATGGAAATAAAGGCATGAGAAGAAACTGTAAGAACGAGATAGATTATATTTACCCCAAGGTTCCGCCTTCTAAACTCTTCCCTGCTCTCTCCAACCTACACAGATTTAGGACAAATACATCATTTTCTTTTCCTGCTGTATTTGACAGTATCTATAGGTTCTCTTTGAAGGTCAGATTTGAGCAGTTGAACAGGTGTGGATATACTTGGTTTCTAACAGCCAAAATTAGAGAACACTGTTCAACAACATTCTCGAATTGTCAGTATTAGGATGATGACGTACACACTATGTACACACAGACACATCACGGCACATGAGATAGCATGTTTAAAAATATTTTTCATCATTGTCTTTTCCTGATAGTTTTCCCCCCAAATATTTTAAGATGACCATGCTTAACTCTCTGCATCAAAATGTGAAAGTCACAGTTTGATAGTGTAACAAAGGATTAAAAGTTTATTTTTTTTTAATTTTAGGTAGGTTTATGGGGTTTTTTAATTAATCTTTAGAATTTATAAATAGATTAAAATAATAATTAATGAAGCAATGACTTGTTTATGTGGCTAAAAACCAGTTCAGGCCTGCCATTCTGGGTGTGTAATTGGAGTCCTTGACTTACATATTTAACTGGAAATGCCCTGAGTATTCAGAGCCATTTCTTCAGCTGGGGAAAGAACAGATGTCCAGGCCATTATTGCTCGAGGAGGGCAATCGTTTTTGTCACCCCTCTCCTTTGATGCCTGGCATGCCTTGAACATAGTGGACAGTGATAGTTGTTAAGATTTATGGAGGCTTACTAAGTGACAGGTGATGTAGTAAGCCCTGTGCACACATTAACTCACTCAGTCAGTATTTGCTGAGAGTTGAGGGAGGGAAGAAATGAATGGTCCATGCTTCCAATACACAGCAATGGCTCTGTTCCTCAGCTAATTAAGTGGGCTTAGATATTTTTAGTGATTTCATTATTTTTTCTTCATGAGTGAATTTTGACAATATTCTTGACATCTCTTGACATTAAGTATTTAAATTGAGTTGATAATGTTAAACAGTGCTATTTTATGAAGTATTTGATATTTAACGCTTTAATAACTTTAGAATGTACCACAGTCCAAGTTAAGAACTCGGTGGTTTCTCTTTGATGCCGCACCTAGACATTAAATAAACACGATTTCTAACAACATTGCAATATGAATTAATTCAAGAACTTAAAAAAAATTCCCATTCAACCTAATGTCATTATCATCTGGAGAACACATTTATTATTTGTAATTTTCTGATGATTAGACTTCTTTAAATTTGATGTTTTCATGTATCATCAGAATGAATATACCACTTATAAAATAGTAATTATTTATAGTACCCAAGAATTATATCTGTTTCTTTTATTATAAAAACTGTCCTAAATAAATCAACCTAGATTAATTACAGACTCAACCTGATTGAACAATGCTGGCAACCTATTGTGGATTTTTATAGTAATCATATCATACAAGTTTTACTAATGTATCATATGATTGTTCAAAACCCAGTGGAGGGTGTGCTACTAAAATCCTCTCATTCGTAGCCAGCTCCTTGCTTCTGGTTATAAGTACTTACATATACTTAGAGAGAAACAGAGTCAAGCATACATCTACTGATTATGTGGGGGTTTTATCTAGTTTCTGTGTTGGTTTCTCTAGAATTTAGTGTTCTTCAAAACAGGAACTATGTCTTTTGATTGTCATAATTAGTGGTGAGAACAGCACAAAATGAGTGAATGCTATTTTGATACTATTTTCTTTTTCTTTTCTTTTTCTGATGTAGAAAGATGTTTATGAAATTCTTTACATGGTTTGGTTTGTTAGGCTTTTGTAACATATTCAGATGACTTATTTAGTTTTGACTTACAGCCAAGATAAAATGGAGAATTTATATATTTTAAATAAAGTTTTCTTTTGGGGTATAGACTCATTATTAACTGCTAAACAAACATATGTTGCTAACCATATGCTATATTTACCATTTTTGTAAAGGTAATATTTAGCTATATGTCTTGAAATATTGAGAGCATCTGTTATATGAGTATTCTGTGAAAACATTTATACTCTGTCATTGGTTTGATAATCCACTTCAATTTTTAAAAAAATTCTTATTTTTATTTTGGAAAATGTCTAAGGGGATTACATAGCTGAGTAAAAATGTGATTTTGTTAAAAGGCAATGGGAAATTTTTGTTTTGTACTTGTGTTGTTTGAACAGAGCCTCTGCAGTAGAGTAATACAAGTATTTCTAATATATTTTAACTGCATGTTAAACTGATTCCCTATATATGTCCTTAATTGCTGAAATTTATACTAATCTAGATCACTTATAACACCACTACCCAGATTTTACATGGCACTGAACATGGCATTTGGTTTCAGAAGAGTGTAACAGAGCATGAAGTCCCTTGGGTGCTCGGGAGGGGTATTTTGAGGCTCGCTTTGAGGACTCTTTGTATGTGTATGTTCATGTACAGCGCCCGTTCTTCCTGGAGCCTACCAGCAAAGCCATTCCCAAGGCTATGGGTACATGCACCAGACCAGCCTCTCATCCATGAGGTCAATGCAGCACTCACCAAATCTAGTAAGTATCAGTTTGAAATATTTCCTCTTCCCTGCTCTTTCCGTTTTATCTCCAAAATAGAAATAAAAGTGGAATAGAGTTGCATTGAATAGTGTCCATTTTCACAGAAAGGATAAATGACAACATTTTATTCTTTGTACCCTTTCGAAGAAAGCAGAAGACTTATAGAGGTAAACCACTGAGAAAGGAAGGCATGCTGTGAAAACATATAAAGAGTAAAACATACAAAACGACTGTCTCAGAACAATATCCTAGTTGTTACTTCATGATCGGTCTTAGCCAACTGTGATCTTCATTCAGGTCTAAAAAGTACAAATATCTGGTCACATTAACCAGTTAATTTTGACAGTAATCAAAACGGCCACTAACCTCCAAATGACATGGCCAATGTAAGTCTTTGAATCCTCCTATTAGAAATCTTGAAGTGCTTACAGATTCATTCATTAAATGTGAAGTTTGGAAGCAGTGCTCGAGGTTGGTTGGGCATCTCAAGCGAAATTATTTCTCCAAGCTTCTGTCTGACACAGAAGGCTTAGCCTGAGCCCTGAGAAAGAGGTGGTCCTTCTAAGCAGTTGGACGTTCTTTTTAACTGCTCTAAAATTCTTTTTGCATCTGCCAGTTTCCTTAGACTGGTCTCTTAATTTTGAGACTGATGTTAATATTAACTGAATTCTTGGTCTTTAATTAAAACAAATATGATAAAACTCAACTTACGTTCTGGCTATGAACCCCTTGTCAGACATGTGATGTGCAAATATCTTCTCCCGGTTGGTAGGTTCATTTTGTTGATGGTTGTCTTTGCTGCACAGAAGCTTTTCAATTCGATGTGGTTGCACGTGTATATTTTTGTTTTTGGTGTCAAATCCAAATAATCATTTCCAAGACCAATGTTGGGGAGCTTACTGCCTATGTGTTTTTCTAGGAGTTTTATCTTTTTAGGTTTAACATTCAAGTCTTTAATGTATTTTGGGTTAATTTTTGTGTATGGGTTAAGAAAGTGGTCCAGTTTCACTCTTTTGCATGCGGCTGTCCAGTTTTCCCAGCACCATTTATTGAAGAGACTGTCCTTTCCCCACTGTGTGTTTTTGGCTCCTTCATCCTAAATTGACCATATATATGTGGGTTTATTGCTGGGGTCTCTGTTCTGTTTCATTGATCTATGTTTTTATGTCACTACCAGAGTGTTTTAATTACCACAGCTTTGTAACATAGTTTGAAGTTAGGAAGTGAATAATTTCCTCATTATAACAAGGATTCAGTTATGTGTCCCTCAATATTCAGACATTTACATACTAAATGTCTATCACTGATTCAAAAACCTACAAAATAAGTATATTATCTATTTTTCTTTTTTAAATATATTTTTAAGAGGAAACAAAAATTCTTTGTTCCTACGAAAAATTCATTTCCTCTGTCAGGGAGGCCATGGCAGTGACTTGGCTCCATCTGTCCATAGGGCAGTTTTTGTTCTCTAAAGAATGTGGAATAGGGGAAAATCTACATAATCTAAGGTCTCTGGGGTTATCTGGAGCTGGGGGAAGTTGGTTATACTGCTTCAAAGCTTACTTTTTCATGGGCCAGTCATAGTATCTAAAGGCTTCCTCGATCCCCATTCTGTGCCCCCCAAACATTACCCTTTCTGCTAGCCTGGTAAACTTGAGATGGACACAACCAGGATAGATGCTAGGCTCTGTTTGCCAATCTCCAGAAATAAATACACTTGGGAACATTCCTCCTGGTTCCTTTATTATATGTGAGTTGGTTTGTCATGATTGGCATTTGTGGCTGTATTATTTTGTATCCATCGTGTGACCCCACCCCCCTTTCCTTTCTCAGAGGACCTACCGAGCCATGTACGATTACAGTGCCCAGGACGAAGATGAGGTCTCCTTCAGGGACGGTGACTACATCGTCAACGTGCAGCCCATCGATGACGGCTGGATGTACGGCACGGTGCAGAGAACTGGGAAAACAGGGATGCTCCCAGCCAATTACATTGAGTTTGTTAATTAATTATTTCTCCTTGTCTTTGAGCTTTATTCTAATGTATACTAAACCCAATCTTTTTAAAAGATAGAAGATACTTTTAAGACAACTTGGCAGTTATTTTACAATAATCTGTCTTTACTTTGACAATGAGACACACAGGTACCAGGAAGAAGGAATGACTTCTGGGCTCAGGACACCTACATTTTCAGTGATTCCTGTGCACAAAGTCTATAGGTCTGGAGGCCTGGTGCTGCTAATTGGGTTAATGGTTTCTTTTGATTGGCTATCAAACACTTCTGGGAAATGTATTTTTGTAGACTTTAATAGAGATGTTGATCGTCCCTTAAATGTAACAAGTCTATGAAACTTCTTACCTGTCACTTTGGAATCACCAGAAGCCAATTCTCTTAATTCAGTAACACAGCCAATAATTTAAAGACCATTTAGCTTTTGAGTCATTAGGGAATTTCCAATAGCTTTTGAGTCATTAGGGAATTTCCAGTTCAAGTGGGAAAATTGCCTAATGTAATAAATGTCAGGAGTGGCAGAATGACAGTTTGGTTAAAATTACATTGACTGGTGGCCTTCGGGACCTAGAAACTTCTCCCGAACAAAGACATTTCCTTGTTCCCTAGGCTGACTTGGGTCTCTTTATTTCTCATTGGTACCAAGGCGTATCCTACTCTCCATTTACATTCTGTGGGCCCAAGTCTACGCTTGACTCCATAGAATGTCAGGACCAAATAACGTCACAGCTACTCTGCAAAGGGCAAAGTTTAAGGTCATCTCTATTATTTCCCTAAGTGCTTTTACCCTGTTGCATGTCACATAGGTTCAAGCTTCTGTAACATAGGAAGCTGCACTGCCTATTATTAAAGCAAAATGTGCGGCTGATAACCTAACAGCCCTTCCCTCTAGTCGCCAGCTCATCAGAAAAACATATTTGGAAAAGTTGCTTGAGATTCTCCTGCTGCCTTGCACTCTAGTTGTGAAGGATTTACACCTTTAGGAAATAGATGTCTACTCTAGCAAATAAGTGATTTAGGTGTTTACCGAGCAGCTTTCATTAACTTAATGCCGCTGTCGATTTAAAAGTAAAGAAAGCTTAATAAGAGCCAGTGACTACAAAGTGTGCGAGAGACAACCAGTGAACAAAATGTCACCCACTCCGCATAGAGATAATCGTTGTTTTGTTTTGTTTTGTTTTAAATTTTGGAAAATGCTATTCACATCCGGTACTGGAAATCTAGCCACTGAAACCAGTTAATGAAAAGACTTCTTTTCTACTTTCTTCTGGTTTTTACCTTCTAAACCATATTGTCAGGGGGAGCGGGGTGGGAGGATGAAAATGCCAGCAGAGATTTTAGGTCTAGGCCCAACAGGTTGTTCACTAAAAGAAATTGTTGCCCTATCTGGTCAAGACGATTGGCCGGTAGTTCATAGTCAAGGTCACTGGAGAAATTAACATCCATCAGCGACTCTGTGTTTTCCTGATGTATTTGGACCTCAGCAGGGTAGCATTTGTGTAGGGCCTGACTCTGGAATTGTGATGAAGCTGCAAAAGCAAAGTTACAAAAATGTGATAAAATGTATAGATCTTGGGGTTATCTCCCTTATGTAATATAGGCAAAGAAATTAATGAAATATCCTGTAAAATACCTTTTACGGAAGTGTTTAGGAGTCCAGAAACAAATGCTAATCCATTTACACTTTTGAAAAGTTAGCACCTACTTTTTGAAAATCTAGAGTTTCATTTTATCTGGCTCAAAGAGCAAACAAGCTTTATTACGCTCAGGCTGCATCTACAGGACACTCACATAAAAAGAGATGAGAGAAATTCAGGTGAAAAACTAGAGAGTTTTTTGAGTTTTTTTTTTTTTTTTTTTTACAGATTCCTACATACCCAGCTGGACTGATTTTCTAGTATTGAAATGGCCAGTTATGATTAAATTAACCCCCTATCCATTTTGATGTCTTGTACACAAACCAACAAAGACAAGCTGAACTTGTGACATTCTTGCCAAAAAAAAAAAAAAAAAAAAAATTCTGTGTGTTAAAACTGGGGCAATAAGCTTGCTCAATTTTATTATGTCATTAAGTAAATATTTTTCACCCAGACCACTTTTTTGTGATTATGAAAAAGAGTAGTTGTTGATTAAATTTGCAGACTAAATGTAGGACAGGTACAATTTTTGAGAAATAGCACATTTATAGGAAGCTCAAAGGGAACGGATTTGAAATGATACTCTTTATCGGGGAAAAGTCCCATAAAGTAGCAGCTGGTTGTTCCATTGTCTTTCTCATCCACTAATTTCAAAATCAGATTCATGGAATGTAGAAGTCAATAATTACTAGGGGAATAATTCTAAAATTTTAAGCTTAGCATAATGTTTGCATAGCGAGATGTTTCTGCTTCCAGCCTCTAGGAATTAAGGTCTGCTCAGAATTTAACCAGACAGCAGTTCTTTTATAATAAAGACTGTGGGAGAACATGATGTCACATGCTCCTGATGCCATAACTGGGTAGTGTTGCCACTGTTCCTAAAGCTTGTCAGGATATTGAGCATCTCAGCAGAAATATCAGAAACATATATGTATAATACCAAAGTGCTATTTTTACAGCATCATTTTTCAAAACTACGTTCTTGAACGCTTTTTCCACTTTGCACATGCCCCCCCTCCCCTCAGTTTGGCGACATGCATCTCATACATAAATAACACTAACGGCTAAAGAAGGGTGTAAATAAAAAAATCTGTCTTTTAGAAATCAAGCTAAAGACTGAAATGTCCAAGCACAGAGAGCATGCACCTGATTCTCCGAACGTGATGTGTTCTCAGGCTTGGTAAAAGCACATGGAGCAGGTTGATACGTTTTTACAAGTTTCCGAAAACAAAACTATATGTGGATCATCTCTGGAGAGAGAAGCAGAGCAGTGGAATAGGTGACTTTTGTTGTAGGTTTTTGTAGTCAATATTTTTACTGATTCTCGTGCTCTAAGGAAAGCTTTCTATTTCTAACGTGGCAAAATGAGTTCTTCACGTCTTCTTGTTCTTGTTTAGACACCCGCAGTGTAGCCCAGTTTGAAATATTTATCTGGTTGTCAGATCCCCATGCCATCCCTGCCTCTTCCTAGGCTTCCCCACCTCCAGAGATCATACGGGAATTTGCAAGCACAATTTCTATGGGCACCTTGTATGAACATGATTGAGATTAGACCAGCCCTTCTTTGTCACTAATGTTCATCGCTTGAAGATGATGAAGATGCAGTTTGGGCAGGTTAACCACAGTCTTTCCTCCCTTGTCCTCTCCTGGTTGAGCTTGACAACAGTCTGGGAAGTGGGGAAACAGACTTTACTAGAACAGTGAAGTTCAAGAGGTGCATCTCTTTTTCAGGTGTATTCACCTCTGGTGAAATGTTTTTAATGAAAAGATAAAGAAAATGGGTGTGATCCTTTAATAGCACATCCCTATATAAAGTGGATATAGTTTATACCAAAATTATAATATAGATATATTTTAAAAAAGGTGCCTTTTTGATTACCCTTGTTTATCCATGACGGTCTTGGAAAGAAAACCAAGCAAGCAAGCTTCTTATCTATTCTATAGTAGTATTTTATTATACATGATTGGTATTTTTGTGGTGGGGAAGTGAGATGCTCCTGACAGATATGAAAGGTGATAGCTGATTGTATTTTTACCTCTAAAGGTGTAGAACTTTAGAAAATACTGACCTTTCCCATCTATTTCTGAAAAGTTCTTTGTGCATTTATATATAATCAGGATGCATAAACATTAACTTTAGATTTGAGCCTTAAAATAGCTATTGTAAGATAGAAGAATTACGTTATGAGGCTGAATTCATTACACAAGATGAAATTCACTTCATAAATTTCATTATACCTTAGCTATATTTGCTTCTGATAATCTAAAAGCGGCTAGAGGGTGGGTGTTTTGGGTAACGAGACACAGAGGAGAGAAAACTTTAGTTGAGTAAGAAGCTATGTAAAGTAAGTTAAGAATGCTAAAAGGGAAGTCTCTTTCTGAAGTATTCCATGCCCATTAGGGTCCTTTCCAGACAGTCAATTACTGTATGATGTTTCTGTGGCCATCATTTCATGATGCTTAGACTACTGGAATCCACCAGCCTGGAAGGATCCCCAGGGCAGATTTCTCTCCGGTTGTCCATATTACTTCTGTATATTCATGGAATTCCATATGCTTTTTGCGTTTGATACATGATATCCAGTTGGCATACTATCTACTTCTTGGGAATCCAGTTGCTGTTAAGAATGCTTGACTTTGAAGGAAAAGAGAAAACTGTATCCTAGTCCCATTCTTCAGTGTCCATACAATGAATGGCTGAGCATTTAGAAGTGGTACCGAGTGTGCTGTGGGTTTGGTGTGGAAACATTGGCCTTTGACCTGTGCTAAGAATACAAAATTGAATCATTGCACAGCTTGGCTTCTGTCTGCTTCGAAAATGTAGAATGGTGGTTGATGATGAACTTGCAAGACTGTACTAACTTTGAGAGCATACAGTTTTAATGGAAACACTTAATGTTTTTAAAATGAATGGGCTTATAGAATGATACAATGTTATTAATATAATTTGGCTTTTGTTATGCAAATTAACACCAGCTATTAAAATATATTTTAGTAGAAATGCTTTAATTCATGTTTTCTTTCCTCTACACTGTGAATCTTTAAGCCTTGGTGGACTAGAGCAACATCGTGCTGCCCAAAGGACTAACCTATGCAAACTAGTTCACATTTTAGTGGATGTCACAGTAATTGTGTAATATGACATTATTTCCCCCTGCATAGTGTACAGCGGCATTGAAATAAACATTAAGCCTAGCATCATGTATGTATAGTATAGTCACTCACGAACCCTTCAAGGCTACTATAATCATTAGTATTATTATTTGTTTAAAAGCAAATCGCTGAGTTATCTATTAAATCTACTTGAACGATGTCAGAACAAGAATGGCAGCTGGACGTGTTGGCCGTGGCTTCAATGTGGTCACTGCACGTGTTCTCCTGTGATAGAGCTGTGTTCGGATGCACTCTCTTCAGGGTATTACTATTCTGTCTTCTTTCTGTATTTGTAAAACATTATAACGCTCTAATTTTCCTATCTCTACACATTTGGTTTGCTTAAATAAATGCAGGATATAACAAAATGATTCTACGTCTTGGTTCTCACCTTGGTTTCTTGGAGCTTGATGGTGTCCCGGGGATGAGGTTTTTCATGAAAACTCACATTAAATCACATTGGAGACCTCTGCTGTCTTCGGTGCACTTCCATTAGTGAGTCATTCAAAATGTGTCTTCCTGCCCCAAATAAACTTAGTTTTAAATGATAATAATATTATGGTTTTCAAGCTCAGTATCTTTCTTTTTTTTTTTTTTAAAGATTTTATTTATTTATTTGAGAGAGAGAGAATGAGAGACAGAGAGTATGAGAGGGAGGAGGGTCAGAGGGAGAAGCAGACCCCCCGCTGAGCAGGGAGCCCGATGTGGGACTCGATCCCGGGACTCCAGGATCATGACCTGAGCTGAAGGTAGTCGCTTAACCAACTGAGCCACCCAGGCGCCCGCTCAGTATCTTTCTGATGGTATATCAGAGTACTACGATAATACAGCATTGTAGTTCACTTCTTCCAAGATTAAATTCCTCATATGTTCCCAATAGTAGAATTTTAATTTTCTTGTATTAGTGAGATGAAAGAAACAGCTTGAAGCAAAGAATAGAAAGTGCACAAATTGAGTACATGAAATGGGGAGATGCTCTGATTTCTCAGCTAAGAACAGCTCATTTATCATAAAACATAAGTGCTTTTTCCCCCCCTAATTTTCGCATAGTTGGAAAAAGTAAGTTAGTCCCTATTTTTACCCTACTATAAATCTATTGAGATGAGGATCTTAGCCTTATTGTATTATTCTGTAGAAGTTCCTCTTTGATGGTGCATAAACCCTCCCAATTGTAAACTGATGAACAGTATGGATGACACATTTTTTTCAATTTTTAAAGATTTTATTATTTTTTCGATAGAGAAAAGAGTGTGTGCGTGTGAGAGAGAGAGCACAAGCAGGGGGGAGGGGTAGAGAGAAAGGGAGAAGTAGACTCCCCACTGAGCAGGGAGCCTGAATCGGGACTCGATCCCAGGACCCTGGGATCATGGCCTGAGCCGAAGGCAGACGCTTAACCAACTGAGCCACCCAGGCACCCTGGATGATACATTCAGAACACTTGCTCACAGAATAAACATGTCTTCCTGATCTTGAATTTTTCTGCTTTTCATATTCTAAAAGTATAAAGTGAATATTTGTGTGATATTCATCATCAAATATACTGATGATATTTCAAATTACAAAACAGCTTATTTATTTATTTGAAGAATTTGCTATCTTTTTCTCCCACCAAGAATTTTTTCCCTCCATGATAATAAATTTCCTCCTTGGACCCAAGCCACAGAGTAATGCATAACTTAGCAGGATTTTTTTTTTTCCTGAACTAAAATAATTGGGATTTAGAATATATTATGCTTATAATTTTATTAACTTCAACATTGTGATGTCAGTTTTATAAGTCCCTGAGACCCACATGACCATCAGAAGCCTACCAAAATAACTTTTTACAAAAATACTCAAACATAATAAATTAAAAAGTAGACAGAAGGAAAGTTTTGTACTTTTTAAAAATGTAATCTGCTTCTCCTACACAGGGGACTGAATAAGAGTTTTGTGGTGGCAGAAAACTGGATATGGGCCAAGTGTGAACTTCAACTACTTTCTGCAGTTCTAAGCAAAATTCTCAGGGCTTTGTCTATTTTATTTGTATTTGGGAGCAGCAGAGTTATAAAAAACAGAATGAGAAAATAGAGTTAAAGGGTGCCAGGTCAATATTAGAACAAAGGACCCAGTTACTGATTTGGTATTTATACCGTGGCATTTGATCTTTGCCGCTTTTCTGCTTTTTTTTTTTTTTTTAAGATTTATTTATTTGAGAGAGAGAGAGAGAACAGGGGGAGAGGGAGAGAGAGACAATCTCAAGCCGACTTCCTACTGAGGTCAGAGCCCGAGGCAGGACTCGATCTCACAACCCTGAGATCACCACCTGAGCTGGAACCAAGACTTGGTCTCTTAGCCGACTGCGTCACCCAGGCACCTGCCTTTTTTCTTTTCTTCTTCTTTTTTTTTTTTTTTTAAAGTAGCAAACATGAAAGAGAATAGTAGAGAAATGCAAAATCGGAACTCTTGTTATTCCACTTGACAGAATAAGGAATTTTCTTGCATCCCAGATTTAGTTATTAGATTACTCTTTAAATGAACTAGTTTCTGGTTCTTGACCTGGGCTAGCCACATTTACTGTCATTTTTCAGAGGGTTGCTCCCCAAGACCATGCTGGCCTAAATTAATTTTTGTTATCTCTCATGATCTCACCACTGTGGTCACAGCTGACTGGGTCTAGGTGACCGATTGATAGGCTGCCTGGGAGCCCTGGATGGGGGTGCACAAGAACTTGGCCCGACAGGGATGGTGGTGACTGATCCTGTCCAAATCTCTCTGAAAAGCCTGAGTTTACAAGATAGGGCAAGTTGGTTAAACTGGTTGTATTATTCAAAGCGAAAAGACACAGAGAAAGAAGGAAGTCAGGAGTAAGCCTAGGCTTTGAGTAAGCAGGAATCATGAGTAAGAAAAGCCACAAAACGGGAGAAAGATATTTAGAGGAGATGGAGAAAAAATAAAATAGATCGTCAGTAGTGGCATATGGCATGTGGTAGAGTCATAAAGAGATGGGAAGAAAACTCAGTTCTCGTTAATGGGTGGCGCCCACCATTCAGGAGCCCCAAGCCACATCAGATGCTCAAGGCTCGGTCCTGCTGCCACTGTGAGGCCACCTCCTCTTAGCTTCACAAGGAACCAGTTTCATGAATGTTGGAAAGATTTGCACAATGTCCCCCCAACGAAACACTAAATGGCAGAAGTAATGGAAATGCCAATTACATTATTACAGTTCAAACGTTCCCAGCTTGTTTTATGTAATTTTCCCTTGTTTTCTTTTATGATATATTATACTCTATATATCTTATTGAAAATCCCTTTAGTTGGAAGTTGTTTCCTGGGACCCAAGAAGGGTGACCATAATGGATAATCAAATGCATGTAACTGTGGCCAGTGTGTATGTACAAAGAAGGGATTGGAGGTTTAGAGGAATGTTCTCATTGATTTCTACATTTGGCAAAGAAGAGGGGAGAGGCTGGGGCCACCTCCGAGAGTGACATTGGCACTGGTATTCCAGGGATGAAAGAGGACCTGTTTTTGCAGAACTTTCAGAAGTACCCAATTCAAGGTGGGTTTTCGTAGTATACTGGTTACCACATCTGCCTAATAGAAACACCTACTTCTTCCAGTTTGCTCAGTGATAGCTCTTGTTGAAGGTGATTTATGTGTTTAGCATCTATTTAGTGTTTATGGGATTCCAGGAACTTTCCTCATAAAGCTTACATACTGGTAGGAGAGATTGGCATGAAGCAGCTAAGGATGTACATTTATACACTTGCATACACTTGTGTATACTTAGTAATTAATTGCCCCAATTGCAGCATAGGAGACGCCATCAAAGGGAAGCCTAGGGCACCCCGGGTTCTTGCAGCTGGGCAGGGGTGAGCTGTGCACCTGCTGGGAGGGGGGTGGAAGGTTTTCCTGAGGAGCCGAGGTGGGAACCCAGCATTGGAAGCTGCAGAGATAACAGTCTCTGTCCATCCAGGCGTTAGACACCCGGGAATATTTCATCACCAACAGCCAGCGCTAGAAATGCGACAGTCTTCCGTCTGCCAGATTTTAATTTAAGTAGCAATGGCAGGTTTTTGTAATCTTAATAAATTTAAATGTTTTGTGGACAAAATTCAGGGTATGCACGTGCATGAATTTATGTGTATGGACTGCCCTCTAATTATTCTAATTAAGATTTTTTTCCCAATCAAAAAAAAAAAAGTCAGCCCATTGCAAAGAGTTAATTATATACACAGAGTTTTAGAGATGTGGAATACTTCACTGCCTTTTTTGGATAATTGGTTATTACATAGTCTTTCCTGTGTCCTTCCTTCCTCCCTCCCTGAGTATTTTTGGAAAGAATGAGTTTACTGGAGTTTATTTTCATAGAGTGTGCCGCAGACATTGATTAAAATGCTATTTATTCTCTCCCGTTTTAGATTTCACAGATCTGGGAGTTGTCATTTCCATCTAATATGTGATAGGAGTTAGATTTGCTACATTAACCAGGCAACACAGGGAAAAATCACTGGCAATGCAAGAAAGTTGTTGGTAATTATTTATAATGAGTCCTTGCTTTGAGGTAAATCATAGCTGTGCTTATGGAATTGTAGCAAGAATGTCGAACATCTGCCTCTTTTAAAAGTCTGACAGTGTTTGCATACTTTCTCTTGAAGACCTTTGCCCCATTTAAATGAACAATTGCTTGTATGTTGGGTGTATGTGATTCCCTTAATCTACGCCCAATAAAATGCCTGTTGTGGGAACATCCTTTGATATACACAAACACCCCCTGGCCTCATCACATCTTACACACTTTGACTTTCAAGGCAGTGCCATCAAGTGATTTCTGGACCTCTACATTCTTTTGTTATATGGCTTTTTTTTCCCCCAAAAAAGAGGAGTTCTGATGAGCCAACCACAGTGTCATATTTGCATTATAATGACACATGGCACATGGTTTCTCTTGTTCACAAGTCATATTCCCATGGGTTTACATTAATTCAGTGGGGTTGGGGGAAGGGGTGCCTGAAAAGCCAATGGGACAGATTGTTTTGTGTGACCCGCCCGCCCAAGCTCCTTCCGGCTGTGTCTGAGCACCAGCTCCAGGGGCTCCACGGGCTCCAGGGGCTCCTGCCTGCTTGCAGCCTCCCTCCCGCTGGAAGAACCAGGCACGGGCACAGGGAAATGTTTCCATTTTCTGTGATTTATGTCCTGGAAAGTGAGGAAGAGGATGACCCCAGTGATGATTTTATTTTCAAAGCAGGCAAATAAAAAATGTTTATGGTACAGCCTCTAAGTACCTTTGAAAAGTTTCCTGTTTGAAAGACACTGAAATATTTTCAGAACTTGGAATGGGGCTTCTGGTCTTGATGTAAGTCCCTCGATTATGACTGCGATCCTAACATGGTAGTTTCATAATATATAACCCTCAAGGATTTGACAGACTCAGTTTTATTATGTTTACGCACAGATCAAAGATCTAGATTATGATCGATCGGGGTGGATGGAGCTCTCAGCAGAAAGATGTCCTCGTGACAAAGACGAGCGTGTCAGGTGAGTGAGAACCTGTGGGGCAGCAAGTAGCATCACTGGCAGAAAGGCAAGGACGGAAACAGTTGAGGAATGAGGAGACATGAGTCTTCCAATGGTCTCATGTGGATGAAGAACCTCAACGTTTTAGCTCCAAGTGGAGTTGGATCTTTCAAAATTATTTCAGTGACAGGAAGTAGACTCTCCCTATGTTGGCCTTGTTGATCTTTTCATGCCTTTGCACCTGATGTCCACAAAATAATGCTGCACTTCGTTGTACGGCTTACCTTTCTTTTTGGAAAGAACGCGTCTGGAAAATGCTGAAAATTGACTTCATGGGAGTACAAGTTGGGATGCAGTCTTTGAATTTAAGATTGTGTGATGCCCCAGCCTTTATATATTGGTTTTGTGTGTGTGTGTGTGTGTGTGTTTTGTTTTGTTTTTGTTTTTGTTTAAGTCTGAGAAAGTTGTGTTCACCTGAGGGGAGCAAGTAGATTCTGTGCTCTGTTGAACTTGGGTAGTCTCACATTCCTGAAGTGGACGATTCTGACCAGAGTCGTGTTTGACCTTCTATGCACGTTCCTTTGAGACTCATGGATTTCCAGGGGGAGCAGAGACCTTTAGTCTGACCCCCCACCCCTGACCTTCAGGAAGACATGGCATGACTATCTCACTTTAAAGACCAGAAGACCAGGCCCTGAGAAAATTGGGGACTGTCAAAACCAATGGCACATGGTTTGGAGGGTGGATAAAAATGCAGCTCTTCTGTCTCCCGTCCCTGGGCCCTGTCCCTCACACACTCTTTTCTCAAGGTGCTCTCCATCTATTTAAAATGGGCAGCAGGAGAACGGAGCATATCTGCAGTTGCCCTTCTTATTCCTTTAATGTCCCAGTCAGGGCTCTGGGGCCCAGCTGTGAGTGCCGAGGAGTATGGTCCCAGGCAAGGGCTGACTTTGATCACCCAAACCATGGCCAGGACACTTGGAGTAGCGGAAATGGTGATGGGGTCCAGACTCCCGTATCACAGGCTGGGAAGTCAGTAGCTCATTTCCCTGAAGACTCTGCAGCTGCAAAGTAAGATAAAAAGGGGAACAAGGTCTTCAGAGTACTGATGCGGGCTCCTGTTCCAGGTCCCGCCCTTCCTTCTTCCCAGAAGTAGGGCCAATGCAGCTGCCATCTGGTCCACATGCAAGCCTCTTATAGTTGGGGTAGTTACACTGAGGATTTCTGCTCAGTTGATTTTTATTTTTATTATTATTTTTTCTTTTTAAAAATATTTTATTTATTTATTTGAGATAGAGAGTGAGCAAGAGAGAGAGCACAAGCTGGGGGGAGAGACAGAGGGAGAGGGAGAAGCAGACTCCCCCGCCAAGCAGGAAGCCTGATGCGGGGCTCCATCCCAAGACCCTGGGATCATGACCTGAGTTGAAGGCAGACACTTAACGACTGAGCCACCCATGCACCCTGCAATAAACATTTTCTAATGCCTAATATGTGTCCCCCTTGAGACAGCTGTGGGGTTCAGACTCACACCAGTAAGATGAACTTGGGGTGCATTGTGACAAATCACCCCCTTCCTAGTTTATACACTCTAGTTTTTTCCTTTCTTTTCTTTCTTTCTATCCCATCCCCTCTGTCTCCTGTTTCTAAAATAACGTGTTGGTTCTCTTACTTAAAAAAGTAAAATCCATCCCAACTAGAAATCATTCAGAAGGGTACAGAGAAGAAAAAGTGACTTGCAAACTCACTATCCAAAATTATTGATGTTCATATGTATCCCTGCAAAGTATTTATTTATATATATGCATGTATTTTTTTTAAGGTATACAGTATGTTTTTTTCTTTTTTATTGTTATGTTAATCACCATACATTACATCATTAGTTTTTGATGTAGTGTTCCATGATGCATTGTTTGTGCATAACACCCAGTGCTCCATGCAGAACATGCCCTCTTTAATACCCATCACCAGGCTAACCCATCCTCCCACCCCCCTCTCCTCTAGAACTCTCAGTTTGTCTTTCAGAGTCCATCGCCTCTCATGGTTCATCCCCCCCCTCTAATTTCCCCCCCTCCATTCGTCCCCTCTTGCTATCTTCTTCTTTTTTTTTTTCTTAACATATATTGCATTATTTGTTTCAGAGGTACAGATCTGAGATTCAACAGTCTTGCACAATTCACAGCGCTTACCAGAGCACATACCCTCCCCAGTGTCTATCACCCAGTCACCCCATCCCTCCCACCCCACCCCCCACTCCAGCAACCCTCAGTATGTTTCCTGAGATTAGGAATTCCTCATATCAGTGAGGTCATATGATACATGTCTTTCTCTGTTTGACTTATTTCGCTCAACATAATACCCTCCAGTTCCATCCATGTCGTTGCAAATGGCAAGATCTCATTCCTTTTGATGACTGCATAATATTCCATTGTATATATATACCATATCTTCTTTATCCATTCATCTGTCGATGGACATCTTGGCTCTTTCCACAGTTTGGCTATTGTGGACATTGCTGCTATAAACATCGGGGTGCATGTGCCCTTTCGGATCCCTACTTTGGTATCTTTGGGGTAAATACCCAGTAGTACAATTGCTGGATCATATGGTAGCTCTATTTTCAAGTTTTTGAGGAACCTCCATACTGTTTTCCAGAGTGGCTGCACCAGCTTGCATTCCCACCAACAGTGTAGGAGGGTTCCCCTTTCTCCACATTCCTGCCAACATCTGTCATTTCCTGACTTGTTAATTTTAGCCATTCTGACTGGTGTGAGGTGGTATCTCATTGAGGTTTTGATTTGGATTTCCCTGATGCCGAGCGATGTTGAGCACTTTTTCATGTGTCTGTTGGCCATTTGGATGTCTTCTTTGGAAAAATGTCTGTTCATGTCTTCTGCCCATTTCTTGATTGGATTCTTTGTTCTTTGGGTGTTGAGTTTGATGAGTTCTTTATAGATTTTGGATACTAGCCCTTTATCTGATATGTCATTTGCAAATATCTTCTCCCATTCTGTCGGTTGTCTTTTGGTTTTGTTGACTGTTTCCTTTGCTTTGCAAAAGCTTTTTATCTTGATGAAGTCCCAATAGTTCATTTTTGCCCTTGCTTCCCTTGCCTTTGGCGATGTTTCTAGGAAGAAGTTGCTTCAGCTGAGGTCAAAGAGGTTGCTGCCTGTGTTCTCCTTTAGGATGTTGATGGACTCCTGTCTCACATTGAGGTCTTTCAGCCATTTGGAGTCTATTTTTGTGTGTGGTGTAAGGAAATGGTCCAGTTTCATTCTTCTGCATGTGGCTATCCAATTTTCCCAACACCATTTGTTGAAGAGACTGTCTTTGTTCCATTGGACATTCTTTCCTGCTTCGTCAAAGATGAGTTGACCATAGAGTTGAGGGTCCATTTCTGGGCTCTCTATTCTGTTCCATTGATCTATGTGTCTGTTTTTGTGCCAGTACCATGCTGTCTTGATGATGACTGCTTTGTAATAGAGCTGGAAGTCTGGAATTGTGATGCCGCTGGCTTTGCTTTTCTTTTTCAACATTCCTCTGGCTATGCGGGTTCTTTTCTGATTCCACACAAATTTTAGGATTTTTTGTTCCATTTCTTTGAAAAAAGTGGATGGTATTTTGATGGGGATTGCATTGAATGTGTAGATTGCTCTAGGTAGCATTGACTTCTTCACAATATTTGTTCTTCCAATCCATGAGCATGGAACATTTTTCCATTTCTTTGTGTCTTCCTCAATTTCTTTCATGAGTATTTTATAGTTTTCTGAGTACAGATCCTTTGTCTCTTTGGTTAGATTTATTCCTAGGTATCTTATGGTTTTGGGTGCAATTGTAAATGGGATCGACTCCTTAATTTCTCTTTGTTCTGTCTTGTTGTTGGTGTATAGGAATGCCACTGACTTCTGTGCATTGATTTTATATCCTGCCACTTAACTGAATTCCTGTATGAGTTCTAGCAGTTTTGGGGTGGAGTCTTTTGGGTTTTCCACATAAAGTATCATATCATCTGCAAAGAGTGAGAGTTTGACTTCTTCTTTGCCAATTTGGATGCCTTTTATTTCTTTTTGTTGTCTGATTGCTGTGGCTAGGACTTCTAATATTATGTTGAATAGCAGTGGTGATAGTGGGCATCCCTGCTGCGTTCCTGACCTTAGGGGGAGAGCTCTCAGTTTTTCCCCATTGAGAATGATATTTGCTGTAGGTTTTTCATAGATGGCTTCTATGATATTGAGGTATGTACCCTCTATCCCTATACTCTGAAGAGTTTAGATCAAGAAAGGATGCTGTACTTTGTCAAATGCTTTTTCTGCATATATTGAGAGGATCATATGATTCTTGTTCTTTCTTTTGTTAATGTATTGTATCATGTTGATTGATTTGTGGATGTTGAACCAACCTTGCAGCCCAGGCATAAATCCCACTTGGTCGTGGTGAATAATCCTTTTAATGTACTGTTGGATCCTATTGGCTAGTATTTTGGTGAGAATTTTTGCATCCATGTTCATCAGGGATATTGGTCTGTAATTCTCCTTTTTGATGGGGTCTTTGTCTGGTTTTGGGATCAAGGTAATGCTGGCCTCATAAAATGAGTTTGGAAGTTTTCCTTCCATTTCTGTTTTTTGGAACAGTTTCAGAAGAATAGGTATTAATTCTTCTTGAAATGTTTGGTAGAATTCCCCTGGGAAGCCATCTGGCCCTGGGCTTTTGTTTTTTGGGAGATTTTTGATGACTGTTTCAATTTCCTTAGTGGTTATAGGTCTGTTCAGGTTTTCTTTTTCTTCCTGGTTCAGTTTTGGTAGTTGATACATCTCTAGGCATGCATCCATTTCTTCCAGGTTATCTAATTTGCTGGCATAGAGTTGCTCATAATATGTTCTTATAATTGTTTGTATTTCTTTGGTGTTGGTTGTAATCTCTCCTCTTTCATTCATGATTTTGTTAATTTGGGTCATTTCTCTTTTCTTTTTGATAAGTCTGGCCAGGGGTTTATCAATCTTGTTAATTCTTTAAAAGAACCAGCTCCTAGTTTCGTTCATCTGTTCTACTGTTCTTTTAGTTTCTATTTCATTGATTTCTGCTCTGATCTTTATTATTTCTCTTCTCCTGCTGGGTTTAGGCTTTATTTGCTGTTCTTTCTCCAGTTTCTTTAGGTGTAGGGTTAGGTTGTGTACTTGAGACCTTTCTTGTTTCTTGAGAAAGGCTTGTATTGCTATATACTTGCCTCTTAGGACTTCCTTTGCTGCATCCCAAAGATTTTTGAGTAGTTGTGTTTTCATTTTCATTGGTTTCCATGAATTTTTAAAATTCTTCTTTAATTTCCTGGTTGACCCATTCATTCTTTAGTAGGATGCTCTTTAGCCTCCATGTATTTGAGTTCTTTCCGACTTTCCTCTTGTGATTGAGTTCTAGTTTCAAAGCATTGTGGTCTGAAAATAAGCAGGGAATGATCCCAATCTTTTGGTACTGGTTGAGACCTGATTTATGACCTAGGATGTGATCTATTCTGGAGAATGTTCCATGGGCACTAGAGAAGAAGGTGTATTCTGTTGCTTTGGGATGGAATGTTCTGAATATATCTGTGAAGTCCATTTGGGTTAGTGTGTCATTTAAAGTCTTTATTCCCTTGTTGATCTTTTGCTTAGATGATCTGTCCATTTCAGTGAGGGGGGGTGTTAGAGTCCCCCACTATTATTGTATTGTTGTCAATGTGTTTCTTTGCTTTTGTTATTAATTGCCTTATATAATTGGCTGCTCCCACGTTAGGGGCATAGATATGTATAATTGTTAGATCTTCTTGTTGGATAGACCCTTTAAGTAGGATATAGTGTCCTTCCTCATCTCTTATTACAGTCTTTGGTTTAAAATCTAATTTGTCTGATATAAGGATTGCCACCCCAGCTTTCTTTTGGTGTCCATTAGCATGGTAAATGGTTTTCCACCCCCTCACTTTCAATCTGGGGGTGTCTTTGGGTCTAAAATGAGTCTCTTGCAGACAGCATATTGATGGGTCTTGTTTTTTAATCCAATCTGATAGCCTGTGGCTTTTGATTGGGGCACTTAGCCTGTTTACATTCAGGGTAACTGTTGAAAGATATGAATTTAGTGCCATTGTATTGCCTGTAAGGTGACTGTTACTGTATATTGTCTATGTTCCTTTCTGGTCTGTGTTACTTGTAGGCTCTCTGTTGCTTTGAGGATGTCTTTCAATATTTCTTGTAGGGCTGGTTTCGTGTTGGCAAATTCCTTTAGTTTTTGTTTGTCCTGGAAGCTTTTTATCTCTCTTTCTATTTTCAATGACAGTCTAGCTGGATATAGTATTCTTGGCTGCATATTTTTCTCATTTAGTGCTCTGAATATATCCTGCCAGTCCTTTCTGGCCTGCCAGGTCTCTGTGGATAGGTCTGTTGCCAATCTAATGTTTCTACCATTGTAGGTTACATATCTCTTGTCCCGAGCTGCTTTTAGGATTTTCTGTTTGTCTCTGAGACTTTTAAGTTTTACTATTAGATGTTGGGGTGTTGACCTATTTTTATTGATTTTGAGAGGGGTTCTCTGTGCTTCCTGGATTTTGATGCCTGTTTCCTTCCCCAAATTAGGGAAGTTCTCTACTATAATTTGGTCCAATATACCTTCTGCCCCTCTCTCTCTTTCTTCTTCTCCTGGGATCCCAATTATTCTAATGTTGTTTCATCTTATGGTATCGCTTATCTCTCGAATTCTGCCCTTGTGATCCAGTAGTTGTTTATCTCTCTTTTTCTCAGCTTCTTTATTTTCCATCATTTGGTCTTTTATATCACTGATTCTCTCTTCTGCCTCATTTATCCTAGCAGTTAGCACCCCCATATTTGATTGCACCTCATTTATCGCCTTTTTGATTTTGACTTGGTTATATTTTAGTTCTTTTAGTTCTCCAGAAAGGGTTTCTCTAATAACTTCCATGCTTTTTTCAAGCCCAGCTAGTATCTTTAAAGTGATGATTCTGAACTCTAGATCCGACATCATACTAATGTCCATACTGAGTAGGTCCCTGGCAGTCGGTACTACCTCTTGTTCTTTTTGTTGAGGTGATTTTTTCTGTCTTGTCATTTTGTCCAGAGGAGAATAGATGAATGAGAGAACAAAATGCTAACAGGGTAACAACATCCCCAGAAAATATACTCTAAGCAAATCAAAAAAGACCTGAAGCAGGGGGAAAAGAAAGGGAAAGAGAGAAAAAAGAAAAAGAAAAAAAAAAAGAAAAAGAAAAAGATAAAGATAAAAACAAACAAAAACAGAAGAAAACAAAAAAAAAAACAGAATATGATCAAATATGATTAGGCTGGTACATAGATCAGTGCCACACACTAGATTTTGGGTGTATTTTGGTCTGTTAGAAGAAAGTGCCTCCCAAAATTTTAAAGAAAGTAAAACTTATATATGTACAAAAATAAGGGTTGATATGATGAAGGGCTGGAATATGATTGTAAAGATGGAAATTATAAAAAAATTTATAAAAGGAATTGATAGAAGTTGTTTGAAAAAAGAAAGAAGAGGATTTAAAAAAAAAAAGAAAAAAAAGGGACAGAATGTGATCAGGCAGGAGAGTAGAAAAAACCATACACTAGAAGAAAGTATCTCAAAATTTTAAAGAGAGAACAACTTATATATATATGCCAAAAATATGGGTAACTACTATGAAGGAATAGAATATGACTCTAAAAATGAAAAATAAAAATATTTTTTTAAAAAAGGGATTGATAAGGTGTTGGTTGAAAAAGGGAAAAAGAAAAATTCAAAAAAAAAAAAAAGACAGTTAAAAAAAAATTAACTTTGAAAGACTAAAGAATCATGGGAAAAAAGCCATGGATTCTATGTGCAGTATTCCCCTAGCACTGGAGTTCTGCTGTTCTCATTGATGGGTAAACTTGGTCTGGGCTGGCTGCTCTTGCTGGTCTTCTGGGGGAGGGGCCTGTTGCCGTGGTTCCCAAAGGTCTTTGCCGGAGGTGGAATTGCCCCGCTCTTGCCGGTCGTGGCTAAGTAATCTGCTCCGGTTTGCTCTCGGGAGCTTTTGTTCCCTGTAAGCTTTCTGTACAGCTTTGGAGGCCGAGAGTGAAAATGGCAGCCTCCCAATCTCCGCCCCGGAGGAGCCGAGAATTCGGGGCCCTGCTCCTCAGCGCGCCCCCAGAGAAAAGCAGTCAATCACTCCCATCTCCCCGGTCTCCGTCGCACTCCATGCTCACCCAGCCTGTGACCGACCATTTCTATCTCTGGCACCCGACTCCGTGTGGAGTCTCCAAACCCAGCAGATCCCTGCGGTGCACTCCCATGCCGCTCCTCCTGGGGGAGGAAGGTGAGTCTCCCCAGATCTGCCGCTTGTTGTGTTCCTGCTGGAGGAGCAGTGGCCCGACTGTGCCGTGGATCACAGTTTATGGCAACCCTGAGCTGAGAGCCCATGCCTCGGCTCCATCTCTGCAGCTGGCTTCCCCGCTCTGACTCTTGGGAGCTCTGCCACACTCAGGCACCCCCAGTCTTTCTGTGACCCTGAGGGTCCTGAGACCACACTGTCCTGCGAGGGTTCCACCCCCACGTAGTCACTGGAGCGACGTCCCTTAGCGGAGCCGACTTCTAAAAGTTCCGATTTTGTGCTCCGTGGCTCTATCACTTGCCAGAAGCAGCCGACAGAGGCCCCCTCCCCCATCGTCTATCGCCTCGGATTCACCTCTCTGCACGTCCTACCTTCCAGAAAGTGGTCGCTTTTCTGTTCAGACAGTTGTTGCTATTCTTTTCTTCGATCTCCTGTTGAGTTCATAGGTGTTCAGAATGGTTTGATCCCTATCCAGCTGTATTCCTGAGACCAGACGAAATCCAGGTCTCCTACTCCTCTGCCATCTTGCTCCACACTGTTTTAATTTTTTGAGTACCCCTTTTACTTACAGAAACTGCGTTATGTCTGGTGCATGTTAATGCTATCATTTTTATGTATATGATTGCTGTGTGTTAAAACCTCGTCGATAGTACACAGACCAGAGAGAGAAAGAGAAAGACAGAGAGAAGAGGAAGAGAGCGAAGGAGAGGGAATTTTGCAGGAGAGAAGGGGGAAGGGTGGAGTGGAGAAAGGGTCCCTAAGTATTTGAGATTCTATATATACTTATATAGAAAGGAAAATGCAGAGACAGGTCCACGTATGAAAGGGGATGGACCACTAAGGAGTACAGAATTGGTATCAGTTTGCCAGGCGGCCGTAGCAAAGTACCACAGATGTGTGGCTTAAACAATAGCAATTCATTTTCTCAGAAGTCCAAGATCCCCATGTAGACAGGATTGGTTTGTCCTGAGACTTCTCTTCTTGGTTTACAGATGACCATCTCCCCTCTGTGTCTTCACATGGTCTTCCCTCTGTACCTGTCTGTGTCCTCATTTCCTGTTCTTATAAGGACACCAGCCTTACTGGATTAAGGCCCATCCTCATCACCTCATTTTAACCTAATGACTTCTTTCCCAGTTTCCAATACAGTGACATTCTGGGGGTATGGGGAATTAGGACTACAACATATGGATTTTGGGGAATTAGGACTACAACATATGGATTATGGGGCAGCCCAACATGAATGCACAAAATTTTACTGTGGGCAGCCAGACACAATCAGGTGTAGCTTGGAAGGGGTTGGGTTTAGACAGCTTTAATAAAGGAAGGACTGTCTTGAGTGTCCACAGAAGGCATTTGAAAGATGAAGAAACCAGGAACCACGAAGGTGAGGCACTTGGCCAAAAGTCACACAGCGAGTTCATTGCAGAGTTGAGAACAGGAGCCCAAGACCTATGATTTTAGCTCTTGTGGTTCTCTTGTTGGGTCTCACAGCCACAGGCCGCTGGGCTCTGCAGTGAGGCCAGGCACTGGCTCTCCTCTGACTCCAACATTCGGCAGTGATCTTGAGCCAAGCAATCTACAGCTACACACCCCAAATCACCGCTGTTAAATTACATGCTACAGAGGGATGGTTTTCCAGACGACCCACCTGTGGACGTCTCTCTTCTCTCTATCAGGTTGGCATCAATGTAGCAGGATCAATTCATTTTACATGGCCTGCCCTACCGGAGGTGTCTGGTTAATATATGAATACAACATGGAGGTGCAGTCTCCTTGTCCTGCATCCCTTCCCTTTCCCAACCTTCATGGCCTCCCCAGACTCCCCTCCACACCTCCATGCATAGCTGGTTATGGTCATAGGATGTTGTGTGGCAGCTCATATTTTCTTCACCACATCTTCTTCTTCTCTCTTTGTTGTAAGTTCTTGTAGAAGCTCCATCTACCAGGACAGGGGCTGGGGCATGAAATTGCACAACTGGGTCGTCCCTTTGCATCATTCATGACTGGGTCCTCTCTTTACATGAGTATTGTGTGTAGTCACCAAATCAATGTTGACCAGAGCAGAAGTACAATTCTTAATTTCCCCAAAACATTATGTCTTGCTTTCAGTTTTTTTAATCCACCCTTTCCTGATACGGGAAAATTTTATACAGAGCTAGAACCGGGTAGTACTTAATAAGAAAGCAACAACTGAATAAAGACAGAGAGCGTCCATTTGTGTCAACACTGATAAGCTGGTCTTCCTTGCCTAAGCTTCCTCTCAGTTTAATCAGATTGTTCCAGGATGCTAAACATCTGGATGATCATGAACTTGTGGAGCTGGTTTATTCTGGTGGAGGGATGCCAAAGAAAAGAGCAATTGTCTTGATGGGCAGAGTTACAGTCTGATAAACGGGCCCAACTTTGGCTTCTTTGGAAAGCATTCCAAGACTCCTGTGCCTGTGTTTCTTTGTTCAATGGAGCTAAGTCTTTCCTTTAAGCATGTTCTCATGGTAGGTGCTTAATAAATGGCAACAAAGACCCAGATGGCCCTCTGTGAGTGATGCCCTTATCAATTGCTATAAAAGATAACTCACTTCCATTTCATCTTCTTTTTCTTTTTTTTTAAAAGATTTTATTTATTTATTTGACAGAGAGAAAGAAAGCACAAACAGGGGGAGGGGCAGGCAGAGGGAAAGGGAGAAGCCCTCACCGAGCTGGGGGCCCAAAGGGGGGCTCGATCCCAGGACCCTAGGATCATGACCTGAGCTGAAGGCAGACACTTAACTGACTGAGCCACCCAGGCACCCCTCCATTTCATCTTCTTTGGGGCCATTGAGTAGCTGGTAGCCAAGGATTAGTGCAAAACCATGCACTCAGTGAACACAGATTAAGTATTAATTGAACACTAATTGAGTATAAGGAAATGATACAAAAGCCTGTTAAAACTTCTGGGTATGTGAACTAAGAGAGGACCTGGACAGAGTAAATTACATTACTTTTTAAATATTTAGATATTTATGCCAATAAGTCTTAATTAAACTGGTAGATCTGGCATATTTTTACATATTGTGCTTTGTAAATTACCATTTCCAGTATTAATATCAGAAGTAGAAGAGTAGTGGTACATGGTGATCTTTAAAAATGCATTGCTGATTGAATCACTGGTAGTTAAACAGTAATCGATTTAATTATATGAAAGTGACACAAGAGGGCAGCTGTGCACTGTTTTTGAATACCTTTTGCTACAATATATTAGGTTAAAATTGAATATATGAATAATCAGTATGATAGGAAATTGTCTTTTATAAACTTCTTATTATATAGAGGTAATACAATTATTTTATTTAGAAAGAAGTCAGTTTTTTATACCACTTAAATCCTTACTGGCAAATAAAAGTTGACAAGTAAAAATTTAATTAACATCCTACTGATGAGCCATAGCTCCTACATTTACACAGAACTTTCTGGTGATGTCTTAAGAATCATTGACTGATCTGAGGGTGAGGGGGGAGAATGGGTAGGGGTGCTCATTAATCAAGGATATTCTGGTCCCCATGGAAGCATATATGTTGGAATGAAACCTGTGTCCTGTGCATTGAGCTTAACAATAGTGTGGAGCTGGAAAGAAATGTCTCAGCTCTTATGTTTTCTCACAGATTTCTCACAGAATAAGGTTTACTTCTGGCACCTTTGGTTGTCATCCTTTGGACCCACAGCAGGTAAATATTCTGCATGATACCTAGGGTCTCCCGCCAGAGCAGTGGTGGGGCTCCACAGAGTGGATTCCATCTCGGGGGTCAAGTAGATCCTAGGCAGTAGGGCAAGGTACCCTGAGCCAAGGGATCCCGAGGATGCCTAATGTTCCATGCCTGAATTACATCCAGTTTAAGGGACTTATGCAGTTTCATGGGGAAAGAGAGAGCTGTCTCAGCACAGATGAGGAAAGGAGCTGAAATGGATCTCCTGGGCTTCCGCAAAGATGACCTTGTGTTTGGGAAGACGAACCTGCTTTGTGAAAATGGGTAGCTACAAAACTTACAGAGCCATCCCCAAAGTAAATGTAGATATATCATTAATAATTAAATCATTTCAATAAACATTTATTAATTGTCTACATATGGCAAGATCCAGTTCATGGTGGGTGCAAAGATACAGGGTCTTCTGACAAGAATTGAATTGATCAGGGAGGAGATGGGGGGGTATGGGTTTAAGCACCTCATGGGACTCAGGATGTCCTCAGAGAGCAGGTGCTTTGGCTATGGGGCCGGGAGTTTGTGCTGCAGTGCATGCTGATCTGACTACTTCATAATGATACAAATGGAGCTGGGAGAAGACACTTGAGACACTGGTGCACAGGGTGTGTGACTTCACAATGAGAAAGCACAGTGAAACCCACACTGGAAGCAAGAGTAGGGTAGGCTGGAGGGTGGACTGGCATAAAGACTGGAGAACTGCCTGTAGGATCTTAATTCAGAAAAAACAGGGCGGGGGTGTACATCCTAAAGTCTCAATGTCAATTCCAATTCAAGCATTAGGGACAATACCTAAGTCCAGAAGGTCAAGCTGGATATCCATACTGGGCATGGGGTATGGGGGTTTTCAATGAGAGGAAACAGACAGGTGACATGGCTCTGAAATTGAGAAACCAGGAAAAGCATCCAGATCAGAGAGTAAACCACGCCACCATGAATCTAGATGTCATTGCTGATCACAAGTCAGGAAGTGCTTTGCTTTCTGCGCTGATTTAAAACAATATTAAGGACAAGAACATCCCCACAGTGGCTGTTTCCCTTGAGTTACAGAATTCTAACAGCACAGAAGCATCTATATATAAAGGAAATGCAGCTCAAAATGAACAGACATGGAGAGCAAGCCTTAATAGACGTTGTGAGTTCATGTCATCAGGTAGGGTCAACTCTTGTCCCAGGGTGCTGGAGGAATTTAAATATGTAATCAGGGAGTCACCTCCGGTAATCTTTAAAAAATCATGTACAGCCAAAGAGGAGCCAGAAAATGGATGACAAGTAAATGTCACAAGTTTTGAAAAGGGGTGGAGCTCAGAAACCACAGAATAATAACTTTGGTCAACGTTTGGTCAAAAAAGCAGCTGTCTTATGAGCACTTGGAAAGGAATGTGTTGACGACTAGCAGACATGGAGTCACCAGGGACAAATCATGCCAAACTAATCTCATCTCCTTTTGTGAAAGCATTTTCCTGAGCTGTGAGATCAGGGAATGACATAGATCTAGGGTTCCTTGGTTTTAAGACAATGTTTGGCAAAATCCATTAAGATATCACTACAGATAATATGGCAAAATGCACCTACTATGAAAGTACTTTGGATAGCCGGGAACTGTTTGAAAACTCTGTGCTTAGAATGGAAGAACAAAAAATTCAGTACGCAGTGACATTTGCCAAGTGCTAATGTTGTCTTTTGCAAATTCTTACTAGACTACCTGTGAAGACACAAGAGAGGAGAAATGAAGTGAAGACTGCCTACCATATTAGTAATAATATCGGGAGGAATTTTTACTAAATTCAAGGCTGGTGAAAATGACAATTAGAAATCTATAACTAATTGCCTACATGTAGGTAGAAAGACCCATTCTTTTCTCCTTTGTTTAGTCTCTGCCTTAGAAACATGGATTCTATAAAACTAGGAAACTGAAATCTACCCCCTCTGCATGGGAACAGACTCTAGTCACAAGAGCAACAAAACCTAGGAATAATTCTAGCAAGAGATAAATGGACTTATAAGAAGAAAATTACAGAACTTTGCTGAGCGACATAAAAGAGTATGAATAAATGGAGAACGCCATTCTTGAATGGGAAGATTAAACATTGTGAATATGTTAATTCTTCCATAATTAATTATAAGTTTAATAGATCCTAACAAAATTTTGAGGAATTTCTTTTTTTTGGACTTGACAAAAAGATTCTGTGTGCATCCAGAAAAAGTAAACAGTAAGAATGTTTAAGAAAACTGTTCCTAGTGTATGCTGGAAGTGAAGTTCGTGCATGATAAAGGGAACACCATAACCAGTGGAAAATGGATGGATTCATTAACAAAAAAATTGTTTTGAAAAAATCAAGTTAGAGCTTTTTTATATCACATACCAAATGTCAGAGTAAAAATGTAAAAATTTTAACTACTGAAAGGAAGAAAATATAGATGAATATTTGAGAGTGTTGGAATAAGGATTGCTAAGCATATTACAATGGGAAAACACACACAGAAATAGGAAACACTGAAAAAGAGGTATTGACTTGGATGTAAACTTTTTTTTTTTAATTTTAGAGAGGGAGGGGGCAAAGGACAGAGGGAGAGAGAGAGAGAGAGAATCTTAAGCAGGCTATACACTGAGCGCGGAGCCCGACACAGGGCTCAATCATAGGACCCTAAGATTTTGACCTGAGCCAAAATCAAGAGTCGGATGCTTAACTGACTGAGCCACCCAGGTGCCCTAAGGATGTAAACTTTTAAAAAATTATTTTAAAATTATTTCATTTTGAGGTAATTGGAGATTTAAATTCATTTGTAAGAGACAGTACAGAGAGATTCTATGTTCACCTTACACAGTTTTCCCCAATAGGAACATTTTGCAAAACTATAGTAAGAGATCCCAGCTAGGATATTGACATTGATAAAGTTAAGATATGGACCATTTGCATCACCACAAGGAGTCCTCATGCTAGTGTCTCCCAGCCACACCCCGTGGTTTCCCTCCATAAACCCTACCAGCCACTCACCTGCAGCATGGGTGTACATTTGCAAATCCTTTCACCCCTTGAAGGACTTGTGGGTTGTTTTCAGGTTTTGGCTATTATAAGTACAGCTACTATGCAAATTATATATAGGTTTTTGCACAAATGTATGGTTTCATTTCTCTGGGATAAAGCTCCAAGAATGTGACTGCTGAGTCATAGGATTGTTGCAGGGTTTTTTAAGACACTGCCAAAACTGTTTTCCAGAATGGCGGCGCCATTTTACATTCCCACCAATATCTAGTTTCTTTGCATTCTTACCACAATTTGGTGTTTCGGTTTTTTTTTTTTTTTTTAATTGTAGATATTCTGATAGATGTGTAGTGATATCTCGTTGTAGTTTACATTTGCATTTTCCCAAGGACTAATGATGTTGAACATGCTTTCATGTGCTTATTTGGCCCTGGTTATTTTCCTTTGTGAAATGTCTGTGTATGATTTTGCTCATTTTCTAGATTGTTTTTTTACTGTTGTGTTTTGAGAGTTAAAAAAACCCAACAAACCCAAACTCTAGTTTTTTGTGAGATGTGTGGTTTGCATATATTTTATTGGTAGCTTATCTTTTCATTCTCCTGAAAGGTCTTTCATAGAAAAAAAGTTTTTAACTTTGATGATGTTCAATTTATCAATGTTTTTATTTTATGGATCATGCTTTGGATGTCAAGTTTAAGTTAGTTTGTTCTTAGATCTTGAGGATTTTCTCCTATGTTTTTCTTTTTAAAATGCCATCTGCAAATAGAGGCAGGTCTGTGTCATTTTTCCCATTCCATTTGGCCTGTTTCCTTTTCTTGCCTTCTTGCATTGGCCAGAACTTCCATCACTATGTTGAATTAAATTCTGATCTTACAGGGAAGCATTTGATCTTTCCCCACTAAGTATAATGTTAGCTGTAGGTTTTTTGTAGATGCTTTTTGTCAAGTTGAGCACATTCCCCTTTATGCCTATTTTTGAGTGTTTTAAATTATGAGAGGGTGTTGAATTTTGTCATGCTTTTTCTGCATGTATTGATATGATTACATGATTTTTCTTGTTTAGCCTGTTAATATTGTGGATTATACTGATTCTTGCATATTGAACTGGATTTATATAAATCCCACTTAGTTGTCACATATAAATATTCTCTTTGCTAATATATTTTTTAAAAATTTTTTTCATGAGTATATATTCATGAGAATATAGAGACCATTTTATATTCATGAGTGGTCTATAATTTCCTTTTATTGTGCTGTCTTTTTCTGGTCTTGGTATCAGGATAATAATAGCTTCATAAAATGAATTGGGAAGTGTTCCATAAGAATGCAATCTCTGTGAAAGCAGGAACATACTTTGTCTTGTTCACTTAGTTATTTCTAAATCTTACAAAAATGCTTAGAACATAGTAGATGCTTAGTAAATATCTTGAGCAAACGAATAGGCAATGTAATGTTCCCATGTCACTTAAAATTAACTAACTATTAAAATTGGAAGTTATAAATGGAACTGTTTTTTCCGTTCAACAAACATTTTTTTTTTTTGCTAGATGCTGGAGATGCCATGGTGATTGAAATGAATATATCTTCAGAGATCTTACAGACTAGCAGAAGAAATAGTAATAAATAACAAAATAGATGTATATACATAAATACATAAATTACATAAAAAATATATAGTTACAAACTGTGTTGAGAGTCCAGAGAGATAAGCACCGGATGCTTTGAGCACAAACCCTAGAAGGACTAGATCTAGCAAGGGGTGTCAAGGAGGGTGGGGGGCTTTCCTGAGTTAAGATCTAAAATGTTAAGTAGATGAATACATAGAGGAAGAAACTTAGGACAGAGGGAGGAACATGGTTATGGCCTCAAGGTAGGAGGAACCACAGAATGTCCACAGAAGTCCAGAGTGGTACAGAGAAGGAAGGAGAACCATGAGAAAGGAAGCTAGGGAGGTAGGTCAGTGGGGTCAGACCATGCAAAGCCTGGGAGCCTCATTAATAGTGTTGGTCTTTATCCAAAGAGCAATGAGAAATTTTAAAAGTTTTTTTTTTTTTATTCTTATGTTAATCCCCATACATTACATCATTAGTTCTAGATGAAGTGTTCCATGATTCACTGTTTGTGCATAACACCCAGTGCTCCATGCAGAACGTGCCCTCCTCAATACCCACCACCAGGCCAACCCATCCTCCCACCCCCCTCCCCTCTAGAACCCTCAGTTTGTTTTTCAGAGTCCATCGTCTCTCATGGTTCGTCCAACCCTCCGATTTCCCCCGCTTCATTCCTCCCCTCCCTCTACCTTCTTCTTCTTCTTCTTTTTTTTTTTTCTTAACATATATTGCATTATTTGTTTCAGAGGTACAGATCTGAGATTCAACAGTCTTGCACAATTCACAGCGCTCACCATAGCACATACCCTCCCCAATGCCCATCACCCAGCCACCCCATCCCTCCCACCCCACCCCCCACTCCAACAACCCTCAGTTTGTTTCCTGCGATTAAGAATTCCTCATATCAGTGAGATCCTATGATACATGTCTTTCTCTGTTTGACTTAGAGAAATTTTAAAAGTTTTCAAGCCTTGAAATAAAATTATTAGACTTGAGTTTTTAAATCTCACCCTTCCTGCTGTGTGGGGAGTAAACTGGAAAGGGAAAAGAGTAGAGAATCTAATTAGCAGGCTATGGCAATCAGCAGGTGATGTGGCTTGTACTAGGCTGGCAGCACTGGCAAGAGAAATACGAGACAAAGGTGACATACTTTAGTTCGCCAGCATACTGAAAACCGAGGATATGATGCAACTCTTGGAAAATCTGACAACTTTGGATATAAATGTCATTCCTCTCTTATTATGAGAACATATAGAAGAATTAAAATACTCTTTGGCATAAAATCTTCCAACTTAGGGAGTGGCAACAGCACACTCTAGATGTGTGACCTCAGGCAAGGTACTTAAACATTTCAAGCCTCAGTTTCCCCATTTGTTCAATGAGTTTAATAATGGAGTTGTTGTAAAGGGTGGTAGATGTTGCTGGTGGCCCCTAAATACCTATTCTCCCTGCCTCACAGAGTAAAATAAATGTTGGCCATCAAACAGAAGAATAAATTTCCAGGTACTTTGAAGTTAGACGTGGTTATGTGACAAAGTTCTGACCAATGGGATATAAGAGAAGAATTGTTTGGCAGTGTCTAAGAAGCTTCCTTAAGAGAGCTCTGGCCCCTTCTCTTTGCCCTTTCTCTTTTTTCTTCTCGTCCTCAATATTGCCACCTGGAAGGAATGCTTCCTTTGACCACAGAGCAAGGGCGACCCGCTAGGGATGACAGAATCCTGAGCTGGGAGGCTGCCAATCCCCAAGAAGCCCAAGAAGATCCCCAGGTCTGAATACTGCTTTTCTGTTTTGGTGTTTGTTGGTTTTTCTGCAAGAGAGAGAAATCAACAGAGAAAGACTTTCTTACTAGCCCTCTAGCCTCCTCTTACCTGCTACATAAAGATTAGAAGATGTAATATACATGAAATGCCCAGGACATTGGAAGCCATCTCACTAAATGTTTTGTCTTCCATGCCTCTCCTACCAAAAAATTAAAAAAAAGGAAAGAAAGAAAGAAAGAAAGAAGAAAGCAAGCAAGCAAGCAAGCAAGCAAGCAAGCAAGCAAGCAAGCCCTTATAATTCTGTTGGCTAATCTAATAGAGAAGTAGATTATATTCTTCCATTTTAGTTTTTCTTCGACTCTGGCAAACTGGAAAACATCCAGGAGAAAACTCTCAAGGAAGCGAGAGGGCCTGGAAACCACATTATAGAGGGAATGGTTAGTTGTATTGCACTTGCTATTTTTAGACAAAGTGTGCCTATGAATAGGTGAGCGGGATCCTGTAGGTGAGCGGGATCCTGTGGTCCCATCTTTTGTGCTGGGATTGCAAGTGGCTTACTAAATGGCACTGCCGGGGGCCAGGGCTGGTGCACTCAGCCGGGAGCTCCAGGGGCTTGGGAGGCAGTTGTGGAGGCTGGGCACTGGTCGGAATCGCCAATCAGCGCAGAGATCGGTGATTTCCAGGGAGTCCTGGGGTCTGTGATGGTGTCTCAGGGGCTGCTGAGGAGGGTCCGGGGAGAGGGAGGGCTGGGTGCAGCAGGACAGGTATCTGCTTCTGCCGTGAGGTCCTGGGGAATACAGCTTTTAAAACAAAGATCAGTGTCTTCAAGTTTTTGAAATGTAGCAAGTCCTTTAGAGGACTTGAAGTCTGGGCTGGAGACTAAGAAGGAAGCAATGCTGTTTTCCAATTCCATCTGCTCAGTGGCCTGCTCTTCAGAGCACCAGGTCTGTTTGAACTTACTTCCAACTTAAACCTAGTGGACTTCAGAACGGAGTCAGAGCTACAAAGTGTAAGTGAAGACATTGAAAGGGCAAATAGAAGCTCCCTCTGAAGGAAGCACGTAAGCTACATTCCTAAGTGCATATCGCCGTCCACATAAAAGGAAACTATTTGGTGGGGAATCAGTCATATCAGTGGGTGGATGTTGATGTTGGCAGTAATGCTTTACCACAGGAATTGGAACTGCTGAAAGGAGATTCAAAAGGATAATTTTCAAGTGGATGGCTTCTAGGCTTATGCTTATTCAAGTGACTGATGCCCCTGGGGACACCTGTGGTGGCCTCATCACCTTGAGGGACGCTTCATGCTTTGCTTAAATAAGATGCAGCATCCATCGGCACCGTCCCTGGGAAAGTTCTTTTCCTTCCATCCCTCCCGCCACACTCTATTGTATCTTGTGCTTCAGCCATCCTAAGGGACTTGCAGTTATCAGGAGACGTGATCTCCCCTCCCCCACCCCGCATGCTTCCTGCTCTGAAAGTCTGTCCCTCCCCTAGTTAGTGCCCTTGCACATGTCTGTCATTGCCTTGTCTGTCTTGTCTGCCTTCCCCACTAGACTTTCAGCTAGGATGTTTTCTCTCACTTTATTCCAGTAATAGGCTGGCACCTAGAAGGTGATTAAAAATGTTTCTTGAATGGTTGAGTTAATTCTCCAGTGCACAGGCTAGTTCCACAAAGCTTGAGTATCCCTTACCCTCAGAGATTTTGGCTCACTGCAAGGGGCACTGATCTAGATGCAGCAAAAGCCTCAGGAGCTATTCCGAATGCTTCAGATGGTCTGGCGAGTGGACAGTTGTTTCCACAGACCAGGAGGTTCTATGGACAGGTAGCCAAGTAGAGAGAGTGTCCAGAAAGTGGGGCTGGATAGGTGGGCCCAGGCTTCAGCTTTGTCCCCAACTTGCTGTGTGACTTTGAGCAAGTCCCTTAACCTTTTTGCGCCTTTCTTTCTAGA
Organism: Mirounga leonina; assembly: GCF_011800145.1. Taxonomy (NCBI): domain Eukaryota; kingdom Metazoa; phylum Chordata; class Mammalia; order Carnivora; family Phocidae; genus Mirounga; species Mirounga leonina. The sequence goes on from NW_023270453.1 coordinate 2,163,468, forward strand.
ATCCTTTGTAACCAACCAATCAGTGTCCTCAAAAGGCAGCAAGGCCACACTCAGGTAGCTGTGTAGAATCTTCTGGGAGGAGCTATGAAGGAGATTGCAGGTGTTGAGGGGGACGTCTTTTTTCTCTGGTCTAATTTGGAGGAAGTTCCATTTGGAAGGACCCATTGGAGGACCATTTCTGGTCTTTCCCTGCCCCCTCTTGTACCCTGCAGGAGCTGAGGAGAGATTTCTCTCACTGGGAGAAGGAACAGAGCATGCTTGGCCCAGATCTTTCTTGTCAGAGTCAGTCTTTCTGCAGGGGGTATGAATTCTGGTACCTTCTGTACCCTCACCCCATCCTCACCGGAGAGGCTGCTTTATGGTAGAGGCCTGAGACAGTTAGTGCTGTCGTGACTGGGTGGATGCTATGGACTGAAAGTTTGTCTACCACCCCCCTCTCCCCCAAATTCGTATGTTGAAGCTGTAATCCCCATGGTGATAGAATTTGGACATGGGGCCTTTGGGAGATGATTAGTGTTAAATTAGGTCATGGGGATGTAGCCTCCACAATGGGATTAATGCCCTTATAAAAAGAAAAAGAAACAAGAGATTTCTTCCTATGTGCTCACACCAAGGAAAGGACACAAAAGACAAAACCAAGAAGAGAGTCCTCACCAAGAACCTGACCATGCTGGCAGCCTGATCTCGGACTACCAGCCTTCAGAACTGTAAAATAAATGTTTGTTGTTTCAGCCATCCAGTGTGTGGTGTTGTGTGTGAGCAGATGAAAATGGTGGATAAGCATGGCAGATGGAAGAGCAAAAGGAAGCTCTTTTACAAGAGTTACAGCCCTGTAACTACATTGCCCCACCACCTTATCAATAATAAAGCCAGTATTTGATCTCCATCAGCTTGACTTCTTTGCCTTGTTTCTCAGTAGGAAGGGAAGAAAGGAATACTATGTATAGACACCCTAAACAACACAGAGAGTTGTAAGGCCCAGCCTTGTAAGGAAGTTTGGTGTGGTCAAACCCACTTCAGTTTGGAATTCCTGAGGCAGGATTTCCAGAATTTCTAGTCCAGGCTCTAAACCCCACTGCCTCTGCTGTCTCAGCCAAATCCAGGGGCTTTTCTGGCCCTTCATTTCTTCACCTGTAAAATGCAGATGTTTGACTATTTGATCTTTCTAAAGGCTTATGAATCCACGATTGTAATCCACACAAAGAAGGTTCCAGATGTACAGTAAGCCTTTTATCTCTGGGTAACTGGCAGAGACTCTTAGTTCACTATTCATTCTTTAGTAAGAAACTCCAGTTTTTACAGGCTGAGAACTGGAAGATACAACATTGGCTTCTCTTGAAGCTAGGGAGCTTTGTATAGAACATCTGAGAAAGTTTCTTAAGGAGGTTACAGACAGCTGTTAGGTCCTCTCTTGCCCTTCCTCCTTCCTCCCACTTCCTCAGAATGTGCAAACACTGGCTGGAGCCTCAGCAGCCAGGAAGGGCCAAGAAACCATAGTAACAATGGAAGCCATATGCAAAGGTTGGTAGAAAGACAGAAGGATCCTGGGTTGTCAGTGACGTGGGAGAACTGCCACATAAACCCTACATTGCCTGCCTCCAGATTTCTTTATGTGAAAAAGAAATGAAAAAGTCACTGTTTTTTCTGGTCTTTGTTGCCAATAGTTGAATGAAATTTCTATTTGGCTTTCTCTTATAATGATAAATCCTTCAACAGGATGGAGCAGCTAAACCAGAATGGTATGGTTCACACAGTTCATCTTTAGAACAGAAATGTTTAATTCACATCCAGAAATCTGTGTCTTGAAGGGTCAGAGAAAATGAAATGCTCCTTTACTTTTGGACACTAGTGGTATCATAGAAGTGGAGATTCTCAGTTTCGATGGACCCCAATCATCAGTCACCCAGTTAGACCGGCCCAACCTAAATGGTTTTTCAGACATCTCTAATAGTTAACAACTGTGGATCCAAACAAAACCTGTTGGCCAAAAATTCTTTCAGGCTGACAAAATGTACTAGTCCCTGCCAAACATGAAATAACTCTTAGTCATTTTAAATGAGCACTCTAAAGCTTTGCAGTCAGGACTTCCTGTGTTTTGCACCCTTATGAAGTAAGTAGTGACAGGAAAATAGATATTCAGCTAAATCAAGCAAGTGACATTCCTCTTGAAGCATCTCAAGACGCTTTTGCAAAGCTCCTGGATTTAACAGAGGCAAGGCTTTCCATGAAGAGCACAGCAAATATTTCTTCCACATTACTACTGATGGTAACTGTGGCATTGTGGGAAGTGCCTGGACCTGGAAGTGGGAGGCCTGGATTGGAACTTGAGTTTTTTCCAAGTAACTCCGTGACTTGGGACAAGTCAGTCAGCTTGTGATCCTCTGTTTCCTTAAACACAGAACTGGGATATTGATATTTATCTCACATGTCAGGACTAAATAATATTGTAGGGGAAAGACCTGGCAAAGAGCCCAATGGAGAGGCAGGTGCTATTTCAGAAACATTATATTGAATCTATGTCACCAGATTGGTTGTCTGGAACCTAGAATCTTACCCTAGAGCATTTGAATGATTGATTAGGTATATTCAAGTGTAGTCAGACTCCACCAAGACATTTGATGTTCATATAAATTAAATTCTTGCTCTTGGTGGCCAAAGGAAGTGACTGACAGAGTTTGAGCCATGTGACCTGGTACGGCTCTGGGGACGACTTGCTGACAGCTCCAGTTGGAATGTGTGTGTGGCCAATAGTGTGAAGGACGGGATTGGAATTAACTATCGAGTTTGACAAGTTTACTAATGAGCAGGAGGGTGTAATTCATTGAGGGAGGGAAAGCCCCATGCGGGGGGCTGGCTCTGTGTAGACAAGCTGGGAGAAGTGGGGTTTGGTGGCAGTACCTCAGAAGGGGCTGTATTAGCTCCGTTGGCCAAGTACAGAAGCCAGACTAGCTCCCGAGTCAGACCACCTGCTTTTCGGCGCTGGTAAGAGCACTGCTGTCTCTGGTGCCTACATGGGAGTTTTTGTGGAGGGCCTGAGGAAGTTCCAGATGAAGACAAAAGCTCCACAGCAATAATGCACCCTTCCATCCATGTGCCTCTCCCATGTGAGGGCTCTCTCATTGGATCCTTAAAATAACGACTGCATGCAGCCAGGGTGGGTAGTCTTGTCACCTTTTTTAAGAGTGGGTAAACTGAGGCAAAGAAAAGTTGAATGAAGGACTGTTTGGAGGTGCGACCAGAACCCAGTGGGAACTTGGGTCTATTACGGGATTCAGAGACAAGGGCATGGTGCCTCATGCGTAGTTGGCGCTCAATAAATGGCCATTGTTGATGATGCTGAGAAAGGCGGGGTGGACTTGGAGTTCTTCCGCCCGGGAACGAGGGCATTCATGTGACTCAGTCGTGCTCTTTAAGGACTTGTGGAAGAAGCCCGCCACCTGCTTTCCATTTTTTTCTGAGGACAAACCAAGAGGAAATTGGTTTCAGCCACATGTGGAATCTATACATTCATTCCGAAGTGAGCATTCTCTTCAAAAGAAAAAAAAAAGGAGCCTCAGGATGCAAGCTGTGCAAAATCAGTCAATAAAATAATTAAGTTAATGGCAGCCATAACCTGTTCAAATAAAAGCTAACCCAATATATGCCATGGAAACAGCGTGTTTCTGTCACACGCAACTCAGGTGAGCACATTTTTAAAATGGGGACTTCTCATCTGATCCTCAGCTTGCCCCCGCCCACCTCCCCCAGTTCCTGGTGAATTCCAGGGGACAGGTATCCTCGCTAGATAGCGCCTGCCTTTGGGGAAGGAAGCCATCAAGAGGGCCGCAGGGCTTCCTCTTAAGATGATGATTTGAAGCCAGGACTCTGAGCACTTTGGGGCCATAATTAACACCTGTGACCCCCAGGTGCTGACGCGCAGCTGGAAACAGCAAGCCCGAGGCCCCGGTTCATAATTCAATAACCTGGTTTGTTCACATTGCTTTTGCTTTTTCCTGGGGCCTCCGGGCTCTGAGCTCTGCAGCCCTCTGTCATCATTCTCTCCTTTCTTTTACCTTTGCCAGTTTACTCAAATTGTCCCCATTGTTCCCCTGGACCCACTGTGTCATCAAGATCAGTGCTTTCAAATGTTAATCCTCTGGGGAGTTGGTTCAGCTTCTGAATCAATGTGTCTGGGTGGGGCCTACGACTCAGTATTTCTAGCAAGCTCCCGGGGGATGCTGATGCTGCTGGTCCTCAAGCCACAGGTTTTGTTGCAAGGCTCTGAAGTGTCCCTTGCTTGGAAAGGGAGCTTGTTTCCCTGTCCTGTACCCTCCTGGCCAGTTTGGAGGGCATGACACCAAGGCACCTGTGTGACTGGGATATAGGAACAGAGTTAGACAAAGCTAGATCAATGAAAACCTTCCTTCTGAGATTTGTTAGCACCAAAGAAAGCAGAGGAACATCCTATCTTGGGAAACTTTCAAAATTCTCTCTTTCTCTTGCAGTGGGTAAGTGTTGACCTTGGGTTCACCTAGAGCTGAGTGCAGGAAAGGAAATTATAACCAGACGTTTCTCTGAGCCATTACATTATGGAACCCAGGAAAGAATGATGGATAGGACCGAATCCCAAGTAATCAAACCATTGTTTGGTCCTCCTCAGTTTTGTTTTGTTTTTTTTTGAGCCAAATGTCTAAAATTCTAAATTACATATTTGAATAGTTTTGCATTTTCAAAGCAAAGCTCCAGCAGGGGGTACCTTCCATATACACATAGACTTCATCATTATAATGATTTTCCTGTTCTATGTGCAATGAGCCAAGAGAGTCTTCAAAGGCCTTTTACCAAAATGCATTTTCCCCCTGAAATATTCATTTAAGCAATTCAGCTACCTACCCCAAGCTCATGATAAATTATTTAAATAATTGCTCTAATTCTCTGCTTCAGTTTGCTAATGTAGATCTGGCCTTTGCCTATAGATTTATTGCCAGCTTCATGTTTTTCAGGGAGCAAGAATTACTGAAGGGTTGATGGTTTCATTGAGGTTTACTGCTGAGGCATTAGAAATAACGCCATGGAGTATGACTCCATGTCTAATAAATGCCAGCTACATACAGCGGGGATCTTCCCTGAAGATGTTCCGACTCCGGAAAAACTCGTCTTCATTCTACTCAGCTTTGATGTGACTGTGGCTGGAGGCAGTTTGGTTGGCAGTTGCCGGGAGGAGGAAAGTTTGCAGAACCAGCGCAAGACTGATGTCTGAATGTGACTTGATGATAAGGGGTGATGATAATAGGAGCCCACATTTAAAAAATCCTGGTGGCATCCTAGGTCTCCAAGTGAGAGAAATAAGAAATATAACTGAACCTCAAGGACATCAAAACCCAAAGCACATGGCAGAATTATGGGCGAAGGAAAAGAGAGAAACTAAACCTTTTAGCGGCTGTGCGCGGACTCTGAACAAGGCTGCAACACGGCCATCTAGGTAGATTCTACCTTGTCACAAAACAGGCATGCGCAGTAAGTGGGAGGTGGGCCTGCTCTAGGTTCTCACTTTCCATGGTGCTCGCTCCCTCCCTGAAACACACAAGCCGGGACTTTTGCCCAGGAAGGCGAAGCGCCTTCTATGTTCTTAACCTCAAAACTGTTTAAAGAGCTACTTTAAGAAAAATAAACAAAGGCTTTCAGAAACTCCATTTCTCATTAACAGGGACACCCTGTTGAAATTGTAGTCACCCCCAGGGCCACTACGATGTTCTATTTGGAAGCTGTCAGAGTCCTTCCTTGGACTTCTTATTACTCACCTAACAATCGGTGCCTGGAAGTTTTCTTTTGCCTTCAGTGACTTCCACCCCGTGGGTATTGCGACACTCTGGCTGGTGGAGCTGAACTTTTCCAGCCTCGTCGAATTTCTCCTGCTAAGCAAGCAAAGCAGACATTTGGCTTCTAAAATATTCCATAATGCCACAAATATTTTCTAGATGGCTGGCCTGGGTTGGAGTCTCTTAGAAGGATTCCAACCTCACTCCATTATCTAAATTGTTTAATTTGAGTGACACTCAATATGGCACGGAGGGGGGGAGCATTTGTCTTCTCATTTAGTTATTGATGAGCTGCTGATATTTTCGTGCAGCTGAAAGGAATGGTTTGTTTATCTGCAACTCGTTCTGCTACCATTGCCGCAAGAAGCTGTTGCTTTGGAATCTGATGGCGATACTGGGCTTTGATCTCAACTTTGCTCCTTGGCCTCATTGTCTACATTCCAGCTTTTGCTTCCATTCACCCAATTGCCTAATCCAGGAAACTGGATGCCATTCTTGACTTGGCCCTCTCTGTTCCTGGGATCTAATGATGCACATAGAGAACCTAGTCATTTCTTTCCCCAACCACGACTTACTTACGTCATTTCCCTCCACAGGGACTGTTGCCCTTGGGATGAAGCCCAACCATCTTAGGGCCTGTTAGCATCTGTTCACCTCTCCAGCCTCGTGTTTCCCCACTCCCCTCCCTCAGCTCTATGCTCCTGCCCCACCGAGCTGCTTCTGTGGTCTCAGATGTGCCATACTCTCTCCACAGGCCTTCAAGTGTGTTGTTCCTTTGGCCTTGAATGTCCCCTCTTTCTTCTCTTGTCTAACTTGTACAAATCCATTAGGCCTTGTGTTAGGTCATACTCCCACCTCAAGCTGTGCCCTCACTCACAGACATACCCCCTCCACAGCTAGCCCAAGTGACAGAGCAAAGCTTTCACTCAGGTCTGTCTGAGCCTCGAGTCCTTGTTTCATCCACTGTGTCATTCTACAGCTCCAAAGAAATACAGCCTTGTCTTTGTCCTCTGGGGCTTGCCCAAGTTGGAGAGAAACAATTTTGCTTGCCTAATCCTGGCAGCTTTTCTCCAGTTGTATCATCTATGTCAGTGGTCATACTATCTGTCACTCAAATAGGATTTAACAACATCCTTCTATTCTTTCCTCTGCTTGCTCTTACTCATGGTAACCCCCATATCTAACATATCTGGAAAGGTTGACAGTCACAGATTTCCCTATTTACTCTTCAAGCCAAAAAAATCAGTAGCCAGGCCCTTGAAGTTGGGATCCCTGAGCCCTGCTTGATCCAGTCTTGCTTTATGAATATACATATTATTACATAGAGGTAACCGATGAATCATTGTTTATGGATAGGTTAGTGTCATGGATAGGTTAGCGTTTCCCAAACCAGTATCATAAAGAGTTGTCATCATCTCAAGCAATATTTCATGAAAAAAAAAAAACCAAACCCATCTCTGGTCAAATATATCTGGCTAGCGTGCTGTACTATAAACACCTCTACACTTCTCTAGGAGGTGTTTATGATGTGGGAATTCCTCTAGAATAGAAACCAGTTTAATAGAGATTATAAGTGTCTGTCTCAACATGAGACAGCTGGTTAGTGATGAAGCTGATAGGGAACCAGATGTTCTGTGACTGTCGCTGCAGCCATTTATACAGATCAGGCAACCCTAGCCCTGAGTCTTCCTGGCTATAGATGATAGACATTTGGAAGATACAGTCACCCTTCCAGACCACAGGAGTCTAGGTCAGACAAGACAGACACTGTGGCATATTAAGCCAGTCACTTAAAACCTAATAGTCTGGTGAACAGAGAAAGATCACCTGGGAACCAGTCTCTGGATAATGATTCTTGATATCAAACTAAGTTCCCTGGCTAAGACTCTGTTACACAATAGAATTGCTTTGAGTTTTCCTCAGCTGTGTTCTCAGAGTAATCACATTTAAAAGAAGACACAGTGAACCAGACACCCATCTCATAGGATGGCACACTGAGATCTGACAATCTATTTCCATTCCCTATAAGCTGTTCCTGCCATCTCACACGCGGCAGACAGATGCTGTGCATCAGGCAGCTATATCCTGGAGCACGGTTTGCATTACCAGACATCTTGCTCCCCTACTAACTGTCAGGACTGTACTGAACTTTGTTAACTCCAATTTGATTACCTAGTATTAGTAAGCTAATAAATCAAAGAGTGGGTGTTTCCAACCGTAAGAAAATATAGACTCACCCATATATAGATATCATAAGGAGACGTTGGGATATGTGAAAAATTGTGAAAAGGGTAGTTTTGAAAATGTGCTGTTGCTATAACAATTAGCAATTTGGTTAAATGTCTTTGATGTGGGCTCTACAGTGTAGTCAAAAGGCAGGTAGTGGAGGACATTGCAGGTGGGCAAAATGCATGGACACAGGGGTGTGTAATCTCCATGAGCAAGGCTGCAAAGTTCTTACATTTCTTTCATCATCACTCATTGGGGTCTTTTGGAGCCTCGGGATTTCTCCTTGATTTCTATTTTCTTATTTATAAGCATATTCATACCTTTATCCTCATATTTTTGGAGTCTGAGCTGGTTCTCGGCTGTGTCTTCCACTTCACTATTTGGATTGGATGTCATCTGAAGTCTGTCGTTTTCTCTGTTAGGTTGTGAGCACTTGGAAGACAAAGGATTTGTCTTCTTTGCTTTCGAATCCCAGATCCTAGCATGCAGTAGCCATTAATGACTGTTTGCTGAGCAAAACATGATAGTACCATATGCCCTCGTGCAGCTGAACTGGCCAAACCATTTTGCATGTTAAACTTCTCTCTCGGTAGTTCTCTTAGGCAAAATGAGCATTGCATAGCACTGTTCTCAGGATTGTATTATCATTGGATATTAGAGTTGAGAGAAGACTGATCACCTAATGAGGAAATCAAGAAATTATGATTATAGACCAATATTCCTCATGAATATAAATGCAAAAAATCCTTAAGCAAATGTTAGCAAATAGAATGGAGCAACATATAAAAGGATACTGCATCATGTTTATGGGCTGAGTTGTGTCCTATTACCAAATTTATATGTTGAAGTCCTAACACCCAATACCTTAGAATGTGACTATATTTAGAGTCAGGGTTTTTAAAGAAGTAATTAGGTTACAATGAGGTAATTAGGGGAACCCTAATCCAGTGTGACTTGTGTCCTGCTAAGGTGAGATTTGGACACAGACATACACAGAAGGAAGGCACTGGGTTGACCCAGGAAGAAGATGACCGTGTGCAAGCCACGAAGAGATACCACGAATAGACCCTTCCTTCGTGGTCTGCATAAGAAATCTCACCTGCTGACACCTTGATCTCCAGAACTGTGAGAAAATAAATTTCTGTCTCTTAAACCACCCAGTCTGCAGCCCTACGAAACCAATATGCATTATAACCAAGAATTAACGGAAGAAAGAAAAAAAAATCATATGATTATTTTAAATCATTTCAAATTTTAGAAAAGGCATTTGAAAAATTCAAAGCCTATTTATAATTACAAACTTTCAGCAAACTAGAAATAGAAGGAAATGTTCTCAATCTGGAAAAGGGCACCTACAAAAAATTTGAAAGGGAAACTTGAATATTTTTTTGGAACAGGATAAGGGACACCTGCTCTCACCACTTCTATCCCATATTGTATTGAAGGACATAGTGCAATAAAACAAGAAAAAGGAATAAAAGCCCCAATATTAGAAAGGAAGAAACGAAACTGTCTTATTTGCATTTGCAGATGACATGTTTACATATGGTAAAAAAAATCCTCAGGAAGATGCAAAATCACAAGTAGAATGAACAAATTCTCAGGATACAAGGTCAACGTGCAAAGAACAAATATATTTCTCTAAATAGTAACAAACACTTGGAAAGCAAAAATTTAAAAAACATTTGCAAGAGCATAAATCTCAAAATTCTTAGAGATAAATTTAACAAAAAATGTGCAAAACAATGTGTGAGATTGCTTTACTGAAAACTATGAAATATTGCTGTTCATGGATTGGAAAACTCAATATTTGCTAAGGCATCCATTCTTCCTAATTTCATTCAACATATTCAAAATACAGAATTTTGGGGTCAAAATCGATGAGCTGATTCTAAAATTTATATGGAAATGCAAAGGACCTAGAATAGTCAAAGCAATCTTGCAAAATAACAGAGCTGAAGGACTTACAATACTTGATTTCAAGACTTTAAAAATTATGGCAACCAAAACATTATGACAATGGCATCAGAATAGTCTAGAAATAGTCCTATGTTTATATGGTCAATTGCTTTTGACAAAGGAGCCAGTGCACTTTAAAAGGAAAGGTGTTGGAATGACTGGATAAATTGGATAAGTTGATGGGAAAATTTTAAGAGGTAGCATTTGTGGCCCAGAAAAGTTAAATAAATTACTCCAAGTCACACAGATGGGTCAGAACTCCTAATTTGGTGGTTTGGAGTGGTTTCTATTGCCCATAATGCTTCTTTTGATAACAGTGTGGTATATTTGCCTTTAGTTTGTACGTAATGTAGTCTGAATTTATGTGGCTAGGTAATTTTTCCAGTATGTTTCTGGTACCTATTTCATTACAAAAGAGTGCTGAGATTTAACAATAAGGGTGCTCCCAGAATGGCACACACCTAACCAGCCATATGAGCTATAGTCTGAGTTAATCAGAAGTCCTAACAGTGGGATCTTGTCTCTCAAGGGTGGTCTTTACCTAGTACTTTCTTAATGCTATTAATACATACCTTTTTTCATTTTCTTTTTTGAGTTATTTGCTTTTTTCATGATGCTCGTGAAATGAGCAACGAAAAAGAATATCCTTCAACAAACTCTGTTTCTCTTATTTTGATCATTAATGAATCATAATTGGATTAAGGTAGAATTGGGTATTGAGGCAGATGGAAAAGAACTGACTGACAGTTTCAGGTCAGAAAACCGTGGTATCTGCACATTGCAAAGTTTTATATTTTCTGACAGCTTGAGTCCATGAGATGGGAGATTTTTATTTTGTAAATCTAGTTTGGATATCTTTTGAAAATACTTTTTTAAAAGTATCAGGTAAAAACCCATGTAAATGTCACCAAGCATGAGAAAAGAAAACACTGATGATACTAGATATTTGTAAAGAAAGGGCACAATGCGCTAAGCAGTGGGGTTTTAGAAAACAGCCCAAATTCCAGATTCTTGAGCTTGATGGGTTCATGCCCTACATCTGCCTGGATGTGAGTTCTGACATGTCAGAGAGATACTTCGTGGAACTCTCCTACTAAGTGGGTTGGAACATTTCTAATACTTTGGGACTATGTAATATTTGCAGTTACAATTTCATAGGAATCTAGTATACTAGATACGGGAAAGAACTTTGAGATGTCATTATCCAACCAAGTACAGAATATAGATGAAGTAATTAAGGCTTAGACAAGTTCATTGACTTGATCAGGCTAACGTAGCCAGTAACTATTCCAGGGAAGGAGTCAAGCAGGTGTTCTGATGCCAAGGGCAAAGCTGCTGTCATGATACCCTGACACCTTACAACTTCCATTCCCCCCTCCCCACCCCCAGCACACAGGTAGATTTAATGATATAAAAGAATGTTAAGTGGGACTTTTCTGGTCTTGGATTTTTTTTTGGCTGAGAATAACACATATTAAAGACCAGGGTTGGCACTTACATTTGGAGGACTTGCTAAGAAGGTGGCTAAGAGATGGTCACAGCCCCACAGCCACCTCCAGCCACTTGGGAGAAGAGCCGCCATTTGAGCACCTTCCACACAGAGGATACCAACACCTGGCCACCACAGAACCACTCCTAGAGGAATCAGAAGCAGCTCCTGAGTTGGGGGAGGACATTGAGGGAGGAGAAAAAAAAGCTACTCCAGGTATTTGAATGTGGATAAAGTCTAAGCTGTGGAGAAGGGGGGAAGTTAATAATGAGATGACAAATGGAAAATTTTAATACCTGATTATGGGTCATTTATTAATATTTATTTATTAATACCCAGAAGACCTTGAAAAAATTATGGGCTCTTTCCATATCAGGGTGGGAAAGGGGAATCTACCCGAGCAGCCTGAAGAGAGTAAAGGAGAGAAAGTTGCTTCCTGCTCCTGCTAACTGAGCTCAGCTGGTCCGAGACATTGGTTAAAATCTTCTGGGTTATTTACACACTCTTGAAGCATGTGTACAGAGCTCATCTGATCACACGTGACTAAGAGGGTTTCCTGATTCGGGGGAGTTTAGAGGTCATGGGGAGATGGTTTAATCTATCTTCTTGGAGACCCCACAGGGCTACTGCAGTGTGACTAATCAGGCCGCTATGAGGGAAAATGAATTTCTGACTCTGATTTCTGAGATATGTTGATAAAAATTTAAGAAGATAGTACAGAGAATTCTCCCATACCCTCTTACCCAGTTTCCCCTAACAGATTAACATTAGTATGGTACATTTGTCACAATTAATGAACCAATATTAATATATTATTATTAACTAAAGTCCATGCTTCGTTTAGATTTCCATAGTTTTTACCTGATTTTTGAGATATGTTGAGTTTGTTTTGTTGGGCAATTAAGCTTCCAGAATAGTCTTGGTCATTGATTAGGAGGTGTGATTTTTCAAGGGAGGTGGCCCTAAATGGGAAGGAGTGTGCCTATCTGTTTGGAATCGCACTTCTCAATTATTGTAAACCTAGAATTCTAGTAGTTTCTTAAGTCATCCGAATTTCTGCAAGTATGCGTATGTGGTAAAGAAAAAATAACAAGCAAGAAGACCCTTCATGAAGTGAAACATGTAAGAACTTTCTATTGTGTATAAAACTGGTTGATTCTAGTTAATTCCATGAAACAATAAAACTTTTAAATCTGACATCATCTGAAACTGGTACAATCTCTAAAGTCTGAATCTTTGCCTTAAGGTGTTTTTTTTTCTATTATTTTTAGTTTCAGGGGAAAGTGTATTTTTAGTTTTCAAAAAATGCAATGATTGCATAAATTCTTTTCAGCCCTGGTAATTTGGTTGGCAGTCCTTCTATCTGTGTGTATGTAGATGGTGGGAACATAGCTTTCTGATGAATTATTCTCTTCTCCCTTTGATAAAGGACTTTAAAATATATTATCATTCTTTCTCCAAATAGAAGTGGGTCATTATTTCCCCTACATTGTTCCCTCGAAAAGATGGAGTTTTTTCCATGAGCTGTGCAGATAGGACTATCGGCTTCAAGCGTGCAATCAGCAGTGCCATATCCTTTCTCATTGTTTCTAAAATCACCACGTGGCTCTAACCAGTTGTAAAGCTAGGGTTCAGGGCCACGCTTTGCTATCTAAGACTCTGTCCTACTTCCTCACTATGCTGGATGTTTACAAATTACATTCCTACCTCCCTGTCGGAATAGTCTCTGTTGGAATAGTCTCTGTTGGCCCATCCAGAGTCATATTCTAACCCCTTTCTGTCCTAGAAGCCTAGATTGTTCAAACTACATAGACTGGTTCCTTCGATCTATGGCTTCTCATTGGATCTGCCCAGTGGAAAGCACCAGCAGGAGATGGGAAGGAGGAGAGTGAAGCTGAGGTATTCATTTTTGTGCCTCCCTCCAAGTTCAGTCACCAACAGTGGGTGGTATCTCCAGACTGAGGGCATGGCTCCTGTCCAGGGCCCCTTTCTGTCCACGTGTTCAGCACCACTCTTTCCTTCTACCTTATCAAGTCTAGGGGTGGTGATGCACTGCTGTAACTAGTCTGGGTCGGTGCATTATCCCTTGTGGGTCCCTGCCTCTGCCCTTACTTCATAAGTTGTCCCTTGGTTACACTGTCCTCAACATACCCAATTTGAGAAAGACATCTTTTCTTTCTACTGGGACTCTAATATATTTTCTCTTTAATGACTCCTCATGAAGAAAATGACAACATCCTTTCCAATCCTTCAAGGACTTCTGTTGTCATTTAATTAAAACCTTCTTCAACTCATTTCTGTATCCCTATATCACTTTCTAGAATCTTCTATTACAGACCTTTGATGGTGAACAGTTGCAGAGCAAAGATTTATATTTCTGTTAGCACCCCCTAAACCATGAGTTCTTCCAGTCCGGGAACATCTGTGTGTCCTCATCACTTCGTAAAGAACTTTTCTAATATATAGACCTTTGCCAGTATCCATTTATTTGGAAAAGACTTGATAAAATGCACACAAAATGAAAGTGAAATGGGAATAATTAGTTGCTTACTGTGTTCTCCTACAGCAGTTATTATTTTAATGGGGATCAGTATAGCATATCAATTAGCTGATATAATCAATCAACCATGTCAATAATATGGAATCTAGGGCTTCAGACATGGGCCTGTTGGTGGCATATTTTGAAGAAAGGAGACCATGTTGAGGTCAACATTTGTTCCAATATTTTGCCAATGTCATTTTGCATCACCACAAAGTGGAAAATGAACTTTGTGGCCAGAGAGGCCTGTGTTCAGGTCCCAGTTCTATTACTTATGACCTGGATGACCTCAGGAAAATGATCTCTTTCCCACAGAATTCTTTTGAAAACTTGCAATATCACTTTTTCCCCTCTCCAGAAACAGATTAGGAATGCAACAAATATTATTCATTTGGTAAATATTAGTTTATTTTCTCTTCTCTTCTTTCAGACCAAATAAATCACAAAGGCCAAGAATTGTAACCCAAAGCAATGAAGAACCAACAACAACCAAAAAGCCATAGGGATCAGTAGTCATAGCAGTAAAGCCAAAACCAGTTCTGGGTTTTTAATTAGCTTTCCAATGTGGCTTCCTGTGATTTACCAAATGTAAGCAGCTTCTCTGGGAATTGGAAAATCTAAAAGCACATTTGTTTAGCCTAGACATTCTGTTACTTGGGTCAGGAACTAAAATCCTCTGATTCACATTCTCACAACAAAAAATTTCAGATGTAACTTGATATTCTAATATCTGTTAAAGCTTAGGCAATAGCACATTTATTTAGCCAAAGTGGCACAGTTAAGTATCTTAGAAGCACAGATTCACCACGAAAATGAAGAAGAGGAGGCTTTCTGTTGGGTCCTAGAGCTAGTTAGTGGCAATGACATGATTTGAACCATATCTTATCTAGTGCTCTTTTTAGCATATTTTTATTTTTACATTATTATTATTATTATTTTTTGCCAGAGAAGAATGGTATTGAAAAATGCAATTGCAATTCTTGGCAAAGGCAGTTTTAAGGACTGTGATGCCCTTCTTTCTGTTAGCTTGGGAAGGCTATATGCATTAAAATGAAACCATTTATCTTATGGCTTGATAGGTACGGAGAGTAATGGATTTGTGTAATACCAAAATAGCCAGTCAGTTCCATCAGTTCAGGGAAACAATTGGGAGCCCTCGGGAAGCCATTAGCCCAAAGGTTCATTTAACTGAGTGAGCCAGTTTATTCTAAAAAGCTGCATCATTTATCCTGGGTGGATTGCATCCAGCTAGGAGAATGTGACTTAGGATTTGCCAGTGACTGCATCCTTCCATTTGCTTCAGTGGACTTCTCCTTCAGCTCCTATCCCCATCAGAAAATTGACTGTGGAGATATCCATGGAGAAGTGGTCAGAGCCAGAGGAAATGGAGCCATCCTGCTGCCATCTTCTTACTTAGCAGGTGCTCAAGACATTTACATTGAACCAAGATGGAGAATTGTGGCTTCACTTTCTGTGTGTGGGATTTTGTGCTGACCTGGAAAACTCAAGCAGTATCTCTAAACTTTCAGCCAAGCTCTGCCTGTGCTGGTAACGTTGGAATTATTCTGAAGTTGGAACAAAACAAAAAAAGAGAAAACATTTTAAAGCAAATGAAGTTAAATTTGCTTTAAAATGTTTACTTCACAGACACTAAGGGTGTTGATTTTCTTTCGGTCTGCTTTGTCCATTTCCATTTCTGTGGGAATTAATAAAATAGTGGCACTGATAAAAATTATCCTATGGGTCCACAGTCATTAGCTTTACTAATTAATTAATTTTAGGGATTCCTCACTAAAAGAGTGTGTGGTTTTGAATTTTTAATTGAAAGTGTCCAGTTTCCATGTGTATTCATTACCATAGCATCAATAGATTGAAGTCACACTCTTGTCAATGGATTTCACGGTCACAGCCTTTTCAGAACCATGCTATAGAGCATGTTGTTTTGAGTTTTCCTCCCAATGAAAGCATCTTAACAGTTTGAGAATAACAACAATAACAACCAATTCCTGTGGATGGAAATTAAAGAAGAAAATGGTTGTCTGGTTGCCCATTGCAGTTACTATGTTTGTTAATAAATTACCTGGAAGCCTAGAGATGGAAAGCAATCATTTTTTATGCTAATATATTCTGTTGGTTTGGCAGCTAGAAGGGGCCTATGGGGACAGCTTGCCTCTGCTCCATAATATCTGGGACTTGAGTTGCGAAGATTCGATGGCTGGAGAACTGGCATTATCTGAAGGTTCATTTACTCACATGACTGGCAGTTGATGTTGCAGTCAGCTGGATCTCTGCTGGGGCTGCTGGCCGGAACATTGATTCTCCATGTGGCTGTTTGAGCTTCTTCACAGCACAATGCCTGGGTTCCAGCAGCGAGTGCCCTGAGAGAACCAGGCAGAAGCTGTATCATTTATAATCTGGCCACTGTTACTTCGGCCCTTGTAATAAGCCTGCCCCAACTCAAGGGATGACAACATAAACCTCACCTCTCGATGTGGAGAGTGTCAAAATCACAATGAAAGAGGCCATCTTTGGAAAATGCAGTCTGCCACACCTGCCACTGTCCACCACATCTTCCTTGATGAGGCGGGAAGTATACGGTACCATGTCTTTGCTCTCCATGCTCTTCCCATGGCCTCGTGCCCTGCCCCAGTCTGGCTGTTTCTTCATATTTTACAAAGTGTATGATTAGCTAAGCACCCCCCGACCTTAAATATCGAAAGGAAACCCTGATTTCCCTTTTCCCTAATCCCTTTCCTGAGGACTGCATGAGAAATTTTATATGCTTCACAGAATCTACTTTGCCTTGAAAAAAAACTAAGGAAATAAAGAGGTCATTAAAGATGCATTTCTGGGACCAAAAAACAAAAAAATGTAGAAAAGACGGATAGTGCAGACCCAAGATTAGTAAACAAAACTTGTCAGGGTCTAAATATTTTTGCGGTTTTATTAAAGAGTAATTGAAATACAATAAACTGCCCATATTAAAAGTGTGTGATTAGTTCTCTTTTAACAAATATATACACACATGAAACCATCACCTCAGTCAAGATAACACATGTATTTATGCTCCCCTCCCCCAAATTTGTACATATCCTTCCTTCCTCCTTCCTGGTGATTTTGTACATCTTCTTTGGAGAAAGATCTATTGAAATCTCTTGCCAATCATAACATCTCCTTGTCTTTTTAATTTTTTGAACTTTGAGAGTTGTTTATGTATTCAGGATATACGTTCCTTATTAGATAAATGATTTTCCAATATTTTCTTCCATACGGTGTGCGGCCTTTTTGCTTTCTTGATCGTGTGCTCTGGAGCACAAACTGTTTTGATTTTGACAAAACCCAATTTCATCTTTATTTTTCTTTTGTTGTTTGTGCTTTTAGTGTTATATCTAAGAGGTCAGAGCCTTACACATCCAAAGATTTTGTAGGTCAGAGATTCGCACCTGTTTCCTTCTAATAGTTTTGTAATTTTAGCTTTAACATTTAGGTCTCTGCTCCATAGATATGGTGTAAGGTAAGGGTCCAACATTATTCTTTTGCAGAGGGATATTCAGTTGTCTCAGACATTGGTTGAAAACCCTCTTCTCTCTCCAGTTGTCTTGGCACCTTTGTCATGTTGGCCGTAAATGTAAGGGTTTACTTCTGGACTCTTAGTTCTATTCCTTTGGTCGATATGTCTGTCCTAATGCCGGTGTCCAACAACTGTGAGTCCTGGAGACTTGGAGTCAGTTTTGAAATAGGGAAGTATGAGTTCTCCCACCTCACTCTTCCTTTTCAAGATTATTTTGATTATTCTGGTTTTCTTGAACTTCCATATGAATTTTAGGATCAGTCTGTCTGACTTCTGGAGAAAAAAGGTGGTAGTTTTATAGGGATCATGTTAAATCTGCAGATTAATTTGGGGAATATTGTCATTTTAACAATCCATGAGCATGTACTGTGGACGGAATTGTGTCCGTAAGTAGGATTCAAACTCAGATTGTCTCTCGCCAAGTTAGTGAGCTTTGCACTTCTTACAGCTGCTCATTGATTTACTGATTCATTTAGTCATTCAGAAAAATGTTAATGAATTTAATCTGTGCCAACCTGAAGCATAATATTTATTTGTTCTTGAAAACCTTGTCATAAGAGAATGTTCTCTTAATTTATTATTGTTTATTATTGTCTTCTCTGTGTAGGAACTGGGTTATCACTTAAACAATGTTTGTCTTTAACTCTACAAATTGTAGGGGCACTGTGGGGGTAAAATGAAGAAACAAATTGCCATGATCCTCAGGAGCTTAGAGAGTGCCGGTAGAGATACACACAGGAGATGATTATTGTAAGTGCTGGAAGAGAGGAATATCCAGTCTATTCAGAAAAAAATAGCTGATGAGAGGTCTTATGTATAACAGTCACTGGGCGAGCACTGGAGACTCAAAGACGAATATGACATGGGCCTTGCTATGGACAGGTCAGCTTATGGCTTAATGGGAAGAACAGATTTATAAATATATATTGTCAATGTGATGCATTTGATGATTGATATATTAAGGACACGGAAATGGAAGATATATTAGGAGCATGAAGGAGGGACACTTAGCTTGGAATTCATTGAGGTGGATTGGTGAGGGCACTGGGCTGCAAAGAGAAAGGGCCTTTATGTCAGCATACTAGCTCCCCTCATCACTGGAGGAGAGCTGGAGAAGCAGATTAAGGCTAAGATTCCTGAGCGACACTCAAGAATTTTGGCCTGTGGAGGTAACTATCAACCACGCAGCATCACCACAAAATATAAATGGCTTTAACTCAAATCTACTGCAGGAACCAGGAATGTATGCTTCTCGTTAGGAACTCCACCTTTCAACCACTCCTCCACCTTTCAACCACTCCTACTTCTGCAAGCTGGATATTTCTGCTGCCACCTGCAATGGTTAGCAAAAACAGAAGCTCCACACAGAGCCTGTTTCCTCACACGGCTTACCCCAGAATCGTGTGCCTGCTTAGGTGCAAATGATATATTACATAGCGAAAAAGATAGAATTATCTTCTTTGGGGTGATCTCTTGGGCAGTCCTTCTCAGCCTTGGGCTTACATTGCAATTGCCTGGATATTCATTAAAAATTCCTATGTCTGGTTCACATTCCAGAGATTCTGATTTAATTGGCCTGGGGTACACACCTGACATCAAGATCTTTAAAAGCTCTCAGTTGCTTCTGGTTGACAGCTGAGACTATAAACTGAGGCATGATGGTTAAGTTCATGTGTCAACTTGACTGGGTCATGGGGTACCCAGATATTTGGTCAAATGTTGTTCCGGGCTTGTCTGTGAGTGGCTTTTGGATGACAGTAACATTTGAGTTTGTAGACTGAGTAAAGCAGATTCCTTCCCTAATGTGGGTGGCCCCCATCCATTTAGTTGCAGGCCTGAATAGAACAAAAGGCCCCACCCTCCCTCCAGCCACAGGGAGCTCCTCCTGCCTGAATGCATTAGTTGGGATGGGACTGTTTTGATTGCTTTCAGACTTGAACTGAAATATCAGCTCTTCTTGGGTCTTGAGCCTGCTGGCTTTTCGACTGGATTTTATACCATTGGCTCTCATGGGTCTCCAGCTTGCTGACTGCAGATCTTGGAACATTTCAGCCTCCATAATCATGGGATCCAATTCCTCATAATAAATCCTCCCCTCTCTCTTATATATGTGTATAAATATTATGTAATATATAATACATATAAAATACATATTTGGTTCTATTTCTATCAATAGAATCTAATCTAATACACAAAGATTTAGGGTCTAGCTTCTTGCCAGCCCTAATCCTGAAGTACAATTCAGGGTAGATTTTGGGTCCTCCAAAATAACAAGGTGACATTCCCATAGTCCTCTGAGTTCTCTGCCTTGATCCTGAATGTGGAGAATGGGATGGAAGAACGTGGGATGGCACACTGAGAGTGTAGGAGGTATTTGGAGGACATGAACATACCTGATGATACAGGTAGACCTCACATCAGTCTGGATGTGGCATATGCTCATAGGCATTATGATGCAAGATCAGTGGCTTGGAAAATGTTGAAAGATGGAGCAAGTTAATTCTTCAAAAGCATACCCTTTGGCAGAGGTCCTGTGATATCTGGGAGGCTATAGTGATGGATAGATGTATGCTGAACAATCATAAAGAATCCTCGAGAATAAAATGAAGGTATCTAAGCAAAGAATGAAGAGGAAACCATGCTGGGCATAAGTAATGTGAAATCAAATCTGTCTCTGGTGATGTGATGCTTTGCAATTTGTGGGGGAGAACTAGCAGCAAAATCCACATAATCAGCACATGGCTGTTACCCAGTTACTACTGGGAGAGACATAAAGTGTGATGTGGAAATTAGCTCAGCCTGTTCTTTGCTATTGCTGGAAAGGCTATTGACCTGTGTACAGCATAGATTTTTATTCTCAAACAGGGAGTGATTTTGTAGTGTTTGTCAGAGACAATGTTCATAAACCATTTGTCATCTTCCGATGAGAGGGTTTGCATTATTTAAACTGAAACTGTAAATGACTTTTTTTCCCAGATGATTGAACAATTGCAGCATTTGAAAGGTTGACTCATTCTACCTCGTGCACTGAACACACACACACACACACACACAAGCTCTTTCTATGATAATTTACTGCTTATTTGTGTGTATGGGAGAGGTTGGTGGGGAGAAGGACATGACTGAAAACCAACCACTTCATATTTTGGATGCCAAACCTGCTAAAAACCGAAATGTTTTCTCAGTGAGCAATGTGACAGCTGATACTGGATGAAGTCAGTTTTCCAGACTAGGGGTCAGCTATCCAAATAGTGTGAAGAAGCTCTCTGAAGTTTATATGGGGCCGACAGAACTTGGCTTTCTACACTTAGAGCAGTCTATGGAAAATTCTTTCTCCAGCTATCAACATTTCACAACATTAAAAGAATATTCCTAGGTTATTTATCATGCCTATGCTACTGCCTATGATCATTTTACTGCCCATGATCCTTTTATCCTTTTCTATATCTTCTCTTGAATATTTCTCACCTACACAGGTACATTTATGTGTCAGACAGAAACTCCAAGGTAAATGAGTTTGTTTTCAAAAGTCCTACTGGATTACTTTTGAATTTATTAGAATATTTCTAGAGCGAGCTTTATAATTAGAAACTCTGAGTTTCATATGTTTTTTGCTGCCAAAATATTTCTTTGGCATTAAAAAAATTTAGGTATAAAATATACACCAATGGTTAGGTTTCCATCTGTGGTCCATGGTGATTCATGAAGAGCTAGCTACTCAGTTGACTGGCGATGTAAGTAACTGAGGCAGTTACTGGGACACTTGCTCCAAAGCAGGATATTTGTCTATAAAACTTAAGAGCAAAAACACTGGAATTGTCCAGGAAATTACCTGCACACATTTCCAAAGAAAATCTCTCATTCCATTTTTCCATATTGGTTTTATGTCATTGGACCTTATGTGTGAATTTTGCATGCCAAATCACGAAAACATGTCCAAGTTACCCAGGAGATACACATGGATTGTTCTATTACCCCTGTCTTAGTTTGCTTGGGCTGCTGTAACAGAATACCATTCACTGGGTAGTTTGAGTACCTAACATTGATTTCTCACCGTTCTAGAAGCAGGAAACCCAAGACCAAGGTACTGGGAGATCTGGGATCTGGTGAGGTCCCAACTCCTGGTTTGTACACGGCTGTCTACTCCTTGCATCCTCACACAGCAGAGAGCAGAGAGAGACAGCAAGCTCTTTTGTGTCTCCTGTCATAAGGGCATCCTCATGACCTAGTTACCACCCAAAGGCCCCATCTCCAAATATCATCACATTGGGTACTGGAGTTCTGACATATAAATTTTTTGGGGGGGAGTACATTCAGTCCTTAGAAACTTTTCTCTTGTTAGCTGTTCTCTTCATACAGATTCATTATCTATTCAGGTTAAGGATGTCAGATTAATCACATACATTATCTTTTCTCTCTCCAAAGACCCCATTAAAATGATACTAAAGAGACAAAAGGGGATAAACCTACAGGGACTAAGTGAATTGACTAGAGAGTGTCTGAGTCTGAGCAATTTAGACAGAAAGCAGATGAGGGAGGGAAACTGGCAGAGCTAAGTCAGAGTCCTTGAGGCAGGCAGTGGGAACAGCCAGGAGACCACAAGACCCCAGTGCATCCCAGAGCACCCAAGATCTCAGGTTTAGGGAGACCAGATATGGTGCTAGGGAGTAGAGACCTCCAATTCATTTTCCCCACTTGTCTGCAACTTCTCAGTAACCGGACATCTACTCCTAGGCTGGAGGAGAGAGTGAAAATTGCCATATCTCCGTGTTTTGGTATCTGGAAATCCCAGAGCACCACAGACTCCTGTCTCCTGGTTCCCTTGCCTTTCAGGGAATCCCAGCAGTCAGCAAACTGTGGGTTCGGACACAGATCTGCCAATCAGCCTTTTACTATTTCATTAAAATCAGTAGAAAGAATAACAAATCATAAAAGGTCCACCAGAATAACCACAAAACAGCTTTATCAATTATAACTCCTTTGTCATATTTGTTTATGATATTTTTAAGAAATATGTATTAGGAATACAGGAGAAGCCCTTCTGATCTCATTTTTCTTCCTTCCTCCATCCTGAAGGTAACCCTTTGGAATTTGGGGCTTATCATTCCCATGCATCTTTTTATACCATTAATAAATATGCATCTATCAATAAACAATAAAAATATTGTTTTGCATGTTTTCACATTTATATAAGCAGTATTATCCAGCCACTAGCCTTTTGCTACTTACTTTTTCATTCAGCATTTAAAAAATCTATTTAGACAGAGTAGATGTAATTGGTTCATTTTGGATATGCCATAAATTATTTATTTTCTGCTACTCTTCCCAAATTTTAAATTCTAACACCAATGCTGCAATGAATATTCTTGTGCAGGTCTCTTTGTGCAGGTGTAAAAGAATTTGCTCAGAGTAGCAACTAGAAGGGAGAATTGCTGGTTGGGAGGTATGCACATATTCATTTCTACTAAATATGGCCAAGCCGATCAGATTGCTTTTTCATATTTAACAATGGTAAGTATTTCAATTTTAATTTGCATTTCTTTTATTATTAGTGAGATTGAGCATCTTCCCTTTTTTTTTTTTTTTTTTTTTTTTGCCATTCAAATTTCTTCTGTAAATTGACTGTGTCTTTTATCAGTTCGGTTTTCTTTTCCTATAGGTTTTAGGAATTTATAAAATTACTTTAATAATATTGAATTAAAGTATTTATGTACATGTATAAGGAACAATGTGTTAGGATTTCTAAAAATATATTTTGTCACTGTTTTATTGGATGCATGCTTAACATGTGTTGACTTTTATTAAATGCTTTTTCTGAGTCTGAGAACATTTTTCTCTTTAATTTTAAAGTGGGATTTGTTAACATAGAATTATCTTGAATTCCTCAGATAAATCCACATTCATTTTGCTACTTTTTAGGAGAAATATTCCTAACATTTTCTTTAGGATTTTTGTACAAAGGATCTCAATGTGATCTCAGTTTGATCTCAATTTTTCCTTTTCTTGTCTGGTCTTTGTCTGTTTAGACCATCAGGGTGTAACAGCCTCATAAAATCAGCATGGCCAGTGAGGAGAAAGGAGTTAGCTTTGCAGTCCTTCTTTCTCCCAGGGAAAGATGATAGGTGGCTGGATCCTTAAAAATCTTTGGGAACATGCTAGTAACTGGGTGTCCTGGTAGATGGACTAATGATATTTGCCAGGAGGAGAGTCCTTATTTTTAAAGTGCTCTTAACAAAATGTCTCTGGTTTATGGCAAACGAACCTGGCATCTATGGATTTGTGAGGCATAGGGAATGTACATAAACTGTGGAACTAGATAGTTCTGGGTATTAGTGGAGATGTTTAATGACCTAAATGCTCCCTGCTGGGTGACGTAATAATGTATGTATTACCTTAGAGAGGCCTCATTGTTGCTCTGGGCCAGAGAAGTGGATCTGGGGAGGAAGGCTCCAGGGTGATATGCAGGAGATCCAAGACCTTTCTCTGCTTGTCCTGTGTCCCTTAATTGCTTACATCTTTGAAATTATTAGAACAGATTGATGCCAGGTAAGAGCTTTGTCTATTTCCTGACATAAAGCTTGTATAAAATAGGAAATATTTGTTCCTTATACATACAGTAGCGTTTAACTGTAAAACTGGTTTATGATTTTTTTAGTTGTGTTTTTTTAACGTTAAATTTAACATTCACTTTCTTTAATGGTTATTGTTGGATTTTATAGGTTTTTTGTTTTCTCTTGAGAGCTGGAAGATACATAGATTCTAAGAAGTTATTCTCATTAAAATTTTATAATTAATTTGCATAAATTTTTCAAAGTACCCTCTTTTGATTCTCAGCTCTTGTTTGATCTATTTGATGCCCATTTTTGTTGCTAATAATATTTATTTCTGCCCCCTTTTTTTCTTGGCAATCTTGCAGGACGTGTACTTTTTAACTAGTTTTTTTAAGAAACAGATTTTAATTGATGTTCTATGTTTTTTATTTTATTAAAATGTGTTCTCATCTTTAGTATTTCTTTTCTTCTACTTTTCTTTACCTATACTTACGTTTGTTATTTTTCTATCTTCTTGAAGTCAAGACTTTATTTTTTATTAGCTGAACTTAGTACTAAGAACTTAGCAATATGTACCATTTTAGCTGAATCCCACCAGTTTGGCTATGTAGTTTATAATTGTCACTCACTCCTATATTAATTGCAGTTTCCACTATGAGTTCCTCTTTAAGAATGATTTCTTTATAAATGTACTTTTAAATGCCTACTTTCTGTGTTGAATATGTATTTTGCTTTTATTTCTAAATCAATATTGTTTTATGACAATGTAGTCTCTACAGTACAAATTATTACTTAGAGCAAAATTTTGTAACCACTGGCATGCAGATTTGTTCCTCTTTAGTCTTGTGTACCTGAATCATCTGAGACTTTCTGAGATATGTAGAACTTAGGAAGCTTTGTGGTTGTAAGTTACAAAAATCTGGCTCAATCAGTAAGGAAATTTATTATCATATTAAAAATAAACCCATAAGTAAGGTGTTTCCAAGATTTAATAGGTCAGTCATCATCAAGAAACTTTTTGTATCTCTTTGGGTACTTTAAGCATAATTAAATCCTTTGTTCCCCTGTTCCATAAAATTAATTTTTATCTGCAAATGATGGAGCAGAAAGTTAGAAATTTCTTCCTGCCATGTATCTTTTAATGGAAGCTGAAGATGTGTTTTAGGAACAAGAGAGTAAACCAAAATGGAGGAAGACATGAGCTCCTAGAAACAATAAATCCAATCTAGGGGATCAGCAAAGAGACGTTCCAAAATGACAGGGTGCAGCAAGCCTAGAAAAGAACCAGTCCAATTTGGAACAGGAGAATGGACAACTCCTCCAAAACAAAGGCAGATGTTGGGGAAGGGGTGTATTGTTTATGAGAGTAGCCAACAAACTATTTGGAAAAAAAATGTGAAGGTTAACTAGACTAAGAGTTTCTTTTTAAATGAAAGGCAGCTATAAACTCTAGGAAAAACTAAAAAAATAAGAAAAATGTAATTATGAATTTATACTTAGTGTAGGAAAATATGTATTAACATGTTTAATGTTAATTTTATGTTAATATGTATTAACATAAGTGAATAGCAAACAATGATTTATTTAAAATAGTGATATTATTACAATGGAAAGATGGGTCAGGGATGGTATTTTAGTAGTGTAAAAAAGAGGCAATGGCAAATTAATAATGTCTAGCATTTTAAAAATGAAGAGGCAAGGGCGCCTGGGTGGCTCAGTCGGTTAAGCGGCTGCCTTCGGCTCAGGTCATGATCCCAGGGTCCTGGGATCGAGTCCCGCATCGGGCTCCCCATTCTGCGGGGAGCCTGCTTCTCCCTCTCCCTCTGCCTACTTGTGTTCTCTCTCTATCTCTCTGTCAAATAAATAAATAAAATCTTTAAAAAAAAATGAAGAGGCAAAAATAAAGCATGATATTTAGAAACCACAGAAGAAATGGCTTAGGGAGTAAAAAGGAAATCATATCTGAGAACTAGGCCTAGGGGTGAGGAGAGAGGGGCAGAAGTCATTGTAATGCCAGTACTTTTGACTCTTTTCCTCTTTGGTTCATGAGACTAAATTATGTAAATAAAAATTTTGAATAAATTTAATCTTGTAAATTGAAAAACAATGACAGTGTATCAGAATTTCTTCAAGTAGGCATCAGGCAGCAGTCTCTGTGTTTCTAAACTCAAGGGGACATATATCAGGTCTTTCAAGATATCTGTCTTCACACTGTTCCAGGCCCCTTAATAGAAAGGGACCCATGTTTTTGTGAAGCTTGGCAAGCATCTTGTTAGAAGATGTTCCTGTCCTATAAAGCATTCCCATGGCCTATGAGTGATTCTCTGGAAATCTTCCTTACTTGGCTTGAGGTGGGGACAGGGGAGCTATGTGAGGTTACAGTCAAAATTCTGTGTTGACAAGTCAAAGCTTCTCACCTAATGCCTTGCTAGGGTCTTTATTCTTTCATTTTATAAATGTTCATCTTTTCCTTGACTCATAGTTGTATATATGGGTGGGGGTATGGAAGTGTTATTTTCAAAAAGGACAAGAATGTAAATAAGTAGCCTGTTGTTGCTAAGGGAACAGTCTTCCTTTTAACCTTTTTCACGGAAGCTATTAACTTCACTTTCAAACCACAAAGAAAAGAGAAACAGCCTGTAAATTGCTAAGAACAGGGTCTTGAGAGGTAATTGGACTAAAGGATTAGAAAATTCTAAGCAAGAGAAGAAATGGCAAATGTCTACTCCCTGACTTCTGCACCATGCAGGCTGGATGGATTATATGTGCACATATGGATATCTTAAGACTAAAGGTTAATTGTTACAGGAGTCTTTCTCAACTAGGCCCTATTACTTTTTTTTCATTTTTTGAATGGAAAATGGCCCCCCCCCTTTTTTTTGGCCTTTTAAAAGTAATATTCCCATGGCCTAGCTAGACACAAATGGTCCTCTGGAAATCCCAAGAATTTTTTCTAGAGAGAAGCATAAAATATGGCCTTGTGCTGGGAATACTTACACAAGTGACGCTCATACACTAGCCATCCTTGAGTTCAGCTAAGTCACTTATCACTGATTTGGTGACTTCTTGGTCTGAGGTTGCACCATGGAATCAAAACTGAGCCTATTGCTAATTGGGTGACCTAACTATTATAATCTCCCAGATTATCCACACATCCATATCCTGGGGTTTGTTAAAGTACTATCTGGCAGCCGCTGTGTCCACAGCAAGGCAGGATAGAAGCCATTCTAGAAACAGACGTTCTGAGGAACACACCTGACCCTTTTACATAAATAGAACAGAGTGTTCTCAGATCTTTCTCTTTGGTCATTTGCTTGAGTGTTACATTCACAGGTTCAGGTCCCAAACCTAAGGAGTTTGGGAGCATCATGTACCATTATAAATCCTGGTCCATGGGCTCGGATAACATTGGCATCAGCCCCTATAGCATGGGAAATGCATACAGGAATTTTCAAACAAAGTTCCTCCCAACAGTTTGAGTCCTAACACTAAGTGCTTCTTACTGTAAAGGTGCCAGGGATCTCCTCGTAACCTTTGAATTTATTTTATTTTTGAACAGACTGTAGAGGTCAAGTTCAGTGTTATAGTAAGTTTCCAGAGTGTTCTCTATATGTTCTGTAGTTCTCTACTCTATTGAAAATGCACCCTCCAAAAGGATACATTTTGTATTACTATCACAGAGAAACAAGAAGTTGAAGAAAAGCAAAGTGACTTTTCCTTTGGTAGAAACTGTCCCGCAAATGTTCCTTCTGGCTTCCCTTCAGTTTTTGTTTCTCTCTTTCATTGTATGCAGTTGATTAATGTAGTTGACTGCTAATCAATATTAGCAGCCAGAGTAGTAGAGATATTACTGAATTATAAATGATCTTTAAGATACATTCCAAGAAGCAATCACTTCTAGCACTGTATTTGTTATCACAATGTTGACAACCTTGATATCAAGATTTTAATATCCGGTAGGATAATGAAATTTCTACCCAACACAGATTTTCTCTGTCTTTGTACCATAATAACTAAATATACCTTCAGGTTGGTGAATGGTAATATTTTCTTGGCCTCTTTTCATATAAAGGTTCTTAAGAGAGGGTTTTTTTTTTTTTTTTTTTCAAGCCATAGGAGTTCTTAGACATGAGGATAAAGTAACAAAAGAGAGGTACTTATCTGAGAAGAAAACATTGTATTCTCTTAGCCTTCCAGTTGGTCCTCTGCTCCAGGTAGATAGGCTGCAGGTTACACTTGGGCTCTCGGCTCTCATCAGCGCTTGACAGGAGCAGTGACAAGAATCTAGGTAAAGAAAGTGCCTTTGTAGAAGTGAACGCTGGAGAAAGGCTCAGAGGGAAGCTTGCTGATAAGATTGTTTCATGGGAACAGAAAGTCAGAGTATCACAGGATCTCAAATATGTGTGAATTACTGCAATTGCTAGCACCCAGAGGGGAAATGACCCTCATTCCATCTTGCTCCGGCTCTCTGTGCAACTCTCCTGGGATTGTGTGTTTTTTTTTTTTAAATGTTTGTTTCCTTTATTTTGTTTTGTTAATTAATATAAAAAAAGACGCCAACTCTCATCCACCCTACTGGTATTAGTAGCCAGCACAATCAATTTTTACATTCTGAAAAGTATTATCTTGTGGTGCCCAGGCATATACTTCTTGATGTTACTGGTTATCAATTATTACTGGTATTAGTCAATGCTGTGTTCAGAGCACTAAACTAGGCCCTCCTAATTTCCAGCTCTCATTTGCTGGCAATTATATCCCATCCTATACTGACACCAGTCATGTGCATAAGTCTGGTTTCAAAACTTCTGTGAGTCAAAGACCCAGTTATCTCTTCTTTTGATTTTCCAAGGAATGTAGTGTAGTGTGCCGCCACGCACAATACCTATTGATTGAATAAAAGGAAAACAAAAGAAAATTGGCATTCTGGAGAAACATAGTGTCTGGGTAACAAGGATTGTTTTTTCATCTGTTAGTGTTGAGTTGTTTTCCTTTCTTCCATATGGTCTATTTCGCAATAAGTACCTGAATATAAAGGTCTTAAAGAGATGGATCTGTAGGAAGACTCAAGGAAGTTACTCAAACACAAAGAAAGTTATTCTAACCCCAACATGCTGTAAAACACCAAGATCTTTAAATAAATAAATGAGAAACAATGAACACTTAGCTGAAGT
Organism: Mirounga leonina; assembly: GCF_011800145.1. Lineage (NCBI taxonomy): Eukaryota > Metazoa > Chordata > Mammalia > Carnivora > Phocidae > Mirounga > Mirounga leonina. The sequence goes on from NW_023270453.1 coordinate 2,192,775, forward strand.
CCTATTGATAAAAGTCCTAATAGCTAACACTTACTGGATTGAGTGCATAGTATCTATTCTTCCTCACTGCAGCCCTGGAGGCAGGCCAGGATCTGAAAGGTTAAATAATTGGCCTAAGACCCCACAATTAGTAAGAGGTCCAGCTGGGATACAAATCTACAAGCACCCTGTTCAGAACCTACACTCTACCTATCACTCGAACTGTCTGGAAAACCCTGGAATCAGAGTCAGTCCTCAGAAATCTCATCAGGTGGACGGCCTCTGGGGTGGCTGCTTCTTTCCAGCAGCAGGTCAGAGGCACAGCTGAACTGGGATTTGGCCTTCACTTCTGTTCCCCTCCTGCTGGTACAGAATCCTGTCCTCAGTGGAAAAGAACTGCTTAGGGTTAATTAGGTCAGTTATGGAATGGCAACTTGTCATCTCAGGCCAAGAAGAAGAGATTCAAGATATAAAATTTTTAAAAAGCCTAATTAAGACTATGAAAAATAGAAAAAAAAATAACCCTAAAGCCCCAAGAGGTCATAAGCTGTTTCATAGGCATGTTTTAGAGATGACAGCAGAATCAGGCCTTTATACTTAGTACAAGTTCTTTTGGAAATGAATTTAGAAACTGAGTCAGCTTGCTGCACCAGCAAGGAGAGCTAAAATTCACGAGTGCGGTGCAAGCTTGGGAGCATCCCAACAGACAGCATAATTAAACACAGCAGACTTTCTTTCTTTAAACAGGAAAGTAGAGTGGAATGGCCTATATTGCTTCAGTCTGAACTTCTGAAAATCCTATCAAGGCCTGAGAGATTAGGGAATCGTTGGATTGAGAAGATTCATTAGTTAGGGAGCAGCTGGGGTAAAAAGTACCCATGAACTAAAAAGCATACTGCGGGGCTTAAAGGAAACCAAGAGGAATTTTTATGAAATGATACTAGACAGTTTAGGGACTATGAAAAAGGAGCTGCAAATGAGAAGTACCATCAAAGGAATGATGCAGGGGGACAGACATCAGAGAAAAATAAGACACTTCTATTTAGCAGAGATTTTAATGGGTGAGAAAAATGTGGAACATAGGATAAGAAAATCCTCCGAAACGAACACAATACCTTTCTGCCAATGGCAAAGACCGGGGTCACAGATGGGAGTGTGTTTTATTCAATCGGTGGTATAATGAGATGCCGACGGTAAGGAGCAGTTGTCTGTGAGGTTTTGAAAGCCCTTGAACCTGTTTGCCAAAGACAAGCGGTTGACACCAGATTCCTGGGTATAAATAGCCTAAGTTAATTACTAGGGCTTTTAAAGCCTAGTCATCCTAGAACACTGGTCCCTATGCCAACTCTGTCTCTTTCTTCTATGTAATAAGGGCTAGGCATCTACATTACTGAACAAGTAAAAAGAAATTGAGAATGTTCTAGCTCTCATATATATAACTCATTATGCCGGCTAATTTTTTTTCAAGCTATAATGCAAATTTTATTGCTAAAGAAAAGCTGGACTGGATGAGGAAGTTGAGCTTTTTTTGCCAGGAATATGTATGGTGTCTATGTTTGTGAAATAATTTAGTGGATACTCCAATCCCTGTGATTAAGCATATAGAAGAATGTCTGTTTTGCATGCTTTATGAAATTGAATTAATCAGCATAGCTTACTGCTCTTGCATTTTTGAATTGATTTTATGTAAAATGAATTTTGACCTTTTAAAGCTGTGATCATCCGAATGGCTTTCGTGGTTTGTCACGGTGGGGGGAGTTGCCAGTTTGCCTTAGTAACTTACTTCTTCTTTCTACCTGCATCACATTCGCCCGTTGGGTCCCTGAGGGCCAATGGAGCATCTGGTTTTCTGTGGATTGTGAATTATTTGATTCCTCTTGGCAATTAGGGGCCATTAGCTTAAGTAAAATGGAATGGAACAAAGAGGATAGAAGACAGAAGATTGGTGATCCAAATCTATATTCTCTCTGGCAAGCCATACTCCCTTCCGTAATCCTCCTCAACTGTGGAACCATGTAGCAAAATTCAGTGTACTCTACTCATAAATTGTCTTTACCAAATGATCTTTGTAAAACCCAGGGTGGTGTTTCATCCTATATATTGAAGATTTTCTCCATCTGAAATGCTCAAACCTTCATAACCAGATACTAGGATCCAGGCCTATACCTGAGAATCTGTAAAATCGGTATGTTGATTTTTGAGATTAGAAATCAAAACCCAAGCAAGTACTCATATTATTTTATTTTATAGCACCTTTATTCAACATAACATCCTGTCATGAATTTATATGCCTTCCTGGTTGAGAAACACAAGTATACTAATACTGACCACTTTTATAGAGTTTCACATTTTAAAATATGCTGTGGCCTTCAGTGGAAAATATGGCTATTTTTTTTAACCACTGATTTCAAAGTGTTCCCACTGAAACTGGTATTATTTTATTTGTTCTTGCCTATTTTTTTTTTGAGCATAAAGGAAAGGGAAATAAAATGGAACATAACCTGGACTACTTTGTAGCTCAAGCAATTGCTTTTTACCATTTTGAAATTTCCCATTCTCAAAACCTTTAAAAGTGCTATTTTAAAATAAGGACATTATATGAAAGTGTAGAAAAAGGGCCAAGTTATTAAAAAAAATCTTTTAAAAACATGCTTAGTTGCTTAAAAACTGGGAGTTCAATAACACAAATCAGTGACTTGGAGGGTTGTGATCATTGCAGAAAAAATAGCATCCAAAAACTGGATGAGAATGATCCAGAGCTACTGCTCACTAAAGGCAGGCATTGCGGCTTCCACAGCTCATGCAGGGGACCATCAAGGTACCTCTCAAATAGAGACCCATTTCCACATGAGGCTGGATGTTTTGTTGCTGGAAAGGAATTGTTCTTTAATTAGTTGAGCCCAAATTTGTCCTTTATAATTCTTGCTTTATTCCCACGGCTAGGACATGACTGCAGCCTAAGACTTTCTGACCTTGAAGGCAAAATCCATGACCCACTTTCAGTGTGCCCTTAACCTTGCAGAAGGGAGATCAATTGGTTTATATTTTATTGATATCTTCTAGGCCTTTGTGAGTATGGGCCATACGAAAGCATTTGACAATCCAGGGTGGGGTTGGGTCAAGCAGATACTGCCCAGACACAGAGTGAGAGCTTGAAGTAGCAGCTCATACTTTTGAACTTGCGATCTGAAGTGGCAGTTAGAGTCTGAGAGCCCACAATTTAAGAACTGATACACATCCCCTCCTCGTGGGCATTATTCCCACATGTCCAATCTCAAGGATATAAGCACTGCCCTTGGGTTAAGGGCCAAACTGGGGGTCAGTGTTCCCCACAAGGTCAAGTTCAGTGACTGATCCTCAAGATGTGGAGCCAAGGGTAGTAGTTGTCATCTCAGAAGTCCATGGATCGGGAAATGGCCGATAATCCTGGTGGATTCATTATACTAAAATAGATGAAATGGCTTGATGAGCTTCTCAGCGCTTAACTGCCGCTCCAATCAGTGCACATTTAATGAAGGGCACACAAATTAATTAGTGTAAGCTGTAAATGCTGAGCAAGCTGAAAGTAAGGGGGTGAAGAAGGCGACTACTATGTTTTCATTTGTTTGCTTTTTTTTAGAAAAAAGAGAGTTGCTTTCATTAGAAATGACTTTGGGAATGACAAGTGTTATGTAAAGAAAAAGTTCTTTTCACACAGAGTAATTATGTTTAAAATTCACAGTTGAAAATAAAACCTAAGTCACTTATGAAAATTGTTATGTGGCACTTGAATTTTGCAATATTTCCACATATTGTATGTGATGAACTATTAACATAAAAATAGAGGGATGGGGGCGCTTGGGTGGCTCAGTCATTAAGCGTCTGCCTTCGGCTCAGGTCATGATCCCAGGGTCCTGGGATCGAGTCCCACATCGGGCTCCCTGCTCAGCGGGAAGCCTGCTTCTCCCTCTCCCACTCCCCCTGCTTGTGTTCCTGCTCTCGCTGTCTCTCTCTCTGTCAAATAAATAAATAAAATCTTAAAAAAAAAAAAAAATAGAGGGATGATGAAAAATGTCCAATTAGCTTTGAACCTATTGTAAAGCACAGGAATATTTCTGATTTTTTTATGTTTAGACTTTAAAAAAGCAGGAAAGAGATCACAATATGCTAGAGCTAGAAGGGATTTTATATAATATCTAGTTCATCCCTTTTGGCTTTGAGTAAGCACAACTCATTTTTGGAAAGAGGAAGAAACAAAGACACACTTAAGGGCCAAAGCAGAACAGGAACAGCATCTTTTATGTCCAACAATTTCCCAACTTTTCTGAGTTGCCTTGGATATACCTTCTCCTTCCCTGCTCCTCCTCCTCCTCTTTCTCCTCCTTTTTCTCCTTTTTTCTTCTTAATCTTCTTCTTCTTCTCCACTTCCTCCTCCTTCTTTTTTTCTGCTTCTTCTTCGTTGTTAACAATTTCACTGTTCTTTAAATAGCTTGTCTAGTATGTTGACCATACATCCTAGCTTACCTGGTAAAATAAATCTTGGATTATAGCAGTTATCCCAGGGTTTACCCAGATTTTGTCCAAATTCTTTTAAACATATTATTTATTATTAATAGTTATTAATAAAAAACACATTTTTATTATTAATAGTTGCATTGACATGGTCCTTAATTATTACTCTTAGTCTTACTGTTAATAGTTACATTTAAAATTAGGCTGAAGGTTGATGGACCTTCATTTTATCCTCTATCTTTTGCTATGGTCTCATCCCACATTATGTTAAAAGCATGGGTGAAGAATTCTCCCTTCCAACAGAGATAGAAAATATTTTTTAAAAATCAAAGAGAAATTAAGCATCTGAGGAATGCAATAACTGAACTGAAAAATTTGCTAGAGGGGTTCAACAGCAGCTCAGTAAAAATACCTGTAGAGTGTACACACACACAGACATGGAAAGGAATCAAAGCATGTCAATACAAAAATCAACAAAACACAAAGGGAGACAGCAAGAGAAGAAAAGCCAGACAAAATAGCTACAAAAGACTAACAGAAAACAGCTAACAAATTGGCAGCAGTAAATCCTTTTCTATAAATAAACACTTTAAATATAAATGGATTAAATTCCCTAATCAAAAGAAATAAAGTGGTGGAGTGGATTTAAAAAAATAACCCATCTATATGCTGCCTACAAGATGTTATCTTTAGATTTAAAGACATATATAGGCTAAAAGTGAAGGGTTAGAAAAAGATATGCCATGCAAATGGTAACAAAAAGAGAGTGGGGGGGCAAACTTATCTCAAATAAAATAGATTTTCCAAAAACTATTGAAGAGACCAAACAAAAATATTCCATAATGATAAAAGGGTCCATTTACCAAGAAGATATAACAAATATATATGCACCTGACCTCAGAGTAGCTAAATACATAATATATAAAGCATTGACAGAACTGAAGGGAGAACAAGGCAACAATACAGTAATAATAGGAGATTTCAACTATCCACTTTCAACAGTGGATAGAACCTTCAGACAAAAGGCCAGTAAGAAAACACAGGACTTGAGTGACATTACAGACCACATGGACCTAACAGACATAAATAGCAGATTCCACCCAACAACAGCAGAACACACATTCTTTTCAAGTACACATAAATCTTTCTCAAGGATGGATCACATGTTGGGTCACAAAACAAGTCTCAGCAAATTTAAGAAGGCTGAAATTATACCAACTAACTTTTCTGATCACAGTGGAATGAAACTTGAAGTTAATAGCAGAAGGAAAACCGGAAACATCACAAAAATGTGGAAATTAATGACATTCTTGAGTCACCACTGGGTCAAAGAAGAAATAAAGGAGGAAATTAGAAAATATCGTGAGACAAAAACTCCCCAAAATACAACATACCAAAACTATGGGATGGAGCAGAAGCAGTTCTAAGAGAGGAGTTCATAGCAATAAACACATAAACTAAAAAAGAAAAAAAGACCTCAAATAAACAGTCTGACTTTATAGCTTACGGAAGGAGCTAAAACAAGAAGAATGAACCAATGCCAAAGTTAGCAGAAGGAAGGAAATAGCAAAGCTTAGATCAGTAAGGAATTAAATAGAAAATAGAAAAAAATCAACAAAACTGAGTTTTTTTTTTGAAATGATTAAAAAGTTGACAAATGCTTAGCTAAACTAAGAAGAAAAGAGAGAAAACTCAAATAAATAAAATGAGAAACAAAAGAAGAGGCATTACAACTGATGACACAGAAGTAGAAATGATCAAAATGGACTACTATGAACAGTTATTTGCTAACCAACTGAATAACCTAGAGGAAATGGTTACCATGTGACTGAGGAAACAGAATTCCCATATGATCTCACTTCTGGATATATATCCAAAAGAACTGAAATCAGGATCTTAATATTCACAATAGCTAAGATGTGGAAACAATCTAAATGTTCATTGCCAGATGGATGGATACTCAAATGTGGTATATAAATATAAAGAAATACTACTCAGTCTTAAAAAAAGAAGAAATGTCAGAATAAGCAATATTACCAGCTTTCTCCATATATCTCTCCTTAAGCCACCTAAAAATCAAATATGCCTGTTTGTCACTAACACTTCAGTATGAATTAAAAGGGTGTATAAATTTCCTTGAAGAAGGAGATTTCTAAGAGAATGGAAATTAAAAGGAAGGGTGATTTATGGAAAGATGGGAAGTAGGGAATACCTGTATCTGATTCTTGACTTTTCCAGTGGCCAAATCTGCCTTAGGTTCTTGAGGCTTTTGCCCAAGTGAACCCTATCTTTGAGCAGAAACCTTCCAAGGCAAGGACACTTTCCCTCTATTTACTTTAGCAATGGGAAATACCTTTTAAATTAGTCTAAGCACTTAGAAATCTTAAATAGGTTGCAGAATTTAGTGACGTGATTACTGACTCTGACTTGAGTTGTTGAAGGTGGTGGCGGGAGAGCTAGGAAAACCTGAATGCTTCCTGGAAGGAACTCACTCTAATTTGCATAGTCTTCTGTGTTTGCATACACACACCAGTGGAAGAGATATATTTGTTGTTCTGATTTGCTGATGGAGGTATTAAGGTTTAGAAAGGTTGCCTAATAAACTTTTGAGTCAGTATTTGAACTCAGGTCTTCAGATTTGAAAGACCTTTTTTTTTTCCACAACTGCATACTGGTTATATTTTTAAATGTCTCTCAATATCAACCAACTGAATTTCAAAATACCTGGCCATTCCTAACCAGGAAATTCTAGTGTAAGATAAATAATTTTGGGAAATGCTGTATACTATGTTCTCTTATGGGGTATTGTATCTTATGAGAAATCCTATAATACAGAACTACCTGACTTACTTTCTTTTTTTTTTTAAAGATTTGTTTATTTATTTGACAGAGAGAGAGATAGCGAGAGCAGGAACACAAGCAGGGGGAGTGGGAGAGGGAGAAGCAGTCTTCCTACGGAGCAGGGAGCCTGATGTGGGGCTCGATCCCAGGACCCTGGGATCATGACCTGAGCGGAAGGCAGAGGCTTAACGACTGAGGCACCCAGGCGCCCGGACCCGACTTACTTTCAACCAGTGTTTTCCATCCAAACAATGGCTCAGTATTGTTTCTTAGAACTCAACTTGGGAAACAGTGTCCAATGAATGGGCTGTTGTGGGTTTAAAGAATAATGGCCATAATGTTAATTGCTTCTGTTTATTTGTACCCTTTCTCTTTCTTTTCAGCAATTGGTTTGTTCCTGAAAATCCCCTCTAAAGTAACTTGACTTGAACAAGTCAAATATATAATTACCATTAGTTTAAATGGAAAAGCTTTTGAAACATTCCTAGGCCCCCAAATTAGTACCCATTTATGCCAACAGAACACTGAAATGTATGAGCTGATTATATGAACCGTTAACATTAGTGATTATGGGGGTGCCTGGGTGGCTCAGTTGGTTAAGCGACTGCCTTCCGCTCAGGTCATGATCCTGGAGTCCCGGGATCGAGTCCCACATCTGGCTCCCTGCTCAGCAGGGAGTCTGCTTCTCCCTCTGACCCTCCCCCCTCTCATGCTCTCTCTCTCTATCTCATTCTCTCTCAAATAAATAAATAAAATCTTAAAAAAAAATTAGTGATTATGCTACAGCAGGCAGCAGACTCTGATGATTCGGTAATATCTCTACTATAATATATATAGTAGCTATAATATCGTCTAGGCTTGTTCGTCCAGCTCTTGTGTAGTTGACTTACATAATACAGGGTGTGTAGTATGTAGGAGGCTTAGGACAAAGCTCACAAAAAGTGCCAACATAGGATACACTATATCTTTATAATTAAACATTTAATAAAAAAACCAAACAGAAAAGTAGATGCCAAGGATATCAGTGAAAGCAAGGCACCCGTTCCATGAGATTCTCATGACTATACAACGAGCAAACCATGAGCCTCCCGGAAGAACCACATGCCGCATGAAGCAGCAATACAATGTGAGGGTGATGAGAGGGGGTTCTTGGTTTACTGAACTGCTGCTCAGCCTGTGAAATCTAAATTTGCCCTTGTAATGCAATGAGACGTACGGATCCCGCAAACCCCCTCTCCTAATTAAATTCTTTTTTTTTTTTTAAAGATTTTATTTATTTATTTGACAGAGAGAAACACACCGAGAGAGGGAACACAAGCAGGGGGAGTGGGAGAGAGAGAAGCAGGCCTCCTGCTGAGCAGGGAGCCCGATGTGGGGCTCGATCCCAGGACCCTGGGATCATGACCTGAGCCGAAGGCAGATGCTCAACGACTGAGCCACACAGGCGCCCTCCTAATTAAATTCTTGTAATCCAAATGGATTTATCCTGGAGTACCATCAAGACGCCGTCCAGCTAATGCTGAGTTTCTAGCCATTTTCTCATTTGATCCTTGCCGTTACTCTGAGGAGGCGGGGTGGGGGCTTTTCTTTCAGTCCTGTTCCTTTGCTATTTTGGGCTCATTGTCCTAGCTCCTAAACTCTCTGGCACCCCCACAGCAGAGGCTCTAAAATCTTGGCTTTGGATTCCTGAAAACTCTCGTTTATTTTGAGCATTAACATAAAGGCACTATCGGGTTCATACTAAAAAGAGCTCGGGGCTCTGGAGCGGGGCACCTGGATTTCTTCAGCAGCAAATGGAGCAGTAACTGGACTCAGAGAGCTATTGGGAGATGAAAGCCTTAATCAATGAAAAGTGCTTACAATAGTGCCCGGCAGATAATAGCCCCGAAATGGTAGCCACTACTCTCAGCCATCACAAGTGACAGGTGCTTACTGAGCACGGGCTGTGAGCCAGGCTACGCCCCGGGAAGGCGCACCCACGCTCCGCTCCTTCCCTGCTAGAGCTTCCGCCCGTGGTGGAGACACAATCCTGCATGGAAGAGAGGCCCTTGAGAGCTTATATTCTGTATTTATTTTTAAACAGCTTTATTGAGGTATAGTCGGTATGCAATACACTGCGTGTATTCAAAGTGAACGATTTGGTACATTTTGGTATATGTCTGTACCTAGGAAACCATCACTACCATCAAGGTAATGAACATACACATAACCCACCAAAGTTTTCTCACGCCCCTTCAACATCCCTCCCTCTCCTCGCTCCTACCTCTCTTTTCGGGTTATGCATTGATGTGCTTCCTGTCCCTATAGACTAGTTGTCATTTTTCAGAATTTTGCTCAGCATCCTTACATTGAGATTCAGCCACATTGCTGTGTGTTGTGGATCACTAGTTCATTCCTTTTTATTGGGGACTGGTAGTATTCCGCCATACAAATATGGCACACCTTGTGTATTCATCCTTGTGCTGTTGGAAATTGGGGTTGTTTCCGATTTCTGACTGTGACCTGTAAAGTTGCCACAAACATTTAAAAAAAATAAAACATTTAAAGTGTACAATTTAATGAGCCTTGGATGTATACATACCTGTGAAACCACTGCCACAGTGAAGATACAGAATGTTTCCCATGATTTGCCAGGAGAAATTTCCTCATGATTGTTTGCAGTCCGTTCTCGGCCCCAGGCAGCCACTAATCTGTCTTCTATCACTACATAATAGTTTGCATGCTCGAGAATTTTATATAAATGGAATCATGCAGGGTGTCTGCTTTTGTGCTTATCTTCTTTTATTTAATGTAATGATTTTAAAATTCACCCTTGTAATTGTGTTCATTGGTATTCGACTCCATTGCACAGTAGTATTCCACGGAATGTAGTACTGTAATTTGTTTATTCATCTAATGTGTTGTTTCCAGTTTTGGGCTATTGTCAATAGCTACAAGGATATTGTAGAGTTCTGTGCAGATCTAAGAATTTTGTTTTATTAATTCTGTAAAGACTACGCCCACACAGAAGCTAGTTGGTTACTGCTGAGTGTAATTTCTTTGAACTGTATTTTCCATCTTATGAACCCTTTTGTAATTTGTAAGTAGTTATCTTTTTCTCTTTGCTTTTGTCTCTAGAATGCTGGGAGGTAAACTTGGAGGCCAGTTCTAGCAATCATTCAAGCTGTTACTGGGTGTAGATTTTGTGTGCTAACATTATCCCTGACTTATCTTACTTTCTATTATGATTTGTACTCTTGCCCCTAATTTTATCATTAAATTTTTGTTACAGCATATATTTTATAAGGTACCTCAAATCCACTATTCTTTTTTTTTTTTTTTTAAGATTTTATTTATTTGTTTTGAGAGAGAGAGAGCACACGAGTGCGGGGGGGAGGGGCAGAGGGAGAGAATCTTTCAAGCAGACTCCCTGCTGAGCAGGGATCCCGATGCGGGGGCTCAATCCCACAACCCATGAGATCATGACCTGAGCAGAAACCAAGAGTCACACACTTAACCAACTGAGCCACCCAGATGCCCTTCAAATCCACTTTTCAAAGGAAGTAGAGTACAGATCATCATTAAAGCATTAAATCTGGCATGATTTGAAAGACATCAGAAAAGTTCCCTCTGCACTCAAATAGTTTTCCTTTCTACTTGTCAGGAATGCTTGAATGCTTGAAATTCTTCCATTAGAGATTCATTCCTTTGCATCAAGAAGTATTTCCTATTAAGATGAAATCCTCAGAAAAAAAGAGAAGACACCTTAATCCCAGGTCACAGAAAAGCAGATTCGTTTATCCAAACTTTTCCAAGTGGACAGCTCGAGGTTGGGGTGGATGGGAGGGAAGACGGAACGGGGAAAACAAGAAGTCACCATATTATGACAAATGAAAAGATGCTAGAAAAGCATTGAAAGGAAGAAACTAGAAAGGAAGCCACCTTTTCTTCTTTTATTTCACTCATCTTGCTGAGAAGTAAGAATTTTATTTTTCCTTATTTATTTATTTTTTTGCCTTTTTTGGGGAGGGAATCTTCACAAGGTAAGAATTAAGTTAAGTAACAATAGCAACTGATGTTTCTTTTCTGACCTACCTGAAAAGCTTTGATTACTGAAGCACCCAATGGAATAAAAATAAATGTAAAAGGTCCCAATTTAAAATCACCCAGTTCAGAGTGGAAATCATTTACTTGTGTTTTGTTCCGTGCGGTACTGAGGCTGACGTGGTGTTAGCTGAGGCAGGGACAGGCAAAATAGAGACTGCCATGGAGAGAAAATCCTATTTACGTGCTACAAAAAAGTTGGTGCCAGATACAATGGGCAGTCATGAATACGCACCCCAAAATCAATAAGCTCAGAAAGGAGTCAACGTGGTGCCTGAAAGCAATTCTACAAAGGAGAATGAGAGAGAAAGAGACTCCCCATCCCCAAACAAATCAACCAAACATAACCGTGCTAATGTGAATGAGAAACTAGATGTCAGAAGAAGTACTAAGTGCTGGGAAGGATGATTCAGACACCAGAAAAAAAAAATAGATAAGCAAACAGCTGAATTGTAGATGAGAGCACTTGGCAGTTGCACGCTCCTTGCTGATGAAAGTCTTATTGATGGAAACAAAATTCCTTGACATTGAAATCTTGCAAATATGTTCCCTTTATAGATGCAAGTCTAATGTCATTCCCTGGCTTGGTAAATTTAAGCTAAATGACTCAATAGACTTGTATTTGATTAAAAGTTCATTTTTGTAGCTACCAGGAGAGAAGGCAAATTAGGTAATACTCCATTCTAGACAACAGGCTAGAAAGGGAAAAATAAACAGTAGTAGGTTCTCGAGGCAGTGGCTTATTGATACGTTTTCTGCATGAAGCTACGTTTCTATTATCACTCAGTACTGAATCCTGATCTCAAGTGGGAGGTGGCATTTCCTTTTAGAGCCAAGCTATAAATATTCCGGGGAAGGAAATCCAACTAGGAAACATACAAGGTATAAACAGATGTACATTACAGCATTTTCTATGGAAGGGGACTTGGGGGATAGTTTAATTGTATCACCCGCACTGTGTGGGAGCCTGAAAGGATTACAGTAAAGTGCTTCATGAGTATTTATTAAAGTGGTAAATAAGGATAGCTAGATGGCTCTCTAGATCTCGATGCACCAATATCCTGGGTGAGAGAAACTAATGTTGGAAATTGTGAAGTTTTTGCCACATGTGTCAGAGAATCAGATTACTCACAAATGGCACAGCTATCCGGAATCGTAGCTATTCTCCCCCAAATCACAGCTCTATTTTACTACCCACTCCATTCTCATCTGGTTGCTGCTACTTATCTTCATGGCCTGTGGAGCCCCCAGTTTCCCTTCCTCAGACCCGCGGGTGAGGGGATATGTTATGCAGCGGCTGGGCTTTGCGAAGCATGCCTTGGGTCTCCAACGTGTCTAGGATTCATCGGACAGAATTCTATTTGAGGCTTTTCCACCTGCAATTGGATGTCTTTCCTCTGACCTCCGGGCTCTTTTGAGTGCTCACAGGTTCCCTCCTTTGCTTTCCCCACTGCCTGGGAGACTCGTGCGGTTCCATTGCAAAACCTTATCCCGTTGCTTGTCAGTTGGGTGCTGGGGTGTTATGGGATATAACCAACATTTAATAGTTTGCGAGGTTATCTTTCTATTCTGATACAAAGGAGTCTATATCTTTTATATGCTGTGTTAGGCTACCTGGGAGCAGTTCTGGGTAGCAGGGGTCGTATCACAGTCCCAATATACCAACATCTGTAAGTTGCAGTAATTTCTTACATGTTCATGCATTCTACTTAAAGTTTTCTTTTCTTTTTTTTTTTAATTTCGAGAGTCACAGTTTTAAATATCTTTATCTTAGACTTCCCATTTTGCCCTATATGCTAGGAGGACATTGAAGATCAGCAAAATTCTCCTGCTGATAAATCCCAAGGTTTAATCTTGAGGACTGATTTATCCCTCCTTCCCAGATCAAAGCTAAGATTAGCAAGCTCTTGTAAGTTGAATTCATGGTTTGACCCTTTAGGACTGGAGTCTTTCCAGATCCATTTTAAATTTATGTTTAAAGCCCAAAGATGGCAATATTATTGTTTTTCAAAAGGAAAGAAGAAAGGAAAGGAGGAATCTCTTATGTTTTGTGCTACAGCTTAGCTAAGAATCTGTGGTAATTGCTAGACTGACTCACTCATTGGGGCCTTATTAAATGCTTGTTGGATTGAACTGCGTTGAACTGAGGTCTATATTTGAGTAATTAGAATATCGCTTTCATGCATACTCTGTGCGATTTTTGAAATCCTGGTGTTTTCACAAGCACATCTCTGCCAAATAATGTGACAATCCAGATTTTGGTCATTCCAAATTCTTAGTATATTAGTCTTATCAGGTAACGTCATCTACTCTATAGGCTCATTTCTGGACTCGAATCATTTCCAGAAGGCCAGCTTCTCTAGCACCTTCTCCCACTTCACAAAAGCTCTTTGAATCCAGAAGAAAGTGATTCGTACATCTCCAGGCTGTGGTATGGGTCCCTCAAAAGCCAGGGTTGTAGCTTGTTTCCACCATCTTGAGGGGACGTGGTTGGTAAACACCGTTTATACTGTCTCCTCTGTATCGTTGTGTTTAGTTGGCTGGGGTATAAGTCAGGTAGCACCATAGGAATCTAAAGAATTTATGTCATTTTGCATTTCACATGGTTAAGGTCTCCCAACCCAGAGAAGTAGTATCTGCTGCTGTATGGTTTTCTTTTGGGTCACTGACCTTTGTTTCATGAAGATAGTGTCGTCTCAGTATTTGTGTCCCTCTTCAGGATTCTCAGGGGAAGTTTAAAAATAGTGTTTGCTGGGGTGCGGAGGTGGCTCAGTTGGGTAAGCAGCTGAAGCGGCTGACTCTTGATTTTGGCTGAGGTCATGATCTCAGGGTCATGAGATCAAGCCCAGCGTCAAGCTCTGCACTAAGCATGGAGTCTGCTTAAGATTCTCTCTTCCTCTCTCTGCCCCTCTCCCTCTTAAAAAATAAAACACCCCCACACACACACACACAGTGCTTGTTACTTTTCACCTGTGCTGTCTTGTGCTTCTCTTCATAACACATAATAAGATAGGAGACACATTGGGTTTCTGGTAGGTAAAGGGATTTTTACTCTCTTTATGCTCTTTTTAGCAGCACATAGCTCTTTGGCATATCACTGGAGACCAAAGCTAAGACCTAATATTCACAAGATATTGACATTTTAATGAATCCATAACATATCATCTATCTATCTATCATTGTATCATCTATCTATTTTCCAAATCCATACTGATCGTTGTTGCACTGTGTCCTGGTTGAAGGTAAATAATAATAAGATTCTGAGGGGAGACTATGAGGAAAAACTCCCATTTAAAATGTAAAAACTTAATTCAGTTATAAATTCAAAAAGCCTGGTAAAGATGCACCTTCCTGCTTTGGTCTCTGCTTTCCTTTAATTTGAGAAGGAGCCTGCACTTGTCACAGGAATAATGGAACGAGGGAGGGGGTCATGGGTGGAGGAAGCATTGACAACATTCAGCTCCTTCAGGGGCACTTCACACTTTTTAGTGACGTGAATTCCTAGAACATCGAGCACACCCAATGTTCAAATATCAATACCCCAATTTACCTCAAAGCTAAATATAAATTTAAAACTCTTATGCTTTTGTTGTTGTTAATAATGGCATCACTGTCCCCGTCAACACACTGAAATTTGGGAATTGAAAGGCTATCTCTGCTCATCAATTTCTCATCTTAATTAGGGTTGTCAGATTTAGGAAACAAAGATACAGGGCACCCAGTTAAATTTGAAGTTCAGATATATAACGGATAGTTTTTGAGTGTATGTTCTATGCAATACGTGGACAAGTATTGCATGGGGCATACTTTGTCGTAAGGCATTGTTCTTTGTGTATCTGAAAGTGAAATGTAAAGGTATTTTTCTGGCACCTTTCATCTTACTGTAACCAAGTAACCCAATCAAAACCAGTCTTCACTCCCCCTTTTTCTTGTCACTCTCTGATTCTGAAATTTTGAATGAATAAAGGATTGCTTAGAGTATCATGCCGAGAATCCCACCCATTCAGTCTTATTGGCATCTGCAAAGAGGTAGAGGTCTTTAAAAAAAAAGGGAGGTGTAAAAAGGAAATCTAACTTTTTCACTACAGCAATTCACATCTACAATCCTTTCCCAGTTCACCCTAACTCGAGTCGTTAGCACCTGATATTTTGCAGCTGGTTGGGCCAGCTATTGTTATCGCGATTCAGGTGGGGCTAGAAGGACATTTACAATTTTTGTATCAGAGTGCCTTCGCAAACACAGATAAGTAAATATGTGACAAGCAGGTGATGCAAAGAACCAAGGAAAGAGCTGAAAACAGAATCTCATCATTTGGGCAAATGTAAAATGCAAAATCTAGTCTGTGGTGTAAAATTCTGGAATGTAGTGCTTGCTATTTGCTTTTCCCCAGGTGGGATATTTTATGTCTTTAGAATGCAGATATGTGAGGTTTATATTACCTTACAGTGTCTTTGCAAATGGGCCATCAGGGCTACTCAGAGGTATAAATGTGTCCACCAAAATGGTCAAATTACTAAATTATCCTCCTGATTCCCATGTTCAGCCTCATTTTCTGAGTCATAAGTTAGGAGAACACAGCCATTACTTTTGGAGTTTCCACTGTTAAGTGTCCAGACCTGAGGCACTCAGGACTGTACCTCCCACCAAAGTGCAGTCTATAATTACTTCAGAGACACCACTTAGGCCCTGCTCTTCTTCTGTCAGAGGCCTGCGATGTTATTGTGCTTTGTACTTGAAGGCTAATGACTAAATCTCCTGGCAGGGCCACTGGGGACCAAGGGTAAAATTAAACCATCATTGCTCTACCACCTCTGGAACTGGGTTCAACTTCTGACATCTGTTTAATGAGGTATTCTTTTTCAAAAGTTGCTCATTTGAAGTCTTTTCCGAAAGCAATAAAAAATGTCTTTCAATTTCACTCTCAACTCAGAGTAAAACAAAATTGTTTTTTTTCCTTTCCAAACCAAACCTCATCTTTCCGAAGTGCTCCAGGAGGTCCAGAAACAATACCCGTGGAGCTTCAGTGTGCTCAACCAGGACGCCTGGGGGACAGGGTAAGTATCAAGGCACAACTTGCCGAATGAGTTCCTGGCCAAGAGGATTTGATTTCCACCTACACTTGAGGAGGATAAGGGAGTTATTCTGTTTTCATGGCCATTGCTAATTGGATCATCCCTGGGATGTGACCAGAGCTTCATGGAGAGGTGTAAGAGGTAAAGTCCCTATTCTTTAAATATTGTGTGCATACTAGAAAGCCTTTAGTCGCTTCCCACTAGCTACCAAATAATATTCCAATTCCTTAGTCTGACTTTTAAGAGCTCTGAGGATGTTCTGAGTTGGTCCATAATGACTTTTGACCAACACAATCCTTCATTGTGAGGGATTGCCCTGTACATGTTTAGCACACATGGCCTTCCTGTCACTCTGACAACCAGATGTTTCCAATGCTTCCGAGGAGTTGGTAATGTCCCTAGATAGAATGACCCTTTCAGAGTATGGCCTCAGTTTACCATTCCCATTCACTATTCCGCTAGGTGAGTACTATGCTCCAGACATCATATTTACTATTTGCCGCTGTGAAGATTAAAGGGGATAAATTAATAAAGCAACTCGTACACTCTTTGCCCCAAGTAAAGGCTCTGTATGTGCAGGATCTCCTCTGTACTTACACCGATTTTGTGCATAACTTTGCTCTTACTTTCATTCCATCCATCTGGGCAGAATACCCTCTTCTGACCTCTGAAGGTCCAAACTCTACCTTCTTTTAGGTACAACTTAAAAGACACGTAAACTCTCTTTTAATCTCTTTATTTTCTAAGTCTTTCACTGCTCATGGTCTTTGTTAGGCACTCAAGGACATAGTTGGGAAGACAAATGAAATAGTGTTTACTATGTGGGTGTGATGACAAAGAGAAGTCTAGGCTTCAGGGGTAGCAAAGGAAGATACTTCGTGGAAGGGTTTCTACAAAAGCAATGCTTGGGTCCAATTTTGAAGAAGGCAAAGGGTTGATTGGATGAAAAGGGAGATGGGAAGAATATTTCAGCTAACGGGAAAAACTATGAACAAAAGCGTGGTGGTGGTAGTTCATTTCGGTGGAAGTAAACAGAACATAGAGAGAGGTGTTGGGAAATAAGGCAGGGAATGTAGCCAGGAGCCAAATCACAAAGGGTGTTATATGATGAGCTATGGAGTTTGGACTTCATTCTGCAAGTTATGAGAGTAGTTGAAAAATTTTATTTCACTTATTATCTTTCTCTGCCTTACCTTATAATTACATATTTATATGCACATTTTTCCAAAGTAGACTTTATCTGCTACATGGACAGAGTCTATATTTTCTGTTTTGGATTAATGAATGAATGAAATAATGAGAATTTTAGAATTTTTTTCTTATCTAAAGAATGCTGATTCATTTGTTTCATTTTAATAGATTGATGGGGATTTTGGATTTACTTTTAACCTTATTTAGCAAGTAACTTTTTTGTGTGTGAGCCATTGGCTTCCAGTTACTTTGGCATTGATGGTCAGTAGAATCATCTATTCTTTGTTCTTTATTCATTTTCATATTCATAACACAGTGTGTTGAATAGCCAGTGGTCACCTGGGCAATGACAAATCGAAGGTAAAAACAGAGTGATTACAAATTAGAACCTAAAACCCATAGAGTTACCCCTTCTTGGGTGCCTGGGTGGCTCAGTTGGTTAAGCGACTGCCTTCGGCTCAGGTCATGATCCTGGAGTCCCGGGATCGAGTCCCGCATCGGGCTCCCTGCTGGGCAGGGAGTCTGCTTCTCCCTCTGACCCTCCCCCCTCTCATGTACTTGCTCTCTCTCATTCTCTCTCTCTCAAATAAATAAAATATTAAAAAAAAAAAAGAGTTACCCCTTCTTTCTTTGGAGAAAATCTGAATCCTTGGTAATCCTGTCACTCTGGCCTGAAGGCGAGCCAACTCCCGCCAAATGGCCTCAAGAGAGGCAGGGAGGCCCAGAAATGTGGCTCTTTTGTGGAAAAAGACTTTGTCTTCATTCCTCAAGCTGTCAACATTTACAACCTGGTTTATCACAGTTGACAGAAAATTGGAGGAGAAATATTTTCAAATCCTCTTGGGCTCTCAGGCTCGAGAGCAGGCAGACTACTCCATTCCAAAGGAGCTGAAAGTTTGAATGATGAATTATCTTTGTAGAACATAAAACAGGGCACATTTCTGTCATCTGTCCATCTATACTCACTCACTATCTGTAGTGCTCATTTTCCTCTTCTTTATTAGGAAGGGGGAATGTAGAAAGTCACAGGGTTCTGGTTCAAGAGGAAGAGTTAAGTGGTTAAATTAGCCTTACACAGGCCCTAGGGCTTCTGGGAAGTCCTGCTGGGAAGAATTTTTATGGCTCTGATGGTCAAGATTAATTAAGCTGATTTCATGTTTATATTAAACCCACATAATGAGGTGAAACTTTCAAAGAAGTGCCAAACTTTGACCAGGCCATAAACTTGCTTTACTAGCTTCTTCATTCGCTAATTTAAATGAATAGAGAAAAAACCAAAATCAACATTCTTTCTGTTTGCTCCGGGCAAATTGGTCTGCCCACGTTGAGGATCTCCACAGATCAGTGATGAAGGTGATGCTCCCTTGTTTGTTATAGCTTCCCCACTGTTTTGCATTCTGTGATAGGGAGGGAGATAATGTGTGAGCAAGAGCAAAGAGAGAAAGGACCAGAGGATGTAAGGCATGTGTTATGTAATGCCATTTGGGCTATTTAAAATGGTTATGACTTTCCGATGCAGAAGTTTAGAAAAAATTGGTTAAGAGTTTACATAATAAGTCCTGTCCCAATCTGATCTCATTACAACAAATCATTATGCCACATTGACTCATTTATGATCCTGAAACATGGAGGGTCTCCTGTTAATATTATGGCCATTACATGTCAGCATTACCTTGAGGGAGAGTTTCTCAGCCTCAACACTATGGACATACTGGGCTGGATAATTTTTGTTGTGGGGTCTGTCCTATGCCTTATGGGATGTTCAGCGTCATCCCTGGCTTCTACCACTAGACAGAGTAGAAATCTCTCTCCCTACTCCCTGTGAAGTCTTGACAGTCAGAAATGTCTCCAGACCCTGTCAAATGTCCGGGAGGTAGATGGTGGGCAAAATCCCACTGTTTTAAAGTATATTGCACTTAAGAAGTATTCACTAACTAGAACGACAGCCTTAAAGAAGTTAAGAAATCTACCTCTGCAATTTATGTATCTGTATCATTAGTCACCATCCACTATCTTTCCTTCCACAGCCAACATTTAGCAAGAAGCTAGTTCAAAACAAAGAATACCCAGCAATCACTGTTTTGAGGTGCTAACAGCCCCTAATGGGGATGCTGACCAATAGTTAAGTGAATCAACTATTACACTGACATCTGCATATAGACTAGGTTCCATTCGCAGATGGACATGTGCCATGAGCTGAATAGCACATATTAGCAAGTACTGGAGCAAAGCTCAGCCCCAAACAGGGTCTGGACACTGCAAGGTTTGTTGTGACTGCAAGTGTGTTGTTGTCATGCATCTTATCTAAGATTGTATAATAAATTATGAAGGGGTCGCAGATATTTCGACAGTCAGCTCCTCCAAAAGATAAGGAAAGCCTCATGCTTATTTGTTTGTTTCTATCTTGGCCACTTTCTAAGAGGACTTAAGGTTTTTTACAATAAAAGCATAATTAATAACTTTTTGACTTTTTCTACTGTCCCTGGGGAAACTCATGCAAGCCTGTGACTTCAAAAATCATTTCTACATTATGTCTGATTTTTCTTCTGTGTCCAAAATTCTTTTTTTATTGAGATATAATTCACACATCATAAATCGCATATAAATTCACAAATTATACACTTTTGAAAGTGCATAATTCAGTGGGTCTTAGCATATTTACAAGGTTGTATAATGATCACCACTGTCTAATTTCAGAATGTTTTCATCACCCCAGAAAGAAACCCTGTACCCATTAGCAATCCCCCCTCAATCCCTTCTGCCCAAGCTTCTGGTAACCACTACTCTACTTTCTGTCTCTAGATTTGTCTGTTCTGGACACGGTATAAATAGAATCCTACCATATGTGGCTGTTATGGTATGAATGTGGCCTCTCAAAATTCATATGTTGAAACCTAACCGCAAGCTGATGGTATTTGGAGGTGGAACGTTTGGAAGGTGATTAGGTCATGAGGGTGGAGCCCTTGTGAATGGGATTAGTGCCCCTTACAAAAGAGAGCCCAGAAAGCTCCCCTGCCCCTTCCACCACTGAGTACATAGCATGAAGATGGCTGTCTAGGAGGTGGCCTCTCACCAGACACTGAATCTGCCAGTAACTTGATCTTGGATTTCCCAGGTTATAGAACCATGAGAAATGAATATTTGTTGTGTATAAGCTACTCACTTTATGGTACTTTGTTATAGCAGCCTGAACAGACCAAGCAAGTGGCATTTTGTGTCTGGCTTCTTCCACCCACACGGTCATCCTCTGTCTGTGTGGTCTGTGTCTTAATCTCTTCTCCTTATAAGGACACCAGTCATATTGGATTAGGGCCAGCTGAAAGGCCCTGTCTTACCTTAATTATATCTTTAAAGGCCCTATCTCCAAATAGAGACACATGTCAAGGCACTAAGAATTAGGTCTTCAATAGATGAATTTCAGGGAGATACAAGTCAGCCCAGAGCAGCCTTCCATTTTCACTTTGCCAACAACTACTCCTTAAATAGAGTCACAATAGATATGAGAATGAATGAAAGAGTATAAGATTCAAGGTCACTGGGAAAGAAAGTGATCAGAAAGGAGGAAGAAGGGAGAAGACAAAGGAAGGTATATGTAAGAAATCATACCAGAAACCCAAGGTAATGATGTTGCTAAATCTTTGCATTGAATTTAGTGCTGGGCTCGATTCTGACTTCCTGAAGCCAGAGGAATAAAGGAAAACACTAAAAATTGTGTTATACACTGCAAAGGATTAATTTAAACATCAAGAGTTAATAAAATTTAAAGAGATGTATTTTATAATTTTAAATTTTCTCCTTTTCTTTAAGGGTACTCATTTTTACCATTTCCTTTTGGATTTTTGGATCGTGTTTAAATGTAGAGTGCTAGAAAAACTCTGTGTTCTAGGACTTTTAAAGTTAGTTACAAAGCTTAATTTCAGTTGTTTACTTGGCCAGGTGGAGGAATAAAAATAAGTGGTATTTAATGTAATTCAATATAATTCACTTCTAAAAACAACTTTATTATGCTTAGTATAAGCCACACTTTCTGTTTCCACCCTCGGTATGATTAAATCCTCCCACTGAGGATTTAACATTGACATTTGAAAGGAATTGATAGAAAACTAGATCCTGATAGGAAACAGTTCATTAGCCTGTGCTTTGTTTTCAGGAAAGAGCACTTACATAAGGTTGTGTCTAATTGAAGAGCTCAGCAAAGGTCTTTGATTCTGAGTGCCATTGACAATGAGAACCAGAGACACTTCAAAGTGGTCTCACGTGACACCTAATCCATCCATAGCTTAGCTTCTTCCTCCAACAGATGTGGAGGCTGGACCAGGATCTCTAAGGACAAGTCTAGTTCTGTCCTTCTGAAATTTTATGGATCTGACATCACCATCAATCATTATTGCCAACACTAATTGAATAATTAGCACATGCCCTGGCTGTGCTGAGTGGGCACTTTGTATGCATTACTTAATATGATGTTAATCGCAAAATGAGCTATGTGCTATCCTACCTTTACAGATCAGATGTCTGGAGTTTAGAGAATCAGTAACTTACAGCTGGTAACTCGAGATGCTTCCAACTGAAGGCTGGTCATGTGGTTTTGTGGTTTGGTTATAAGCTCTAAGCATTATATTATACTACCCAGCCTTAAACATTTGGTTAGTACTGGGCTTAGACTGGGCTTGTTAAAACAGAGTTTAGCAAAACATGTCGCATCTACCGTGGTGGTAAGACGATCCAAAATGATAGAACTTTTGAGGTCCTGCTGTCCAAGACCTCCAGGAGCCCATCTGAGGCCAAAATTAAGATCATTCAGCTTGCTGCAGAAAGGAGATGCATGGAGGATCTGTGAGGCATCCTGGTAAAAGGGAGTGGGGAGCCACCTACTACAGAGTTTGGGCTTGTGCTGACTGGTTCTAAGAAGGAGGTATTATGAGTTGAACTGTGTCCCCTATAAAGATATGTTGATATCTTAACCCCTAGTAGTTCAGAATGTCACCTTATTTGGAAATAGATTCTTTACAGAGGTAATCAAATTAAAAAATTAGGTCATTAAGGTGAAACCCAACCCAGTATGACTGGTGTCCATATAAAAAGGAGAAATGTGGACATGCGTGGAAGGAAGACGATGTGAAGACACACAGAAGACAGCCATGTGACTGGAGTGAAGCATCTACAAACAAAGGAATTGCCAAGGACTGCTGGCAAACACCAGAAGCTAGAAGAAGCAAGAGCATGGCCCTGGTAAAACCCAGGAGTCTCCAGAACTGTCTGTTGCTTTAAGCCCTGAGTATGTGGGACTTCGTTACAGCAGCTCTAGCAGGCTAGTATAGGGGTTGAGGGAGCTAAGCTCAGTTTTGGATTGTTGTTATTTCAGCAAATGGATATCTCAGTGAACTTTGCTCAGAGGATGGGAGGAACAAGGGGGAACTGGGAATGTTGATCATAAGAAAACATTGATCATTAAATTTTTTTTTTAATTTTTAAAAAGCTTTTTAAAAATGCTAGTTAGATAACGTACAGTGTTATATTAATTTCAGGTGTACAGTATAGTGATTCAACAATTCCATACATCCCTAGGTGCTCATCATGACAAGTTCACTCTTTAAGCCTCATCACCTGTTTAACCCATCCCCCTACCAACCTCTCCTCTGATAACCATCAGTTTGTTCTCTATAGTTAAGATTGTCTGTCTTGGTTCGTCTCTCGCTCTCTCTTTTTTCCCCTTTGCTCATTTGGTTTGTTTCTTAAATTCCACATATGAATGAAATCATATGGTATTTGCCTTTCTCTAACTGACTTATTTTGCTCAGCATTATACTTTCTAGTTCTATCCATGTTGCTGCAAATGGCAAGATTTCATTCTTTTTTATGGTTGAGTAGTAGTCCATTCCATATATATATATACATATATATATGCCACATTTTCTTTATCCATTCATCAGTTGATGGACACTTGGGCTGTTTCCATAAATTGACCATTATTGATAATGCTGCTGTAACATTGGGTGCAGGTATCCTTTGAATTAGTGTTTTTATAGTCTTTGATTAAATATCCAGCAATACAATTGTGCAATTGCTGGTCGTAGGGTAGTTCTATTTTTAATTTTTGAGGGACACTCCATACTGTTTTGCATAGTGGCTGCACCAGTTTGCAATCCCACCAATAGTCGATGAATGTTCCTTTTTGTCCACATCCTTGCCTACATCTATTTTTTCTTATGTTACTGATTTTTGCCATTCTGACAGGTGTGAGGTAGTATCTCATTGTCGTTTTGATTTGCATTTCCCTGATGGTGAGTGATGATGAACATCTTTTCATGTGTCTGTTGGCCATCTGGATGTCTTCGTTGGAGAAATGTCTGTTCGTGTCTTCTGCCCATTTTTAATTGGATTTGTTTCTTGGATGTTAAGTTGTATAAGTTCTTTATATATTTTGTACACTAACCCTTTGGGCATGTCATTTGCAAATATCTTCTCCCATTCCATAGGTTGCCTTTTAGTTTTGTTGATTGTTTCCTTCACTGCACAGAAGCTTTTTATTTTGATGTAGTCCCAGTAGCTTATTTTTGCTTTTGTTTCCCTTGCTTCAGGAGACCTATGTAGAAAACAGTTGCAATGGCTGATGTCAAAGAGGTTACTTACTGCCTGTGTTCTCTTCTAGGATTTTTATGGTTTCAGGTCTCACATGTAGTTCTTTAATCCACTTGGAATTTATTTTTGTAAAGCACTGATCATTTAGGAGAAAGAATTTTTGGCCATTTTGCAGCTCTTTTGTGGTTTTGCATAGGTTCTGTTAGAAATATTGTTGATGTTCTATTAGGAAAATTCCAGTCCTGTAGGAACCCCAACAGGGCTGATTTTCACTTTCTCAAATTTTATCTTAAGAGTGATATATTTATTTTAATTAATTATTGGGTTGGTTTTTTGTTTTTGTTTTTACTGTTCTCAATGCATCTTTTAAGTAGTGTTCTTAAAAACATCTCTATTCCAAGCGTTCTTAAACACTTTTCTACATGTGTTACAGAATGAGTATAACTTCCAGTCACTGTAAGTGGTAATATAAAGTTTCCTTTTAATGTGATTTCAGCTAAAGAAAAATCTTAAAGACATATTAGCACAGTGGTGTCGGGTATGGCAAAAATTGTGACGGTCGTGTCCAAATGATTGAAGCTTGGGAAAAATTATTTGACAGGACTGCTACAGGTTTCTACTGCTTTGAAATAAAAAGAAAAGCTGGATTTTTATCACATGAATTCATTTGCAAGTGTTGAGAATTTACATATATAAACCCTTCCACTTGTTTATGTAGAGATTGTAGGAATAGAGAAAAAGCCTAGAAAAATCACAAATGATATCAGGGATTAATTCAGTCCAAAACAGTAACTTTATTTACATACACTGAACATAAAAACCTGGCTTCTTTTTTTTTTTACCTTGTTATGAATTTGTGATTTTTGTCTTGGGCTAGAGAGATCTTGTCTTGGGCAAGAAACTTAATGTTAGGCCAAACTTTATTTAAAAATAAGTGGTGTTGGGTGCCTAGGTGGCTCAGTCGCTAAGCGTCTGCCTTCAGCTCAGGTCATGATCCCAGGGTCCTGGGATCCAGCCCCGCATCGGGCTCCCTGCTCAGCAGGAAGCCTGCTTCTCCCTCTCCCACTCCCCCTGCTTGTGTTCCCTCTCTCGGTGTCTCTCTCTGTCAAATAAATAAATAAAATCTTAAAAAAAAAGTGATGTTAAACTAGATAAATGACCAGTTTTCCTTTTGACTCAGTGATATATTTCTTTTTAATTCTAAATCCCCTGGAATAATCAAAAGATCCCTTTTGTTCTTTATACTGTAATGTGAAGCAATGTTTGTAATAGGAAATCATTTCTCTCCTAAAATTCAGCTGGTGAAGTTGGTGGCAAGGGTGGACTTGAGAATGTTCCCATTGTTAAGGACTAAAGTCTCTTGACAACAGTCACTTAGGACAAGGTGCAAGGAAATTGGGAAGAGAGTTATGGAAAGGGCAGCAGGCCAAACACTCAAGTCATCTACCACTAATGTTTGTCTAGGACTGGCCCTACAACAAGGAAAGGATGCGTTGATCCAGACCCACTCACTCCCTTCTGCACATGCCTTGTGCCCAATTATTTCTAAACACTGGCTAGACCTGAGAGTTTCATTACTGACCTGCCTTGTAGGTATGCAGGTTTTGAAGGCCTGTCTAGAAATCCACCTGCTAGGTGTAACACTTTTCATGCACCACACCTCCCATTTACAACTGCCTTTGGAAGGGGTCTTGGTAGCATGATCCATTCATAAATTTAGATTTACCTGCCCTTATACAAGTCTTAAATTATGATGACAAACTATGAGCAGCCACTGATGGGGAGCAAACGCTGAGGGAGGCAGAAATTGTATGCACTTGATTCTTCCAATTTTTTTCTTAATTTTTCTTATAACTTCTTAATATCAATAGTCATGCCCTTGAATCTGGAGACTTAGATGCCAGGTAAGTTCAGCCTTGGAATGAATCCTATTTCTCTTCATCTCTCACATGACCTAGCCATTATTTTAAATTTCTAATTTAAAATGGAGTGCAGTTATTAATTTATTTTTTCGTTTTTTATTAAGGCATAATTTGTATACACTTTAATCTCACCTTTTGACAAATGCATACAGTTGTATAATCAACACAATCACAGAACAGTTTCATGAAACCTCAAGTTCTTGTGAGTTCCTTTTTGTCAATCCTTCTGCAGACTCTGGCAATCACTGATTTGTTTTCTGTCCCTCTAATTTTGCATTGCCCGGAACGTCGTGTAAATTGAATCCCATAGTATAACCTTTTGAATTCGGCTTTTTTCACTTAGCTTAATGTATTTTAGGCCTTTGCATGTTTCTACAGGGTTCAAGAGTGATGAAAATGTTCCTGCTGAGTAGCATCACATTGTATGTATGGACGTACCATCCTTTGCTTACCCACTAGACAGGTGATTGGCTTTCGGTGATCATGAATAAAACTTCTAAAAATATTCTTGTGAGGGTTTTGTATGAACATACATATTCATTTTATTTATTCATTGTTCATGTTAAATACACTTAAGTCAATTAAAAGTAGTAGAGAATCTCTAACTTATTGAAAAATCTATTAACAGCTTAGTTAGGAAAATGAGAAATAGATAAGTACCCACCTTGGGGAGTCGGGAGACAGGAGAAGCTAATTAATTCAGCTTTTATTTCTTAGTTGACAACTGAGACTGCAAGCATTTTTTTTTGGTAAGACATATTTTTGCTAGTATACTCTTCAGTCAAAGCCAAGGAAGGCATTTGGCCAGGTAAAGGGAGGTCCCAGAGCAAAATATCTTGTGTAAAGAAGGCAACCACATGTTTTGGCAAAATACATTTTTAACGAATCCTCATCGCTGCCTGTTGAGAGGATATGAAGTCAGCTTCAGCAACCCTGCCCATCTATCAATATCTTTATGTAACTCAGACAATTTAGAAGCTGACTGGTTTTGAAGAGCTAGAATTGTGGACCCCACGAAGACAGGAGTAAAATGGTTCTAGCCAGTTGGTACCAGGGTGAGTTTAATGATGTTACAGTAAGTGTCATGGCAGCCATGTTTCTATCCAGCTGGACCCATTGTAACTCTACTGGTCTTGTACAGTCATGATTGCAATGCTGGGAGTGAGAAAACTCAGTGAGCCAGATCCCTTACAGAGTAACATATCACAGATTCTTTAAGATTCTTCATTTTCTTTTTCTTTTCTTTTCTCTTCATTTTCTTGGATTTCCAGACAGCTTTTCTCAGTTTCTTTTCATATGTCAATTCCTACATAGGAATTGTGATTCACTGAAAGCAGAAGAAAACATTACTCACAGCATTTCTTTGAGACCAGAAGCAGAGGAAAGCTTACTTGGGATTTTTGTAGATTAAGTTTTAGGCTTTGGTTTTTTACATAAGCCACAAAGCATAGATTTGAGCAACTGTCCTGAGTTCAACCCCTTTGTGGTGGTTACATATTTACTAGGTACCCGCATGGTAGTTTTATTTCCTTTCTCAGTGAGTGTTTTTGCTCCTAAGAAAATGTGTTTGTTATTAATTGGAGCCTTGTGTCTTTAAGTTGCTTTATCAACCAGCCTGTAATTTGCTCCAGGCATTTGTTTGTTCTTTCAGTTTCTCTCTAAGGAAGCTGAAATAGATGCAGGTTGTCTTGCCATGCCAGGATCTCTTTGAACATCTGTCCAGTCATCTGATCATCCATTTCCTCCTCCCACTCACAAAATCCCACAGAGACAAAACTTGCCCAGGTTTGCACATATGGCTGATGCTCACAGCTTGAAAGTGTCCAAGCTCTTTAAGATTGATTTTCATTTTAATGAAAGTTCATAGTTTTGCCCAGAGATGAAAGCAAGGTGTTGGAAATCCCCAGATTTCCAGGTTGTTAGATCACGTATGCATTAGCTCAACCACGGCTGCTCCATTTTTAGTAAAGGAGTATGCATTAATGAGCACGATTTCAAAAATATCCACCTCAAAATTTTAGAGGGTCCAAAATGTACTTTAGGTGTCTGGTTTCAAAAGT
Organism: Mirounga leonina; assembly: GCF_011800145.1. Taxonomy (NCBI): domain Eukaryota; kingdom Metazoa; phylum Chordata; class Mammalia; order Carnivora; family Phocidae; genus Mirounga; species Mirounga leonina. The sequence goes on from NW_023270453.1 coordinate 2,220,997, forward strand.
TTCATTTGAACTTTTAGAATTCTGTGTTGGTGGGATGGTATGGTTACCAAATAGTTTCTAAAAACAATCAGAAAAGTAGTTCATGGAAATATCCAATTGGGAAAAAAGTGAATGCATTTTGAACATGCAACACCTCCAGTTGGATGAAAGCTTTAAGGCAGAATTCTCCAGCTAGGAGGCTGACCGATTTTGCACACTCTCTCTGGCCACTGGAATTGTGACTGGTCCTTTGGACTCCACCTGGCTTGTTATGAAAACATTCGGAGGGAGATTTAACTAGGAATTGTGAAAACGTAAAAGGATTTTGAGAATGATTGAACTCTGCTTTTTGTATCTCCAAGGGCCTATCTAGTGTGCTTTCTGGTCTGCAGATCGTTTCCAGTAAATTTATTTGAAACGGAATTAATTTACGGAATGAGAATAGTTCATCACGCAGTTAACTGGAGTACACTTATGCTGTGAACCAGACTAACACGTCATAATGTTCTGATAAGAACTTCTAAACTTCTGAGTTTTCCTCAATAGAAATTGATGGCATCTGCCGTCAAGTAGGGCTGGTGACTTCTCTTACTGCGTCTTACATGATTTGTGTTCTGATTCTGTTTGAAGAGTCCTGCTCCAGGCACATCTTATGTCATTCTGTCTCAAAACTGCCTGATGTGCATAGATAGATATAAAAATCACTATTTTTGAGATTTTGAAAAAAATGCAGAAGCTGCAGTCAGTACTTCTGCAAAAAACAACAAAAACCAAAACCACCAAACTGAAGTTCAAAACGAATGCAGAATTTTATCATGGCTTTCCAAAAGGTTTGCTCTCCACCCAGCATTCTGCAAAAACACCCACTGCGGCTATTTATCACCCCAGGAATAATGTCATCCCTGATGCAAATGTATTGTAGCTCTTCTCTATCTGTGCCTCTTGCTAAAAGGCATTGTGGACTTACTTCCTTAACAGTGATGGGAACCATGTTCTAATATTTCTTTTTTGTTGGGATGAATAACTTGAACATTGAGACCAAGATGAAAACCTTCTCTGTAGCACAGGGAGTCCTTTTGCGCTGCTCCCTGTAACACTACCCCATCCTCTCTGGGTGAGGACACTTGCTACTTCCCCCTCATCCACACCTACTTGAAGCAAGCAGCATCCTATTCCCAGAAATGGCTACTGCTTTCCCCTCCAAATGTATGAGACAAAAACCCAGCAGAGAAGACTACGACGGCACAGGGAGGTGGTATTTGTAACTGAAATTTTCCCCCATATGCCTATATTTTCATAATACCAACTACAGAAAGTAAAAGGTGACACAAAACTTCTGGGCTGGTAGAGAGAAGACATAGTAAGGGCTTTTTCTTTTTCTTTTTTTAAGTTTAAGAAACACTGAATATAATGATTAATTTATCAACACATCTTTTCTCTCTAGTCCTCAAAGACTGACATTCTGATTGGTTGGTGTGGAGTTGTGACCCTAACGTAATCCTTGGGTTTCTGCTCATTTTCTGTGGAGCCCTACTTCAAGTGTGTCTGTGCTTTCCTATTCAATGTCTCCCCGTCTCCACTCACACCACATGTGTAGCTGGGAATATCCCAACGTGCTTTGAGCAGCAGTCTCTTCTCCTTCCCCCCTTTCTCTCAGGGGCCCTTACTGGGCGCCGCACCCCGAGGCAGCTGTAAAAGCCCAGTCAGACATGGTGTCCAGTGTTAGCTCACAGGGGAGCTATGTTCAAACCCAGTGGGTCAGAAGGGAGAAACTCACACGTCAGAAGACTTTAAGCCAACAGTTCAACACTTAGCCTCATAAATAGGGCATCTGTAAAACATGGTGACAGAATTTATGATGGAAAATATGAGGGAAAAGTTGATGTCCTTGGTGCCAGGGAAAGGAGGTTCCTTCCATAGAAGGGAGGGCTATTTGATGCTCTTGTCATGCCTTCAGAGCGTTTTTGGGTTCTGGAGGGTTGCAAACAGAATCATAAGCTTAGTGTTTTGGCGAGAGCAAGGGACCAGATGGAATTTAAGAGTTTTAGTGTCTTTTCATAGTTTTTTCAATAACTTATTTGATCTTGAGGAACTTCCTGTGGGATTCAATTTTCCCAGAATCATAACTAGGGCACTTATTAGATAGGCAGTTGCTTTTTCCGTTCAAGAAGTTGGAAATACATCATATGGCTTTTTGACAATTTTTAAATGGCTAGAGTTTTTGTTGTTTGTGGAGCACGTTGGGCTATTGTGTTGGGTCTATTGGTCTTCATGGCATTGCACCATCTTTTCTCTCAGCGCTGGTCCTACCTCTCTACTTATGCCTCTCCTCTTCAGTGCCAGTCCTTTCTGCAGTGACTTGTATCGAGTTTTAAGGACTCTTGAAGCGTATCAATCATATATTCATATCTTTCCTTCCCTTGGTAAGATGAGAGTGTTAGCAAATAGGCACTCATTCATGAAATTGATTTTTAAATAATAATGGTGTGAACTCACTAGTTAAAGTGTCCAAGATAATCAGAGCTCTCACGAGTACTCCCAATTCGATTTGAGTTTATTGTGACTGACACAGTGCTTATATATGAGTCTCTCCATAATGTCAGCTACAGTGAAGAAGAAACTCCCAGGCCACTTTTCCCTGGGAAGAAAATCAGGATGACAAGAGGAATCACAAATAAGTGTATTTCTCTGGCTCTTCCTCCATCCGCCCTTTCCATGGCACCTCCTGAAATTCCTGTAGAAGAGTTAATTCCTGGGAAATGTTTTTACATGCTCTGAATATGATTCCTCTTGCCCTGTGGCAGGATGATTTGCCCCCTCATTGCAGGATTTGCTTGTCATTCCTCGTGCAGATGTGGATGCTCTAGAAGCCGCTTCCTATGCTTTCAGTGATGCTCGCCATGTGCATTGTCGGGAGCGCAGTCTTCTCTGGGGGGTGAGAGCATTCATTCTTGACTCTCAATGCTACAGACCTTTAACTTTTTATTCCTGTTATATATGCTTTTGCCCATGAGCTCATGGGGCAGGGGCTCAAAGGCTGTCTGTACCACAGAGCTTCTACTGTGCTCAGAATCCTTCTTCCTTTCCATAACTCTCACCCAATGTGAGTCCTCCTTCTGCTCACTAACCTCAGGAAATATCTTGGTTCATCGTGTAAACCATCTTCTAAAGCTCCTATCCCACCAATTCTCTGCTCATTCCTGAACCCCAAGGTGGATATCACTTAGAAGTTTGGAAATTCTACTACAGAAGCTTCACCCCCGTGATTGCTTAGTTTCACCCTATCCTTTCTAATAGGAAAATCTGTCTGTGTCAGTGCTTTGCTTGGGTGGTCTCCCACCTGAACTCTGCCTGCATGGGAATGAAGCTGAATATGCGGGCCCATGGGAAGATGTACAGAGATTTCTGCCCGGGCAGAATCACCTGAGGCTTTTTAACATGCATCCAGGATGGAAAAGCCCTGGGCGAGGCAGAAAGGTTCTTCTGAGTTGAGTAAAAAAAAAGTATAGTTTTGAAAGAAAGGAATCTTTTAATGAATATAGCAGTTCATAGGGAAGGTTGAGTGCTGTGGGGCACTTGTAAGGTCCTTGAATTAGTTTCCCAGGACTAAGTATCACGTGTTTCTTTGGAAGACTCGAGGGAAGGGTCTGTCTCCAGGCTTCCCTCCTCACTTCTGGTAGTTTCTTGGCTTATGGCAGCATAACTTCGATCTTCACATGCGACCTCCCTGTGTGCATGTCTTTTGTAACAGCCCCAGTTATATTGGAAGAGGGGCACATCCTCCTCCATGATGGCCTCATCTTAACTAATTACATCCATAATGACCCTGTTTTCAAATAAGGTCACATCTGGCGTACTGGAGGTTAGGACTTCGGCATATGAATTTTGTGGGGGACACAATTAAATCCCTAGTAGTCCTTTTCCTGCTCTATTGGATGCAGAGCCAATTTAAAACAGAAGTCAGATGAAGATACAGCTCCTGCCATTGCTGGGACATAAGTACCATTTTCTCTGTTTGCTTTATGTAGACATGACCTAGATGCACTATCTAAACATTCTGAATTTCTGACATTCTTCTCCCAGACAGACTCAGCTCCTGAACAAAAGATAGGTCTTTAAGATATATTCGTTGTGCAACTCAGGGACTGTCTAAAGGTATCCAGCCTCACAGTGGTTGCTAAAAACAGGAGAAGGGCAACACAAAAACAATTAAAAAACAGAGTGTTACTTGTGTTATGTACTAACATTTGTGAACCAAATTGCATTAGGATAGACCCTTCTAACTCTGAACTGCAAAATCTGAGAAGGATTTTTGTGCTTGGATCAGCATCTATTTGGTCACAGTTATGATTTAGAATACAGGATGTTAATGGAGCTCCATGTTCTACTGCTTGAAAGGAACAAATCTCCCGTGCACAATTATTTCTTTTAAGTCACTTCTAGCTTAATGATCAGACTTGAAAATGAACAAGCCCTGCTGGTATTGACTGTGTTACAGCAAGAACTCAGGAGATGAAGGAATCTAGGACTGAATTTTTCAACTTGCCACAATCGACAAGGGGGAGAAGCCCATTTCTAGAGGTGGTTTTGAAAGAACATTTTTGCAATTCTGCTCTATTTCTACACATAAAGAGTCTGTGTATTCCAAGGTGGGGCTTTCTTATAATCACTTTGTACCATGTCCTGTCACTTGGAGAAGGAGAAGACCTTTCCTTAGTGGCTGTCTGTGGTGTGGAACAGAGAGCGGGCCAGGACCCGGGTGTTGTGCTGCGGCAGTTGTCCTCAGAGACAGGTGCATCATGGGATATAGCGACTACACTTCCATCCTATAGGAGGTGTGTGGGACTTTCCTTGACATTACATTGGTTCATATGATTAAATCCCTCTCGTGTTAGTTAAATCACCAGTGGGTGGAGGTTGTAACTTTAACTGTGGTCTCTCTAGCAGATTCCTTATGAAAGATAATGGTTTCTGGTTTGATGACAAATGTGTGGCATGCCATTATCTCCTGCTTTTCTTCTTATACAATTAAAAGTGTCATTTGAGAATTGTATTTTAGTTATTTCTACTTCTTATTTATAACATTGCCTAAAATCAGAATGCTTATTTGTTTTAGGTTTATTGCTATTAAACCTTCCTTTAACTTGAGGGAGGAAGATGGCACCATGAATTGTACTCTATAAAAAAAATTCATTAACAGACTGTGGAATATATATGTGGAAGGTGAGGAGAGAGGTAAGCAGACATTCTTCGATCTCCTTTTGAGTTTGTAGGTATTCTGAATGGTTTGATAACTATCTAGCTGAATTGCTGGGACCAGACGAAATTTAGGTCTCCTACTCCTCCGCCATCTTGCTCCTTCCTCTGTAAGCAGACATTCTTGTGTTCATCTTTCCTTCCCTCCTAAACTCCAGACCAGCAATAGGTTTCATTTCTCTACCTCCAAACGGGTCTGAAATCCTCCCATTTCCCTCTAACTACTCATCCCAGGCTAAGCCACCCTCAGTGCACACCAGGGCTACTGTGCTAGTGCTATCCACATCCCCTACACTTCCATTTTGTGTCCTTCAAAGCTTGTCTCCACCTGGAAACCAGGGTGATCTTTGAAAGCATAAATCTGTCACGGTGCTGCTCACCCTTTGACTGAACTCCAAACCCAGCCTGTGAAGTCTCAGACCAGCTCATCTGTTCCCATGACCCCATCCTCTCACCCAACACACTCCAGGCAAACTGCTCTCATTTTGGGGTCTTCAAACAGGCTGAAGACCCCTCTGTCTCAGGGTCTTCCCATACACTGCTCCTTCTGCCTGGTACACAATGCTCTCATCACCACTCCCTGCCAGCATGCTCACACACACGCACAAACACACACACTCTCACACACAGACTCAGATGGCACATGCACACGGCTGGCTCCTGGGCATCCTGCAGGTCTTGGCTTCAATGTCTCCCTTTCAAAGAAGCCTCCCAAGGCCCCCATGTCGGTTTTCCCTCTTGTCATTCTTTACCACTTCATTTTGTTCCTTTATCATATAACACCCTGATAGTTCTGCTGTGAATCTGCCTTATTCACTTACCTCTTCCTGCCCATTTTCTCCACAAGGTAGGCTTTGTGTCAGTGTTTTTCTTCAGTGCATACTGTGTTCTCAGCACATGCCTGACAAAGAATAAGCACTAAATATTTGTTGAATGGATAAATGAATAAGGAATGTAGAAGGCAGGGAGAGGGAAAGGAGGAAATTGAGAATAAGTGGGTTTCCCCCCTCATGATTTTAAAGGTGGAAGAAGCTCTCAAATTTCAAAAGAATTGTAGAGAATGCAGTGGGTAAATAGTTATTATATAAAACTATCTACTTGGGTCATTGCATGTAATTTGTCTAGAAATTTTATACTAAGCCCTGTGGTTTTTCTTTTTTAAGATTTATTTATTTATTTGAGAGAGAGAGAGTGCACGAGTGGGGGGAGGGAGAGAGAATCTGAAGCAGACCTCCTGCTGAGCATGGAGCTCAACACCAGGCTCCATCCCACGACCCTGAGATCATGACCTGAGCCAGAACCAAGAGTCAGACACTCAACCAACTGAACCACCCACATGCTCCAAGAACTTTTACAGATGGAATTATGACACAATAAAAACACTTTCCTCTAATTGTGAAAGAAAAGAAAGGAACTTAGAAAATGATTATTCTAGGTAAATCTCCAGTATTTTTTGTATCTCTAATAAGATATCAAGTCTGTATTATTATTCTTTGTGGCTTTCAAGACAGTCTGTGGTTTCCTGTGCTAGTAAATCTTATTTCTCATGGTGGTCCAACTATGCACCCTTAACTACATTTATTTATGAATTTTTGAGTGCCTACTATGTTCTAATACTATCCAGACTTTGGACTAATTTCCATATTTTTCCTTTGTTTATGTTACTTTTCCACACTGGGAAATTAGTTCCTATTATTTTCTTCTACTCACCCTTCAAAATCTAGCTCTGTCCCACTTTCTTCGGAAAGCCACTCCTATTTTAACTCAAGGGTGATTCCTCTATATTTGAAACTCCTGTTGCATTCATGGTTTTATAATGGCCATTTATGGATTAAAATTTATTTATATATGGTATTTTTCCCTCCACAGACAACAGCATTGGGGGCTGGAGTACATCTACTACCTCTCATGTATACATCATTCTGCCCAGGTGGGCACACAGTAGGTGCTCATTAATTATCAGGGGATTTATTAATTGACATAATTGCTGCTGTGAGTACATGGAGAGCATGCACACATAGGCTTATTTGCTGTGGTTGTGAACGAATGGAAACCAAGATATTATCCATAAATATATGAGCCAGAAGGGGTTGGTCAATAATGAAAGCTGAGACAAAAGAGAGCTCCCCCACCCCAGGTCAATGCTGTGACATCCAAATACCACCCAGAGAAGAGGAGACTTCATTTGTAATAAATCGACATTATGGCTTCACTGGCAGAGATATTCCTGTAGCCAGTGAGAGGGTCTTGACGCACCTTTCACCAGGAGATGCCTTTTAAGATCATCTCACTCCTGTGTTCTGCTTCCATGCTCTCCATGAAACCCTCTAATAACTTGGCTTCCCATATGCTCACTTCTCATTATATAATAATAAATAGGCATTTGGTCTCTGTGAACTTGATTAAGGCAAGTTTGCCTCTAAGGGGTGACAGAGCTAATTCCAACGTATTCAGTAAAATCAGGTTTCTTAACCTTCAAGCCGGATACCAGACCCTGGGGTGTGTGAATTCATCAAGGTAAATGTAACCTTGCGGGAACTTTCTGAGCTGCCAGCCATAACATTTGAAACATGAAAAAATGTCTCTGTATAGTAATTTAATGTGCCTCTTGTAATATTTTATTTGAATATAGGAAGGAGCATTCATTCCTTTGCACAGCCTGGCAGCAGTGGAGAAATCCTAATTGAGACTCCTTTCTAGGGGAGAAAGGGCAGTGTGTGTGTGTGTGTGTGTGTGTGTGTGCAAATTCTCCTACTTGTGCTACTATCTCCTGCTCTTTTTCTTTTAGGTTCGTTTTCCTGAGCTGCAAAATTTCCTTAAAGAGGAAAGTGGGAAGAACAAACAGATCCTCAATCCATGATGCATTTAGGCTTCTGTAGAATTCCCAAAGGTCAACTTACATTCATACAAGAATATGTCATCTATTCTTGAAATTCAGAAAAAATTTTTAAAATTACTTAGACTAAGTTTCCTGGGACAAAGTTATTAGCACACATATTAGGAGTATAAGGTGGCTCTGATAGATGAATTGCAGTCAACATTAGCAAAAAAGATTCTACAGCTATCATTTCTTGAATAATTATTTGCCCTTACTTCTATTGCTGCCACCCAACCAAATCCAGTACAGGGAGGAGCCTCAGCAGAAGCTCCAGAAAGTACATATTCGAGAACTATTATGGTGTATTGGACAAAAATTAAAGTGAGATTGGTAGTAATTTGCTTCTTTAGTTTTGCAAGGAATTTTTGAAAGAAGCATACATTTTACCATCACGTATGCTGTTTAACTTTCTTCTCGATTTAGAGAAGAAATTTTATAATATCAGTGATACTCCTTTTCCTTACTGAATTAAAAAAGCTAGAATTCAAAACCTCACATTCAACAAAAACAGAATGATTGTCTCATTAAATAATTGGTGAGAAACTTCTGTTTCCAAGAAACAGGGTACTTCAGATGCCAGCCTATCTAAAGAAAGATCAGTGATTCTGAAACATTTAACCTATTAATATGTTTTCCTGTGTCTCTGTGAGTTGGTAATATGGTTGAGAAATAATTGTCATGTCCTATTGCATAGTATTATTTCAATAATCTCTGAGAATGAGATATTAATTTTTAAAAAGATTTTATTTATTTATTTATTTGAGAGAGAGAGAAAGAACACAAGCATGAGCAGGGGGAGGGGCAGAGGAACAAGCAGACTCCCTGCCGAGCATGGAGCCCTGTTCAGGGCTTGATCCCAGGACCCTGAGATCATGATCTAAGCTGAAATCAAGAGTTGGCCACTCAACCGACTGAGCCACCCAGGCACACTGGGATACTAAATTTTTTAGATCAAAATTAATTTAAATACACTTGAATTTTAAGAAGATATATAGGGTATGAAGAAAGAAAGGTGTGGGTGAGTCCTGCCACCAGAGGAGTACAAATCATATCAAAGCCCATGCTTTTATTTGCAGTGTTGGCCATCTTATACTATTTCTGTTTATGTGTTATTTCATGTAAGCATAAGAATAACTATAAACATAAATAACTGTTCCTTAGATAAGCAAAGAACACACATTAAGGTGCTTAAAATATCTTTGAGTAGCCTCTGTGATGAGGCAGAGTGAGCCAAGTGAAGAGCAAGAGCTTCTGATGAGTGTGGAGTTTCATGGACAAAGGGCAGGCATCTTTGGCAAGGCGTGAAGTGGCTTTCCAGAGGTCATAGATTTGGATTTCTCCAGTAGATAGTCTTCAAGTTGTTGCAAATACAGGTAAGTAAACCAACTTATTCTGAAAAGAAAGTATGAACATAAAAAATATTTTTAGGGAGATACTATTAAATCTTGAGAGAGAAACAGCAAAGTTCTAATATTTGTTATTTCTTCTCAAAAGGAAGGTTAACATGGCCTAATTTTGAGTCTCCATTGGGTGAGTACAAGCGCAAGACAGGTTGTGTGAGGCCCCTGCTTTGCAAAGGGTGTGAGAGGTGGAAGGTGACATGAAGTGAGGCAAATTGAGGGAGGTCACGTGGGCCAGTCCAGGGACTGTTGTGAATGGGGAGAATGAATGGTTAAAATAATCATGTCCAGATTTGATCTGTACCAATGTTGGTCTCTAAAAAGATCTGATCCTGGCATGGGATATGACAGTGGGTGCTTCGGGGACTTGGGAAGAGTCAGTTGTGTGTGTGTATCAGCATGGGATGGATCCATACAATTATTAGGATCCCTGCCCAAGGAGTAAATGTGAGAGGACTCAATGACTCTACAGGAACCCAGGGTCAAAGTCAAGCTGACTGGAGTTTAGGATAAGCTGCCCTAAGAATTTAGGCAGAACCCTTGTCCGATGGAGTTGGACAAAGAGCAAAGTTACCTGGTGGCCAACATGCAATGCGCAGACAGATGACCCATGCTCATCCCAGGCTCCTGGGGTGCTGCATTCAGTAGCAGTGAGAGTAGTTTTAGATGACACCAGCTGGTAGATCAAAGCCTACTGATTTCCAAGTCACTTTTGTTAAAATTGATTTAGAAATTTGATGACTGAATGAGGGGAGGGGTTAAACTGGCACAGGGTCCAGAGTGGGCAAGAATAAATATTGAATATAACAGATTCCTTCTACTCTGATCAAGAAACCAAATATCAAAGCTAATCATCTGACACCTAAGAAAGTATATATGTTAAGACAAGTCGAGACGAGGTTGTTTTGTTTTGTGTTTTTGAGCTTGAAGACTTTGCTCTGCAGAATCTGTCTTCACAAGGACAGACCGGGCATCAAGCTCTGAAGTAATCAAGGAGGTGTATGCAAAACAAAGAGAGTGACCTAAGTCCTTGTATTTGATGCTTTCCTTGTGACAGAGCTTAACAGACAGTGTGCTTCCTATGAAATGTTTTGTTCCAAACAGAAATACCCAGCTTGATAACTTACCCCAATCACTTGACTTGGCTCTGAACAAAATTGTGGGTATACAACCTAGAAGTTATCTGCCATCATCCTAGCCTTTGAAACGCAAATAAAATAGATTTGTCTCCACTCCCCAAGTCCTTAGACATCCAGTGTCCTTGAAATCTTTTTGAGTCTTTTGAAGTCTTTTGTTATGTTTTGTTTCTGTTTTTTATTTGTTTGTTTCTTTTGAAGATGAAGAAGGAGGAAGTTATTTTATATGGTGTCTACTGGGTCTGAGCTTTACTTCCCTGAACTATTTCAGCCTCTGAATGATCATGCCATATTTTGCATGCTCTTTTTGTTCAGCCTTATGCACACATCACTCTCATTCCATCTCTCTAAACTACAACAAAGACAAAACTATAATAGGCAGCACAATTTTAATGACTTTTTATAGCAACGAGGGTGGTTGTATTTATTTTACACTGCTACCTCTAGACACATTAGGATAGATCATTAGCCCTCGTCTTAGAAGTCTCCACGCATTTTGTCACCAAGAATTTCTCCCTGACCAGTTTCTCTAGCTTCCGACATTTCACCATGTTCCTCAGTGCTGTCTCTTTCCCCTCATCTCCCCCCACTCCTCCCTTTCCTCTCTACATTCCTACTAATTTTTTTTATTCAGAGATTAGCTTTCTCTGTGTTTTGCTGATTCCTTCTAAAATAGTGCTTTTCAACTTGCAGGTTGTGACCAGTTAGCAGGCTGAGAAATTCATTCCGTAAGTTGAAACAAGCATTTTAAGAGAACAAAACAGAATCAAAGAGAACATATCCAAGTGCCTTGCCCGTGGTAAAGTGGAATTTTGCCGCAGATTCCATCATGTTGTGAAACATGTTTAATTCCACTGTGGTGGGCCACGCAGTACCATTTTCTGTCCACCCACAAGTGTTCTATCGAGGTATTCCTCAGCAAATGACACTTTTTTCTGCTATATATGTTCTTAAAAATCAAATAAACTGCTCGTAGAAAGTTGTGCGCCATCATGGCTGCTGTCAAAAAAAAAAAAAAAACGTGGCACCAAAACCTTGAAAAGCTTTCCAGGGGGACGTTTCGAAAATGTTCGCACGGCAGAAGCAAAGCCTCCTGTGATGACACCTTTCTTGGCAACAGTCCTTATTTAGATGTATGCTGAGCTTTGTTTAGGAAAAAATCCGGACCAATCATCACTATTGATACTATTTCTTTGTTGCTAAGCGCATTTAAGAGGGAGTGAAGCATCTGGTCAAGGGGACCAAGGCGGATGACCTAACTCTTCCCATTCAGGGGTTCCTCACCTAGCTACTGGGGTCAATACTGACCAACCTGTACCTGCCACGTCAGGGTGCTGAGAAAAGTATGTGTGTGTTTGCATGGGAGTGGCAAAGTGGGTGACGGGTGATTAGGGCAAAAGATACCTGTTCTATAAGCAACAAAAACTGAGATAAGTGATTTTTTCCCCTCTCTTTTGATCATAGACCAAGAATTTTCATGTAAAATAATGACATCTTGGGAATGGTAGCCCTGTCTGCCATCCATTTTTAGAAGATCAATATCCCTAGAATTCACAAAATTTATTTCCCCAAGAACTAAAACTTTCTTCAAACAAATTCACAAAAGTAATTGGAGAATACTTCATAAAGTACACATAGGTGTCACAGAAAGAAGTCTTTATCTATGGCAATGATGGAAACATTCGGTTTTTCCTGGCTGAGTGGGACTACGTGATTGACGGGCCCTGGACACTCCAGGGCAAGGAAGTCTGACTCTCAGACTCATGGTGCTTTAAAATTTCTTTATGTTACAATCTAGTGTTCTGATACACAGGGAAAACCAGTTCTTCGTAGCTCTATTTCTCTTGGGGGGCAGGGGTACTTTGTTGTAGAAGAGGTAAATTATTACATATGACATTCTTTTAGAAGATTATTTCTCAACCATAAAGTATTCAGAACTATTTGTAAAGCCTATCGATAGTCTGATACCAGTACTGCATTTATATTAAAATCCATGATGCTAAGGAAGGGGAACTTTGACCAAGATGGATCATAAAGCTTCAGAGCCTAGCCCATTCATCGCCTATCCGTGGTTATTTTCAGTTCACTGACCAAAAATCTTTATGAAAGTTTGATTACAAACAGTTACTGTCTATAACCAACTCCATTTATAGTAAATGCTATTTTAATACATAACAATAGACGTGTCTACTTTAGACAGATGATACGGAATTTTCAGTGTCAGCAGCAACAATGAAGTTATTTTTCACTTACTAGAATGCAAGGCAGCACTTATTCCTTTTTATTTTTCTTGAAAGAGTACCATATGTCATTTTTCTCTCTGAGGAAATTGGTGGTGTTACTGGAGCACGCTTGGTCATTTTATGAGTTGTATATCATCTGCCCTACAGTGAAATTTAATCCATCATTAAGAAATAATGGTCTTCACTTCGGTTAAAATGTAGGAGAACATGTTAATCAACTGTAATCCTCATACATTGCTAGGGGATTCTAAAATAGTACAACCACTTTGGAAAGAGTTTGTTTCTTATAAAATTAAATAAACATCTACCCTATAACCTATCAATTCTCCTCCTAGGTAATTTCCCAAGGGATGTGAAATATATATATAAATATTTCTACATGTATAAATATGTAGAAAAAGATTTTTACAAGAATATTTATTTCTGCCTTATTCTTTTCTTTCTTAATTTTTTTTTTAAGTCAAGGCGATTTGGTGCTGACTGGCTGTGTGTTTTGTTGGGCTCTTAAATCTATCCTTTCTGGCAGCACAAGAACTAGGATGCTGGACCTTGGATGGGGGCCAAGTGGAGAGCTGGGGGGAGAGGGGAGTTTCAGAGCTTGGGTGCCAGAGAAGATGTAATATGCTTAGCACTGGGTTACTCACATTATTATGGTATAGCTGGGGCTGTCCTGAAAGTGGCACACCAGAAGATGATTTAAAATATTTAGTGAGCTCTTCCTTATCTTGCTGAATGCTCCTTGCTCTTATCCATATATTGATCACATCACCTATCACTAGGAGGTGTGATGGTAACCCAGACTTCTGAGAGAATATGCAGCTGTGCTCTAATCCTGGTAGGGAGTATAAAATTTTTATTGAAATTTGTGGATAGTTTGAAACTGTTTTATAAACAGAAGAGCTTTTGGCTTTCTGTGCTTTGGCCAGTACTCATGTAATTGGAATCCTGTATGTGAGAGAGAAAAAAGGTCAGGCAAATCCTATGGTAGGAAGAATGATGTAAGCAAAGGTGGAATCTGGGTAAATCTATTTTATTCTTAATAGCCCCAAACTAGAAACAACCTAAATGTCCACTAACAGATAAATTCTACTCAACAATAAAAAGGAATAAACTATTGATACACATAGTAACATGCATGGATCTCAAAAAAAAAAAAAAAAAAAACTAGGCTGGGTGGAAGAGTCAGATACAAAAGAGTACATACTAAGTTATTTGTTTATATGAAGCTCTAGACCAGTCACACATCAGCTATGGTGATGGAAAATCAGGTCCTTGGTCACCTGAGTTGGGTTTTTGGCTAGAAAGGGGCATGAAGGAACTTCGGAGAGATGGAAATATTCTGTATGCTGATGGGGGGTTATTTATGTAGGGATACACATTAGTCAAAATACATCAAAGTGTATACTTAAAATCTGTTTATTGGATTATATATGAGTGGCACCTTAATAAAGTTGATAAAAAAAGAAACACTGTATCCAGAATATTTGAGACATACACAATCATTTATTTATTGAATACCTACTACATTCCAGAAAGCTGAGGATATATTAATGAATAAAACTAACAAGGATTTACCTTCATGAAACTTACATTCTAGAGGATGATTACGGACAATAAAAGAATAAACAATAAATGTATAACATGCCAGGACATATTGCCTAACCCTGGAGGTTGGTTATGACAGTTCTCACTCACTATGCTCCTGCAGATGGATGGTTTTCTTTTTTTTTTTTTAAAGATTTTATTTATTTATTTGAGAGAGAGCACATGAGAGGGGGGAGGGTCAGAGGGAGAAGCAGACTCCCTGTAGAGCAGGGAGCCCGATGCGGGACTCGATCCCGGGACTCCAGGATCATGACCTGAGCCGAAGGCAGTCGCTTAACCAACTGAGCCACCCAGGCGCCCCAGATGGATGGTTTTCTACATCTACACCTGAGACTGTTCTCTGACCCCAAATGCCAGAGAGTTAAAGACTGAGGAGCAATGGTCCATATGGACATATGGACAGGAGTAGGTCTTATGTGTGTGTGTGTGTGTGTGTGTATCTCAGTTTCCTTACCCTTCTCATGTGTACTTCATGTAATTTCCCATGGGCAGTGAACCCCAGTTGCTCACAGAGGTAATTGATCCATTGACATATTCTTTAGTGGTCCTTCTTTCTTCTCTCTCTGATTCCCTCATTCCCTTATCATGCCTCTGAGATCACCTCTGAAATAAATTTTATGCAACCAAATACTTTTCTCAAGGTTTGGTTTTAAGAGGTTTGCTAAAACCCTGTTTAAGGCTACTTAAAGTTTTCTAAAACCCTGGGAAGGAGGAGTAGAGAATGCTGAGGATGGCAGAGTGGAGGAAGGGGGTATTTGACATAATATGGTCATAAAAGGCCTATCTGAGAAGATGACACTTAAGTGGGGGTAAGGTCTAGGGTGGATACACATTTGGAGGCTGTCAGGATTTGGATGATGTTTGAAGCCATGGAACTAGAAAGAATCACCCAGAGAGTGAGTGTGGGCTTATGGGCTGAGCTCTGAGCACTCCAGTGTTTACCAGTTGGGAAGTTAAAGAGGACATAGAAGAGGTTAATAGAAGCATCCAGTAAGATAGGAGGAAAACCAAGAGAGAATGATGTTTCAGAAGCTGAGCAAAGAAAGTATTTCAAGAACGGGGGAGTGACAAACTAGGTAAAGTGTTAATTATTTCAAGACAGATAAGGACAGGGATTGACCATTGGCTTTCACAATATGGAGGTCATCATTGGTGACCTTGGCAAGAGTTGTTTCACTGACAAGAGTTGTTTCAATTTCACTCATTAGATGGAGTAAGAGCAAAGGAGAATGGGAAGATACAAAGTAGAAAATATTAAGATGATATTCTCTGTAAAGTATTGCTCAGAAATGGGGCAGTAGTTGGAAGGTAAATGATGGTTGAAGGGATAGTTTGTTTCCTAAAAATACAGGTAGTATAGCATTTACAGTTGCTGAAGGGAATGAGAGAACAGGGAGGGAAAAAAATGAAGGATACAGGAGAGATGGGGGACAGCAGCTAAAAGTATGTCCTGGAGTAGGCAAGAGAGGATGGAATCCAATTGTTTTAGCAGAGAGGTTAACCTGGATTAGGGCAGGGACCTCTGATCATTAGCAACATTAGTAACAGGAGGGAGGAATTACAGTCTGGTTATAGATGTCATGCATTAGTAGATGTAGTGGTGGAAGTCTGGAAGTTCTCTTCCAATTAATTATTTCTCAGCAAGATAGGTGTCAAGTCATCAGCTAAAATTAAAGAGGAAAGGAGCTTTGGAGATTTGAGGAGAGATGAGAAGCTGTGTCATGGACATCTAAGAGTGGTAGAAGGAACTGATCAGGCGAATGTGTAAGTTTGTGGTGGCACCAAAACCTACTTGAAACCAGTGGTCATGACTTTGACTTCAGACCAGTTAGCATGATTTTGTGTTTTTCTTCACCAATGGGTGCAGTAGGCATGGATTAGGCAGAGAATTAGGTTTAACCAAGATTGGGGTTTTGCTGAGGAAGTAAAATTCAGGGAAAGGGGAGCAAAGTAACAGAGCTGTATGCAAGGATTATAATAACGGACCGTGGACACAAGGCTTGGATGCAGTGCAAAGGTGAAAGTGTCACTGGATTGTATGACATGTTGGGGTTGAAGAATTGTTGAAGTTGGATAATCAGAGGGAATAAACTAGAAAAAAAGTGGGGTCAGAAAGTGCGATGTTTCAGGGCACCTGGATGGCTCAGTCTGTTGAGCGTCCAACTCTTGGTTTCAGCACAGATGATAATCTCATGGGTGGTGAGATCGAGCCCTGCATGGGGTTCCATGCCCAGTGAAGAGTCTGCTTGAAGATTCTCTCCCTCTGCCCCTCCCTCCACTCATGCACACTCTCTAAAATAAATAAATCTTTTAAAACAAACAAACTAACAAGAAAGTGTGATGCTTCAAGTTGATATATTGGAAGGCTTGGGTTACTGAGAGTGACACAGTGGGGTAAGACCATGGAAATGACCACATGAGTGAGGTTGAGGATAAGAGAAAAGGGGTTCAGGGAGTTGAGATCCAGGGTATTGAAAGAGCACCTACATGGATATTAATATCACCAAGAGTTATAATGGCATTGAAGACAGTAGCAATGAGTAAGGAGCTAAACCTTTAAAGAACAAGGGGTGTGATCAAGAGGTGACAGATGATAGAAAGTGAACAGATAAACTACCTGGGGGTCTGCAGCTTCTTGAACTCACCAGGCACACTTTTGCCTTAAGATCTTTGTTCTTTCCATTTCTTTTTAGCATTATTTCCTTCTTCACCTCCTTTAGGTCTTTGCTCATGTTTGATTTTCTCAGTAAGATCATTTCTGATTATCCTATAAAGGTCAACCTCCCTACCCACCCTAATATGTCATTTTCCTACTTCCAACAAATAACATACTATATATTTCACTTACTTTATTTTGTATGTTTCCCCTTTACTAGACTCCAAACAGCAGGACTATTTTACTCTAATTTACTGCTAAATCCCTAATGCCCAAGACAGTGTCTGACACATGGTACCTGCTCAAGAAATATTTGCTGATACTCTGATGACATGAGCTTCAGAATCTTGGGGCTGTAGAGAGGATAGAGGGACAAAGGTCTGGAAACAGCAGTGATGAGCAAGAAAGACATCTACCTCAACTCCAGGCTGAGAGATTCTATAGGTGTAGAAGAAATAGAAGTCTCTTGAGTAGAAGTCACTTAAGAGGGCTCCAGGACACATCATTCAATGGTTTTCACTGGACCAGGTTTCAGACCAAAGGTTGAAAGGAATGCTCCAAGCACAGCTGAGGATTTAGCTGATTTTGCCGTGAGTTACAGAGGGTCCTGGGGAGAAGTTTCAAGAGACAGAGATGGGTGGCAGCTAGTGGGGGATAGACTTGTACAGAAAGAAGTGGGCATCAGTGTGAGTGAGGTAAACCAGGTGGGGCTCTTCCTGATAGTCTTTTAGGAGATGGTGGTAGCAAAGTTTTGAGGATTTGGGTTTAGGAGATATCAGTGTTACCAGGATCACACAGGTTTCCAGAACTCTCTGTAGGTATGAGTAACATTGTAAGAAAGACACACAGAGGCCAGGTATCCCCAACATCTAGCACATGTGATTGATGTATAATAAATATTTGTTGGCTGAAATAATGGAGGAAAAATTAGTGCTGAAATTAAATAGTTAATTCTGAAGAGGGGAAAAACATAGAGTAATTCTTTAACTCCTAAGGAGTCACTAATGAGAGAGTATGCTATGTAAATTCACAGAGGAAATGACAAAGAAATAAATGTAGGACGCAGCCTTGGCCCTTGAACACTTCGGAGTTAAACAGTTATAGAAGTCTGCATTGTTTTAATGAAGTACAAAAAAAAAAAAATAACGTAAACAAATGCTCTTCTAGTTTTAACAGGAAAGACGGCACATTTGACTAATTGAGTCAGGAATGTAAACTACTTTGCATACAGAGGCACAGGAGACAACTGGTTTGTGGATGATGATGATCAAAGATGACCTTCATATTGTTCTTGTCTGGACCAATTAATTGTATGGAATCCTGGGAGATTTATTTCCTCCTCATGGTTCAGTTTGTTTTTTCTTAAAAACAGGGTTTAGAGTTTCTGAGTTATTAGATGAGAAGTACTAAAAGATTGCCAAAACCAATTTTGGTTGGCTTTTTGAATGAATTGGAGTTTGCTTCGCAGAGAAAGGCCATGAGCAAAGGAGCAGAAAGCCTAGCTCCTGTTACACCTAGGAGTTAGTGTGGGCTCAGGGACACCTGTGCAGTGGAAAGAGCAGCCTAAATGTCCCTTGGGTGGTAAAAACCAGGCTTCCAGCCCCTGGGGAATCAATTTACTTGTTTATTTCACCTGGTTGAAGGCATGAGGAAGTCATTTGTAAATGTGTCTCTAAGCTGCTAAATTTTTAAATATCAATTTTAAAGGCTCGGAAGGGGAAAAAAGCAAAGGCCTTCGAAGAATTCCAATCTGGAGAATAATTTGCCTACTATTTCAAAGTTATCTTAGCCATTTTGGTAGCATATTCAGAGTAAATAGGTCACTCACCTCTCCTTAAAGCTCAGTACTACTACAAAGTGTGTGTGTACTACCATGACCCATCTGGAGGCAATTTTCACGATGGCAGGTGTTGCAGAAAACCTGAAGTCATAGCCTGTGCCTCTATGGCAGTAGTTCTCAAAGTGTGTTCCAGGGGCTAATTGGAAAGGGAAGTAACAAGACCCAAACATGGAACCATGAGGTCAAACAATGTTCATAATTATACTATGATCTTCCCTTTTTTCATTCTCCTTCTTTTTAAGAGTGAATACAGTAGAATTGTCCAGAGACTACATGTCACATTAAAAAGACATTATTTATGTTCACATGTGATGAATTCATTATTCTCATTTTAAAAATAAACTAATAAATACTAAAATTCTCCCTTTAAATTTCAAATGTTACACATATTGATAGATAACCTAACCCTCATACACAAAAGCACTTTGGAGGCTCTCAATAATTTTTAAAAGCATAAAGGGGTTCTGAGGTCAAAAACATTGAGAACTATGGCTTTATGGTTAGCTGGAATTCATTGACAACTATGGGACTCAGCCTTTCCCTATGAAAAAATATACCTAAAAGCTCTTGTGTCGCCCAGTTGGCTAAATGACAAAATCTGAGGCCAAAGTCCAGCTCTAGGATCAGAAGACACAAGACTTCGCTTGTGCTGCTTCTCCTGGTTGATCTGGGCTTCAGGCCATTGTTGTACCTGAACCCACAAAAGGCCCTACCTGAAGATGCATTTGTCCTCCCCACCTGAGCTCCAGCAAGCCCTGGGCCTTTTCCTGTTGCTTACAGAAAACTGTGGTCCTGGCCAGATGCCTTCAACCGATAGAGACTTTACCAATCATGGGTAAAGAGAGAAGAGAACCAGGTTTGGGGATAGAGATAACTAGGGAGATGAGGGAAGTCCTAGACTCCTGTGGCCCTACTGTGTCTAGACCTGCCTACTCTCTTTCTGCCTTAGACATCATGAGGCCTTCTGAGAGCCTAATTTGTCTCTAGGGTATATGCTTTGCAGATAGGTTAAGATAGGTATTTGTCAATGAATAACATGTCCTCATACATGTCTTTTCACTGAGCTAGACTATCTGCCAAATGCCTCTTTAATTGGGACCCCAACCTTCTGGGTCTACTACCTCTACACAATGTGAGCTACTCACCCATCATGCACTCATTCGAAAGTTCTTTGCTGTTTAGTTGACTTGCAGTTGGTGAAATAAGCTTTTTTTTTTTGGTGGTGGTGGTAGAGTTCAGAAAGATCATTCCTTTTAAACTGATTTTTTTCTCCCAGAATTTAATTATATATTTTTTCAAATATACAGTAAGACTGAAAAAAGTTTACAGTGAACCCCCATTTTTCTACAGCCTAGATTGTACCACTATCTTATTTGATTTATTGCTAATCTATCCATCTACCCATCCCTCTATCCAGCTGTTAAATGTAATTTTTAATTTTAACTTTAACAAACAACTCTACAAAAATGAATTGAAAGATCTTTTTAGCAAAGAGAATTTCCATGTGGGAAATCAAATCTAACCTAGTAAATATTTATCTGAATGACCTAAACCTTCAGAAGCAAAATGTTATCAAGGCACACTGTTTGGAAATGTGGTTCAAGGATGGTATGCTTTAGCATGAGCACTCTGTTTTCCTTTTCTTGGTTCATAGTGAGGATCTGTGCCTTTACTATTTTTGTTTTGTTTTTTTTTTTTCTGGAAACTTCTCAGATGTCTTAAACTATGGAACCAATACTAAGAAGTTATTAGGCCAGCTGAATGAGATTTAGGCAAGAGGTGAGCCATTGGATTTTCCTGAAGAAAAAAATGGACTCTTTAAAACCTTTAAAAAAGGTACGGATCTGAACTTTGGTTCTTCAATAGGAATTAAGTTTATAAGAAAAAATAATTTTCTACTATTCTTCCCTTAAGGTTTGGGAAAATCTAAAGTTGCAGGGAATAATTGGAGCCTATTCATCCCATTAAAGTGTATCTTCTCTTAATATTTCAATTCCCTCAGGACTCTGGTTACAGTAATTGTTTTTTTGAAATATCTCCCAGTGTTTAAGTTTTGCTATCTTTCCCTGCTTGTACACAAGTAGCTCATGATTTTTCTATAATTAAAAAAAAAGTTAAGAGTGTGGAGGCTATTTTATGACATCTGTTTCAAATTTATTTTTCTTTATTTTGCAATTATTCTTGGAGTTTTTTATCTATCTTTTGAAGAAACAGTAACTGTGCTTGACATTAACTAGGCTGGTTAAAAGACTTTATATACAAAAATTAACTTCCCTTGAACTTTTATAGGCTGTAAATTTCAGTTTTCATGGTTCCTCCATATAGTTTTCCTCTACACTTTCATTAACAGTTTTGTCTTCTTTTAAAACTTAAAAAAATGAGGTAAAAACCAAAAGAGATAGTAACCAGGACGGAACATCAAGTCCTCCACTGCCTGTTGGAATGGGACCTCCTCCCACATCTTGGATCTCACTTTTGGATTTTGCACTATTACATTTCCATCTGGGCCATGACAACTTGACGGACTCACACCATTTTCTTCATTTCATTGACATAATTTCAGGTGCCAGTGGTCATTGGATCCCTTAACGTATTGTATTTTTATATTCATTTTTTGCATGAGACAAGCCGAAGTTCATTTTTTATTATTCCATTTCCTAGAAAAGTTGTTTAAATGGAAATAAGAACTATTCATCCTTCAATAATTGTGACTAGGAAGTCATATCAGCAAGAAAGTACTTCCCCACCTAACGTACTGATTTCAAGATTCCATTCATGTTAAACTGAGCTTACTGGATAGAAGAGGTGATTTCAATCTCTTTCCCTTGTTCGGAAACCTCATATTTCTAAATAAACTGGATCTGGCAAACACTTAAACAGGGAAGTCACAAGGTATTCCTTTAGGTGGCTTTGTTGTTAAACCTAACCTATAAAGCAAGAGAATATAAATTGCCAGAAGACATGAAAATTTAACTATATAATAAATATAAAATATATATTCAGTCGATGTGTCTTAAAAATAAGAGAGCACTTTACCAATGTCTCCATTTAAAAAAAAAACCACCATGGATCTGGCTTTCTGATTCTTTCCTCCAAACTGATAAACGACCCTTGTTGTTGAGAGAAGTGATTACCATCAGGCCACAGGATATGAGAATTCTCTGACCAGCTCTGATCTCCAAGTAAGCAACCTCTTGTTGGTCATTTAATAATCTCTATCTGCCACGTTATTGGTCATTTACAAAGCAGGATGTTTTATGATATTATTTGCTGAAAAACGAATGCCATTCCTTCTTAAGGGAGCAGCATAAGAGAGAAACTCACTGGACTTTGAGTGAGGACACCAGAGGAACATTTCATTCTGGTGTGGTGTGTAATGGCGGTGCTGGTTCTCCATTGGATGATTCTGGCCATGGCAGCTTCTCAAGGTTTAGCTGAAGTAGGTAGAGCATGGGGCGTGGCTCTTGGGTCTGTTGAGGTTGTACTGTGAAGGAGAAGTAGATGTTCCCTGTCTAACTTCTGTAGTCCTCAGTGGCTAAAAGACTAAAAATCTTCTATTTTTTGTCTTTTCAAAATGTCTTGGTTTATACACACCACTCAATCTGGGTTTTTGATTAACACATTTAATAAAGAGACCATCTTCTCTGTTGACATCAACCATTGTCCCTTTGAAAACACAAAAAAGCACCTGTCTATGTTTCCTTTAGCTAGACCTGGTGACTATCGGATTAGACGTATTTCCACAAGCATTTCTAGATGCCATGTGTCTATGACCTCCGAGGTAAGCAGCCATTGTTTTTCTGTGGTATTTCTAAAGTTGATTTGATTATGTGGTTGATGGAATATAAAGAGAAGTTTCTCTTTACCCAGTTAATCTACACAAATTGGATTAAAAAGACAGCTAAAAACTTTTAAGAATATATATTTCAGCTCATGGTAGAGATAGCAGTAGAAGGCATGGAGGCTGAAAAAGGAAAGTTTTTAATAAGTTTTCAACTTTAATTTTATGTCTGGATCAAATGTCCAGCTGAAAAAGTCCTGAGATAATGGCTTCTCCTTATAAGTATACTGTTTGTCCACAGGAATCCCCATCTGACAAATTTATCCCTGTCAATTCCAGAAGCTGAATTTCCAGCCTATTTGAAACTGAGCTTGAATGTCTTGATTATAAGTGATTTATTGATGAAATCACAAGTGTTAGCTTTTGCAAGAAAGGGATCTATTGTGTGCATATGGAGAAATGTTTCATTCTGGTGTGGCCTGTAGTCGCTGCTTTGGTTTTTCATTGGATGATTCTTGTCGTAATGGCTTCACAAGTTTTAGCTGTGAAGGTAGAGAGTGAGGCTGTTGAAGATAAGGTTTGTTGAGTTTATCCTAAAGAGTTGGCATAGAGGCTCCCCTCACGTGAACAGCTGAAGAAGTAGTAGAGTTTGGGGCTTCTAAAGAGCACTAATGATGGCCACAGTAGGGAGACATATTATATAAGGGGAAGGGAGCCTATGTTATTGAGATTTTTAAAAAAATACTTAAACAATCAAGTGCTTTGTGTGCTATTTTCCAGAATTTTTAATATACAAAACTAAGAAAAATAAGCAGTCATTCCCTACCTTTTCAGAAAAGCACATGACTAAGAAGAAAATGTATCTGATGGGCAGGTTGGGGAGCTTTTCTGGTGTTCCTGCTGGGCATGTCAGCTTCTTTGTTATTTGAGGGGGTACTTTGTGCTGGTGTGTGCCATCCTTTCTTATTTTGGCACTTGACAAAAGAGATAACCTGGCACAAGTTCCTTGGAAACAACATTAACTGTGGATTTGTAGCATGTGTCAATAAAAGTATCTTCATTTTCAAACATTGGCCTAAAATCACTTTCTTGAATCTGAAAGTTGAAATCTTTCCAGACTGCATGCTTTAGCTGAGTAAGCAAGAGTGAAGAAATAGGCATCCAGCCAAAGGTGCTGTTATGGATAATGAGCAGAAAGTGTTCTGTTGCTGGGACAAGGGGGCATGCATTCCATTCCTAGAATTGCCCTTAGGGATTTGAGTGTATGTGGTTGTGTGGGTGGGGGGAGAAGGGTGAAGAGATGTGAGAGGATAGTCAGGGAAGAAGAAAAGAAAAGCGTCGTGAATACAAATTCGACCTTCTTTTGTGGGAAGAGCTGGTAAATGATGGATGCCATGTATGGACCATTCTGAGCAGCCAGTAGAATTTTTTTTTTTTTTTAATGTCATAGCAGTGACTCAAATGTATTATTCTCTACTTGAGCAAAGATATCCAAGAAACTCAGTGGAGGGGCTAAGAGACAGACCATTTCTGAGGAAAATAAACAGGTAAGAAGGCAATTTAATGAGCTTCTTTGCATGAGGTAAGGAAGGTAAGTGGTTAAGTGAAAGAAAAGAGTTCAGTCAGCTAGTATGCCTCATTTGAAAAAAAGTTTCCAGTTCTCAAAAATCTCACATTGGAAGGTGAAGTAAAGGACATCTGAACGCTGTTCAATTCAGCACTGAGGTTTCAATAAGGACTAGGAACCTGTCATTTTAATCTGCATGGTGTTCTCTGTTCTTTTCTATAATTATATTGTTCTTCAAAGAGGAAGCCAAGTAGGCTGGGGAGATTTCTATGAGAAAGAAAACCTGAACAATCTCCACAGGGATGAATCACTTACAATGAAACAACTCTTGATCATGATTTTCAGATCATTTCACTCCATCACAGAATATTCCCTTAAGAGGTGACATGAGGTATTGAAGTGGTTCCCTTGAGGTGGTATGACTCCCCTCCCAAGAGGTGACTTGTGTATAGGGGGCTGGGGAGGAGCTGAGAGCTGAGGTGGGAAGTAAAAGGAAGCAGAGTTCAAAGGTGGGGAGTGGTTTCCCCAAAGGGGCTTCTCTAGGATCTCAGATGAGGGAATTCTTGAGGATCAAGCAAGTAACTTCTGAGGGTGAATATGCATTCTTAGAGCTTCCCGGGGGAAGGGCGTGAGGTGAGGAAAGTCAAGGGTGAAACAGGGTTCCAGGTCCCATTCATAACCACGGTAACTCCACCCGACTCTGCTTAATATTGAACCTCTCTATGGTTCCACACACCAAAGGGTTGAGAAGTATGGTTGACACCATGGCGTACTGCCTAATCCTTAAGGGTCTCAGCACTCTTTGTCTCAGCTGCCATGGGTGTTGGTCAATGACCACTCACAGCTTAGTCCCTCTCTAGGTGCCCATTCCTGGGATCACCCATTTCTAATGACAAAGAACCAACCCCAGCCTCAATTCAGAAGATCAGAGAAGGGCCAGCCCAGCAGCAGAGAGCTCCCTGGGGGCCGGGCTGTGGTCTGTGTGACAACTGCTCACAGCTCACCTTCTTCCTCTGCCTGCTGCTGCTGCCCTCACCCCCTTATAGGTGTTACTCCTGAGACTACCTATGTCCGTGGTATACCAGCTGTACACACATCTCCAGCTTTGAAACTCTGTTTCCCAGATAACCTGGCTAAAGAAAAGCAGCTAAAAGACATGTGAAAATGACCAGATAAAATGGTTGCTGGAGCTTTTTGACTCTGGGTATGTATGTTCATCCAATAAATATTTCATAAGAACCTACTATGTGTTAAGAGTTACATCATTTGATAACTCTGTGGCTGGAGACATCAGAGAATTTTAGAATCTTCAGGGTGGATTGATTAAACTTGAATTTCTCCTTGAACTCTTTGGAATCATCACCCATGTATAACCTTAAAATATTGTTTGCACATTGGTAACCTGAAGGCCAAATCTGCTTTATTAGTGGGTTTTTTTTTAATGGCCTACAGAGTGGTTTTAATATTTTGATTTAGTTGCAGATTAAAAAAATTAGATGATTTTGCATAAAATCAAAATTCTGGCTGCTTTTATTTTTCTTTTTCCTCTTCTTTTTTTAAAAATTATGTTATGTTAATCACCATACATTACATCATTAGTTTTTGATGTAGTGTTCCATGGTTCATTGTTTGCATATAACACCCAGTGCTCCATGCAGTACGTGCCCTCTTTAATACCCATCACCAGGCTAACCCATCGCCCCACCCCACTCCCCTCTAGAACCCTCAGTTTGTTTCTCAGAGTCCATAGTCTCTCATGGTTTGTCTCCCCCTCCGATTTCCCCCCCTTCATTTTCCCCTTCCTGCTATCTTCTTCTTCTTCTTCTTTTTTTTTTTTTTTAACATATAATGTATTATTTGTTTCAGAGGTACAGGTCTGTGATTCAACAGTCTTACACAATTCACAGCACTCACCATAGCACATACCCTCCCCAATATCTATCACCCAGCCACCCCATCCCTCCCACCCCCCACCACTCCAACAACCCTCAGTTTGTTTCCTGAGATTAAGAATTCCTCATATCAGTGAGGTCATGTGATACATGTTTTTCTCTGATTGACTTATTTTGCTCAGCCTAATACCCTCTAGTTCCATCCACGTTGTTGCAAATGGCAAGATTTCATTCCTTTTGATGGCTGCATAATATTCCATTCTGGCTGCTTTTAAAAACAGAACATCTGGCAACACCAGAGCTGTGTTCCTGGAAGATAACAATCAGCTGGAGCTAAGTAACAGCTGTTTTTAAAACTAATACCCATTCTAGTTTGCCATAGTCCCCACTATGCCCTATTTTATTGTAGCTGGCCCACATTGCTTATACTTCCTTCTAGGCCTCTGCAGGTATTCAAATTTGTGACCTCTTCCCTAATTCTAGGTCCATAACGGTTTCTCTCAATATCTGGATCGTTCTTAATGATCCTGAGGTAGAGGAGATTTGGGTTTATCCCATAAGCCTGGCCTACCCATGTGAGATGGTCTCAAAAGTATTTAATATTCTTCTTTTGATGTAGAGCACAGCATTGAAAAAAATGATCTTCCTCCTCTAGTTTCTTCATTCTTGAATTGTGCTTTTAAGAAATCGTCATTCAATGTGCACACCACATTAAGCCCAAGGACCATTACAGAATTTGAGAGGTGGATCTATTCTCCTGGCTACACACTTTCCTGCAGGAGCTGAGGAAGCATGCTGAGAGAGGTGTGGGGTTTCCCCAAGTGGCAAAGGTAGGATTGGAGCCCATTTCCTCCCACTCAGGCAAGTGCTGTGCCTCCAGGCTGTCCTGACTCTGGAACTTTATCTCAACACAAATGACGACACAGCAGGAACTGAGCCTTAGAAAAGGCTTTGCTGAGAGAAACAGATTTATTCTGGCAAAGTTCAGGACATTGACCATTAGCTGGAATGTTCACAGCAGTCTTTGGCACTGAGTCCAAGTCAAGTTGGGTTAAGAGAAACAGCTCATGGACAGAAGAGAAAAAATGTACACTGTCAGGCAAACCAGGAGTTGAGCAAGGGATTCAAGGAGCTCAGGTTAGATGAGGTGGCCCCTTTCACCCATGTCATTAGAGACGGGCGTGGAAACTCTACCCCCTCCTGCCAAGGCTCACTTCTTACCACTCAATATAAATTACACAAAAGAGAGGCTCCTGGGTGACTTAGTCAGATAAGCGTCCTACTCTTAACTTTGGCTCAGGCACGATCTCAGAGTCATGAGATTGAGTCCCTCATTGGGCTCCCTGATCAGTGCAGATTCTGCTTGAGATTCTCTCTCTCTCCCTCTCCCTCTGCCCCTTCCCCTGCTCTCTCTCCTAAAAAATAAACAAATAAAATCTTTAAAAAATAAATGATACAATGTAACAGTAACATTTACTATTTCCTAACAACATAAATCAACAATATTAACTGTCTGCCTTGAGAACATTGGGACTATTCTCCCTTCATACTTACTCCTATCAGTCCCCACAAGAAACACAGGATTCTTATCCCCAGACCTGAAGCACTATTAGTTGTTTTTTGCTTTCACTTCACCTGCCCCCCAACTCCTGACATCATCTAGATCTCCCAATCACCTGCAGCATCCCTTCTGTTAAGTGTTTGCTCTTACTGCAAGCTAGCCCAGCCCTGAGACCACGCCGTCATCCTCTACAGCTGCCTCAGGTGGTGGCCATTTTCCTTCCCACAGCCCTCATTACACGGGGACTGGAAATGGGACAACTTTAACTCCTTGCTTCATTTGCCACTTGTAAATCCTGATTTGTCTTTCTTCTTAAAACCCCTCAACACAGTTCTGGATCCCATCCCTGCACCTATCTGTAATGATGTGGAGGCAGGGGAGGCGCCACCTCATTCCATGTGGCTGCCATGTCAGCAGACTATCCAACCTACTACCCCTTCTAATGTTAGTTACCCACCAACCCTCAAGCCATCTCACACATTCTTTGAGGATTTCAGCTCCTGGCTCACAGCTACTCTCTCCAACTGTGTTCTTATAATTATGGCAATTCTAATAAGCACAAAGATGAATTCTTCAGTATCTTGGCCTTTGAATTTTTTTTGTCTCCTCTCTTCCAATGATACTGTCCTTAGCCATACATACCTTAGAAATGGCCATTACCTTAGAACTGAAACCCCTCTGTAACCTCCATAAGTTAAGCATCTTATTCTCCACCTTCTCCCTCTGGCTTTCCAGCTGATTGTCTCCAGTATTCTGATTACAATTCCTTGACCCCAACAAGATATCTGTTGATTCTACCATCTCTTTGCTGTCCTTCATCACCTTCATAGTCATCATATTTCCTTTTTTATTCAACTTAAGTTTCATGGTTTATCATTATGACCACTCCCTTGCATGAGCCCTCCAATCCCTCACTTCTCTCTCCCTGCATTGTACTTGCCTGGCAAAGCCACATGGTCTGATTTATTTAAGCTCTTAGCCTGTTCTGCCCCTGTCCCTACAATGGTTCAATTGGACATTGCTGCAAAAAAACATAACTGCACAGATGGATCATACCTTATATCATGACAATGAACTTTATTTTTTTAAAAAAGATTTTATTTATTTATCTGAGAGAAAGAGAGTGAGAGAGAGCATGAGAGGGGAGAGGGTCAGAGGGAGAAGCAGACTCCCCACTGACTGGGGAACCTGATGTGGGACTCGATCCTGGGACTCCAGGATCATGACCTGAGCTGAAGGCAGTTGTTTAACCAACTGAGCCACCCAGGTGCCCCATTGACATGACAATGAACTTTAAATGATTCCTGAGTGCTACCTGAAAACCCTAGTCAATTTCCTTAGTCTATTCAATCTCCATTCTTCTTGACAAGTATTTCATATCTTTTTGGATCTTCAAGCCTCTAATACCTCCTCTGTTCTTAGCCTTAGCTGGTCATACTGCTTCCTATTTCACTAAGAACACAGAAGCATTCAGAAGGTAATTTCCATAAGCTCTTACCACCACATTTACTTACCTCTTTGCACCTGGGTCTCATACTCAGACCTCTTCCTGGAATGTAGAGGACTTTCCCTGGCTCCTATCAAAGGTCAACCCATTCCTCTCACTCGCTCAAGGACATTTTTCATGCGATGCTTCCTCTCTTCTGCATCATCAACTTTTCTCTTGCCGCACGTCCATGTAATTATTTCTCTTACCTTAAAGAATAATTTCTTCACTCTATACCTTCTTCCACCTGCTGCCTATTTTTCTCCTTCCTTTCTTTGCTACAATACACCTGGGACTTATCTCAATGATTAATTTTATGTGTCAACTTGCCTGGGCCTATATTTGATCAAAAATTATTCTAAATGTTTCCGTGAAGGTATTTTTTTAGATGAAATTAACATTTAAGTCAGTAGACTTTGAGTAAAGCAGATTACGCTCCATAATGTGGGTGGGCCTCATTCAATCAGCTGAAGACTTAATAGGAAAAGACAGAAAGGAGAGGGAATTCTGTTAACAGACCACCTTCAATTTGAGGTACAGCATCAACTCTTCCCTGCATCTCCAGCCTACTGGCCTGCCCTGAGGACTTTGGATTTACCAGCCTTCACAATCACATGAACAAATTCCTTAAATTAAGTCTCTCTCTCTCTCTCTCCCTCTCTCTCTCACACACACACCACACCACACACCACACATGCACACACACATCCTATTGGTTCTGTTTCTCTGGAGAACCCCAACTAATGCATTATCCGTATCCATTGTTTCTACATTTTCTTCTCCTAGTTTCACTTATTCCTAATCCAAAAGCCTTTGGCCTCATTACTGCACCAAAACGACTCCTGACAAAGTTTCCCATGATCTTCGTGTGGCTGAGCCTGAAGATCAATTCCTTGTCTTTATGTCTCTTACTCTATTAATAGCATATACTAACTCGTATACTAACCATATCTACCTTAAATGTTTTCCTTGCCTAGCCTCTTTATTTCTTTTTTACCATATTAGTTGCTCCTTCTGAGTCCCCTCCACTGGTTGCTTCTCCTTGTCCTTCTAAGTCCAGGTGTGCCAGGACTTAGTCCATAGACCTTGTCTCTTCTCTATGTCACCTCCTAGGTGATCTCTTCCCAGTCTTACCTGGAAGCCTTCCAGATTTATATCTCCAGCCTGGATGTCTCCCCTGCCTACCTGAGGCCTTTATGTAGAAGTCTAACAAAGATCTTCAAATGAACATGTTTAAGACCAAGCTCCTGATATTCCCCTTTACACCCAAACTGTTCCACCTGATACCTTCCCACCATCCTTTTAGTAGCTCTGGTCACAAATTTTGATTTATCCTTGACTCATCCCTTTTCTCTCACATCTCACATCCAATTTACAGATCATATAAATGTATGATAGAATATTACTATTAAAATATATAGAGAATCCCACAGTATCTCACCACCTCTGCTGTCACCACCCTGATGCACTCTTCTAACATCTTTCTATTATTTCAGTAGCCTCTGGACTATTCTTTCAGTTTCCATCCTTGTGCCCCTACAATTCTATTTTCAACAGATTATACAGAGTGAGCTCCTAAACTACCTACCTTAAATTATGACACCACTCTGGGGAGACTCTCCAGTGGCTTCCCAACTCACATGAAACAAAAGCCAAAATCCTTACCATGTCCCAGAAAGCCCTGTGTGACCCAACAGTCTCTTACTTCTCAAATCATTTCCTGCCTCTTCCCTGGCATTCTCTTCCTCAGACACACCAGGCACTCTGCCTGCTGTTCCTTTACATGTGCTGATCTGTCTGCCTGCAATGCCCGTTCCCACCAACACATGGCTTGCTCCTTTACAACTTTCACATCTCTGCTGGAATGTTCTTTCAGCCTTCCCTTACTGCACTTCTCCTCTCTACCAACCTCCCTCCATTTACACCTATCTATTCCCACAATTTGACACAGGATACATTTTGTTTGCTTGTTTGCTTGCTTATTTGTTGCAGGTCTCCCCCTCACTCAAATGTGAGCTCCATGAGGACAGAAGCTTTGTCTTTTTCTTTACTACTTTAACTCTAAAACCTACGCAATGCCTGGCACATAGTAAGTACTCAATAAATATTTGCTGAATAACAAATGAAGGTAATTTCTATGGCATATTATCTAAAAGTTGCTAATAATCTGCAAATGATCTGACCATTAGCACTGCTATGGAGTTATATACAAGAACACATGTCTGAAAGTGTATTTATCTTAATGTATCTTTTTAAAGTCAAAGTCAGCTTATTTTTAGTGATCAGAACCTTCCAAAACATATCAATTACCTTGTCTTTCTGTCAACAATAGCCCATTCTTAATTAACCTCTGCAATTTTTTTTTTTTTTACTTATCTTCAAGTGCTTCCATGATGGTGCATTCAAAATTTTGATCTGTAGTCATATTAGGTCTGAAATACACAGTCCTTATCTTTGGACAACAAAACAGGTTATAAGCTTTGAGACCCTTTATCTAGGTCATTTGATTAATCTTCAAGCTCTCAAAGTAAATAGCACTTGGGACAAAGGGTCTGCTGTAACCAACGTGTAGCCTTGACAGCATAATGAGAAGTGGGGCCCAGGGATCCTGAAAGAATAAAACCCAGCCTTAGACAAATGCCACAAGGCCAGAAGTAAATAGAAACCTCCCAGAGCAAGGACATCCTCCATGCTTAGGAAAGCCCTCAGTGAAAGCAATCTGTCAAGCCAGGCTCAGTAAAAAGGAGGAGACCCAGTCCTGGCAGAGCTTTGCCAGAGGTCAACAAACACAGGATAAATCCCAGACACAGTAAATTGGACCACTGACAAACAGACACATTTCAGCTGGAGATAAGTCTGCAAATTGATGAAATGTAATGAAACCCATAATTAGAAAAAAGAATAAATAGGCAAAAATGCCTACACCCAAGAGGAGAAAATTGCATTTCCCCCCCTTAGAAACAGTTATTTGGACATTATTATCTTCCAGAAATGGGTTTTGTGGAGCCTTGGGCAAAGGTTTTACTTAGCTTGGCCTCATAGAGTTAACCCTGAGCTGTGTTCACTCTCACTGCTGTGACCGGATAGAAGCATTTATTTTTAAAGCATGGGAAATGAGTCTTCCTTGTCAAGGCCCTAAATGGTTACCCCGGGTTCTCCTGAAATGAGAACTGACCCGTCCTAAGAGAAGACTATCCAGACATGTATTTCATTATAGAAATAATCCATTCTTAAGGAACTAAGTGCTTTTACCTGGTTGGCAGAGTAACTGAATTGAAATTTTGGATCCTGATTTGTTCAGTTTCTCCATTTCAGCTTTTTACTTAAAATGCCTAAAAACATCTACAAACTCCTTGCTCTAGTACTTATTCTCTCTTTACATCCAAGGGTCTGAGAATCCTAGGCTACACCTGCTGGCTCCATTTCTACCCGCTAATCATTTCTCAAACATTTGAAATCTGACTTTGGCTCCCTCCATTGTACTGGAATCATTCTTGCTAAGGCCACCAAGACTTACTACATGTTGAAGACTGGAAAATTTTTTCAGGTCTTATCTTACTGGAACCCCTCAGTGCCTCTCACATTATTGATCATTTCCATCTTCCCCAAACTGTGGTCTCCGAGAGCTCATTTTCCTTATGTCTTAGCACATCTGTTTGGCCCCTTGCTCTTCTCACTCTGCACACTTTCTGTTGGGTGCCTTGTTACCTCTGATGCTAAAATCCATTATTTTTCATCTGAGATATCCTAAATCTTCAGGCTAGAAATTCTCAAGTCTTAGACTTCAAAATCTAGTTACTTTTTGGACAAACTGACAGTACATTCTTCAGTTACTCAGATTCAAAATGTCCAAAAATAATCTCATTTTTCCCCCTAACTAGTCCCCTGTTAGTAACAGGACTCATCTGTGGCTCCTCCTTCTTCCTTCTCTCCCCACAAAATGCTTTCAGACACAAATCCTGACAACATAGCCACTTACATTTTTAGAATCTATTTGTTTTCCTTCATCCCTCTTATTATTGCCCTTTTAGGCCCTTATCATCCCTCACGTGGATTGTTACAACAGCCTGTTTAATAGGTTCACTCAGGACAGTCTCCTTCATGGACCTTGAGTCATCCTAACACCACCATAATGGTTTCTCATGGAAGTGGAGATTAACAGTTGTGAGTGTCCTCCATATTTGTTTTTAACTCACTTCCTGGAGATAGCTTTCTATTCATAATGAAGGAGGAGAATCATAAAGTCTTTAAAATCCCTCTAACATATTCCTTCTCTAGAAATTAGACTGCTTTCCAGGTGTGCCCTCTGAGTGAATCACACTTGCTCAGGGGCCCCAAGACTGGAAAGCTGATGAATCCCATCTTCAGAAACAATGTAGGAGCTGTGTAGGTATTGCTAGGGTATTTTGCAGCATGGACATTGGTAAGAAAGGGAGAATGGAGTGAAACTCTTTGATAATTTTCTGCCTCTTATTTTGCTGATATGTCTGTTTTATGATTATCAAAAGAATCCAAGTACTGGCTTGCCTCCAAAAGGGAGGCATCCATAATTTCACCAGATGCTAAGACAACGAGTCATAGTTGAGTTCTCAGCTGAGAGTGTTGTTCACTTCATAGCAGTTTAAAGCAGAAAGCAGACTTGTGGTAAAATGATGGTTTTCCGCCCACCCCCTTCCTTCCTGCTCCCTAGCCACATGGGCCTGTCAGCCAAACCACATTCTCTTCTGCCATAGGGCTTTTGTACATGCTGTTCCCTAAGGCTAGAAACATCCCTTCATCTCCCCTACTCCACTCTCATACCTAATTAATTGCTATTTAACTACAAATAGTTCATTACTATTTATTCTTCAGATTTCAGTACAAATCTTTCTTCTCCAGACACTACATACAGCCCACCCTCAAAAGTTTCTATTTTCCTATGAAATCTTAGGGCCACATATCCTTTCTTTCCTTCCTAGCACTTTGCTCCAGTTTGTGATAGATAACCATTTGGATTACTATTTGATTAACATCGAGCCTCTCCCCTCTGGGGCATGAGTACCAGGAAAGTGAAAGCCACATTTCTTTCTTAAAAAAATGTTCACCACAATCAATCTCATTTGGTGTTATTCTTTATTCTTTTTATTTTTTTCTCACTTAACTGAGATCTAGCTTCTTAACAAAATTTTAAGTGCACAATATAGTATTATTAACTATAGGCACAATGTTGTACAGATATCTAGAACTTTCTCATCTTGCTTAACTGCAACTTTATTCCTGTAGAACAGCAACTCCCCCCCTGCCCTCCCCTCCCCCCCCCACCGCAAATAGAACAAACATGTGATTCAGGAGTCCCACTCTTGAGTATCTATCCAGAAGAACTAAAATCAAGATCTCAAAGCCATATGTGTACTCCCATGTTCACTGCATCATTATTCATTGTAGCCAACACATGGAAATACATGGGACACATTTGCTTTCTTTCACTGTTTTGTGTTTTTTATTTTTTCCAGTCCCTCGTGCCTTTCACTGTGCCTGCATATGGACAGCATTCAATAAACTGTTGTTGACTTAAGGAATAAATGATTGAACTTAGCGCTGTCTTGACATAGGAACTTACCTCCACTGAAACTCTCTTTGTCTCATGCTAATTCTCATCAGTGATAAAAAAAAAAGTTGCTGTCATGCATGACGTGAGTGCTTGTCTCCAACAGTAGTGCTGGAAAAGGGTTTAGGAGAGGGTCATTTTTTTTCCCCCTAACATTCTCTTGAAATAAATATGAACAGGTCTCAAAGCGTTCCAGTTTTCCTCTAATAGCCTATTATATATTTCTAGTGCATAAATTTGTCATCTTGACACATTTCTTCAACATATTTTTGGTCTACACTTCTCTGGGGTGTACTTTTAAGAATTGTATTGTGTCCCTTTTTAGTTGATTTTGACCCAGATTTTAAATGTTTGATGTTCATCTTTATAAAGCAGGACCCTTTTCTCAATCTTCCCACCCCCAAGCTATTTGATTTGCCCACTTTTGCTTTTCTCACATAGAGCTAATATTTTTGAGGATCTGTTTTGTGTTAGACATTGTGCTGAGGATTTTTTTCCCCCAGGTTAGTTCACATAACACAGAAAGCAATGATTTGATATGAGCACCATTATTATTTCTATCTTAAAAATCAGGAAACTGAGGTTTGGTGTGCTATTTCACTGGCTCAGGTCAAATACCTATCAGGTGGGGGAGAAGATTCTGATTCCAGAGACCATTCTTTTTGTGAACTGTGCGAATCCGAATGAAATCTTGAAGGTTTGTGTTTAACAGATGTTTATTGCTAGAATAACAAATGCATTATGGTTATTATACTGTGACAATTAAATGCTCAAGACAAATCATGAAGTATTTGCTCATATACTTTTATATCTCCTAATATCTAAAGAAATCAGGTTTTTGTCAGGAGCTTTTAAGTGTGAGCATGCAATTTCCTGTTACTTCAGTTCATTCATTCACAATGCCAGAGGCCTACATGTTAACCTGCCCAGTACTGCCAAGGTCCCAGGGCAGGTGAGAGCTAAAGCAGAGGCCAGGGCTGCTAAGACTTGTTCATCGTGTTCAAGGTGACTTTGAATCTCTTTCCCTTTCTCACTTTGTCCTGATGGCACATTTATCTGTTATTTTCTGGAAGAATTTGTAGCCAGATGTATTACTCTAAGATTTATCCTAGTATGGCATGCTCTTTACATTGGACAGGGTCTGGGGAAGTGAGGGGAAGAATTTTCAAAACCAAAGAACACCTCTGCAAAGGTACAATGATATATATTTTTTTTATCTTGCCTGCAAAACCAGCCATTTAATCAGTGCATCTTGCTAATTCTTGGTCATTTGTAGTAATTGGCTGATGAAAAATTCAAGTACTAAAGTCCACATTCGCGTTTCCTGGCTGGAGTGATTTTTGCTCTCAGGAAAGCAGGAACTCCCTGGGCAGAAGGAGGAAGCAGCTCAGCAAGGCTGCTTTCATTATTTCTGTGGGTGAGACCTCGCTGGCTCTTTGGTGTCTGCCCTCACAGCAGGATTTCTTTTGGCCCGAGGTTACTTTGAGCAAAAGAAGTGGGAGTTGCACTAGCTACACTGGAATGACAAATGGAGAACAGTATCAAGAAGCAACTGCTGATATTCATAGTTATAGGAATTTGTTCAGAAGCCCCTTAAGGGGGAGCATGAAGGTGGCATGAGGATTCCGTAGTTCAACAGAGAGTCAGAAGGACAGAAGTGGATCCAGAGAAATCTTAAGGGGTGGGAGGGGCTTTCTGATTTCACCTGGAACTTATTTTTTTAAGATCTTTCCTGAATCTGCCAACTGCATAATGATGATTTAGAGGAACTTCTTAAGTAGACTGTAAAATGAGATGATGATACAGGAACATCAAAGTCATACTAAAATTGTTTAATTATTAAAAAGTCCAGGGGGCCTGGGTGGCTCAGTTGGTTGAGTGCCCAACTCTTTGTTTCAGCTCAGGTCATGATCTCGGGGTCCTGGGATGGAGCTCTGCATCAGGCTCCTCACTCAGCAGGGAGTTGGCTTGAGATTCTCTCTCTTCTTCTCCCTCTGTCCCTCTCCCCACCTACTCTCTCAAATAAGTACATAAAATCTTTAAGAAAAGAAAAGTCCACATATGATGTGAGGAAGTGTAAGAGGATTTTTCGGTCAGTTCCATAATCGAAGTCCAAGTCCAATTCGATTCCTATCTAGCAAAAGGCATTCAGCTAAATGCACAACGGTGATATATGGAGAACATTCCTTGCCCTTTCAGGGTTTGCAGTATCCACTCTTGTGGGCTTCTACAGCTTACTCTGCAGTGCTACCAACAGAGTTAGCACTTGGATCTCCCTTGGGGGCAATTTATATATACCCTCATTTTAGAAGGATACCTCTTTCCATCATCTTTGTGTGCTCTGATGGGCAGCCACAGATCTGGTGTGCTGGCCAGAAGTCACGAAGGGGTCCTTCTGAGTCTGTATCTCGAGGTGGAAGAGAAAGAAACATTTCCAGATACTGCCCCAGCTCACAGACTCATGAGTATCCTTAAAAGCACCTTGACAATAGAGACATAATTTTGGTTGAGACACAAGTTGACTGGAAAACACTTTATCTGTCTAAAATGCCTCTTTGGACTTATCTATGCAAGAGGGAACAAAAAATCCAGAAAAACACACATTTTCACAGTAGTTACATCCTTGAAGCCCACAAACAGTATAATTATCCTCATCTGGTCATATTATACCCTCTCATGCACTCACTC
Source organism: Mirounga leonina (assembly GCF_011800145.1). NCBI lineage: Eukaryota > Metazoa > Chordata > Mammalia > Carnivora > Phocidae > Mirounga > Mirounga leonina. The sequence continues at coordinate 2,258,552 of NW_023270453.1, forward strand.
CTCAATAAACTTCTGGGTATGTGTGTGTAGATGTAGATCTATGTGTGTATGTGTTTATGTGTGTATGCATTTTCTTTAGCAGGGGTCTCAATAAACTTCTTTTCTGAAGAGGGCCCAATTTTTTTTTTATTCTTATATTAATCCCCATACATTACATCATTAGTTTTAGATGAAGTGTTCCATGATTCATTGTTTGTGCACAACACCCAGTGCTCCATGCAGAATGTGCCCTCCTCAATACCCACCACCAGGCTAACCCATCCTCCCACCCCCCTCCCCTCCAGAACCCTGTTTGTTTTTCAGAGTCCATCGTCTCTCATGGTTCGTCTACCCCTCCGATTTCCCCTGCTTCATTCTTCCCAAGGGCCCAATTTTTTATTTTTTGCTGGGATTCACTTGTAAATTAAGCTTTGGGATTTTCAGAACCAATTAGTATGTACCAAATAGTACCTGATACCTGGCAAAAGCTTAACTGATATTTGTTGAATGAGTGAAGAACTCAAATGTATTCGGCTTTGTTTGAGAACTTTGGGTACAGACCTGGTTATTTCCACCTATCACTGTAGCTCTGGTGACCAGGGAAGATTCTTGTTACTCATGGCATTTTCAGGAAGCTTCCTCAAGTCAGAGTCCTGGGGTTAGAATGAGCACACTCCTAAATTCTTACCACTTCAGTGTGGCCTTTAAGATACATTCCAGTCATGTGGGGTATGATTAGGGATATACTGTCACCACACGGTTAGGTACTTTTGCAGGAAGAAAGGAGAACTTGCTGGATAATTGTGGAAGCAGTTAAATTATGATAAGGACAAATATCCTGGACCATACCCACTGTCTGTAACGTGTTGAGTCCTTCGCAGATAATTGAAATCGGGACTTTGTATGCAGGTCTTATCCTGGCCATGATCTCATGTTTTGATGTCTGAGATAACTAAAATTGTTTCCTTTTCCTGAATAAATGGAGTTACCAATTACCAAAGTCTCATATGCAGGAAGGCAACATTTTGACTAAAGATGTGAATAAAAATTCAAAATCTGCTTTATTTTAGACAGGATGTTACCTCAATTTGTAGAACAAATATAAAATAAAGGCAACAAACACCTTTTCTTAAATACTAAAGAACAGATTGATAGTTGTCCAAGGTTTTTTAAAAGATTCTGAAAGAATTGCAGAAAGAGATGAAAACTTGTCTTACTAAATTTGCCTTGACCTATGATCATCTGGATAGGCCTTTCCCTGAACCCCGTCCCTCCCCCCAGGATGCTGGCAAAACCAGAGCAATACCACTTGGAGCGTGAGGAGAAGCTAATAAACATATTGACCACTGTTTCCTGACAGAGTTTGGGTGTGTGCCTCAGATCATTGACTGGAGTTTCTTACCCTAATATAAGACAACATCTTCCCTGAAATCTCAGAGAAACATGCTCATTCTCCCTGAATTGCATTAAATCACATGAAGAATTTTTTCCCTTCTCATAGATTAACTTCTAGGAGAAATGGCAACTATCAGGAAGCTTCACATCAAGCAGCACAGTTATTGGTGCTCAGAATAAAGGCAAACAATGAAAAAGGTGAAATCAGCTTCACTGCAGATGAGCAGGGAGGGTACAATTTAACAGAAACCAGGCTGGTTTCACTCATTTGAGTAAGCCCAGCTTGATGAAAGAAAGAAGATGCTCATCCTCTGGGAGACTGAGGGGCAGGCGACTTGTTAGTTGCATTAAATCTTATTGACCTGACAAATGGTTAAATAAATTGCTACAGATACTGATGTGCCTTTCAGTCAAATCAATATGTCCCTTCTATTTCGTTTTGTACTAATAAGGTGGAATTCACTCTTATCAGAGCTCTGTATGTAATATTCAAATGAAACCGAGGCTTGTAATTAGGATCAGAATTCTTTTGGTGAAAATTCAACTTTTGTTGAATCAGTCATGATATTTAAGGCAGTCTGCCATTATTTGACTGATTGATTCTCTTCCCCACTCCAGTTTGTGTGACCAGAAGGTAAATTTCCAACACACAAATTTCGAATGTTTAAGTTCACTGTACAACTTCTGTGCAGCCTGTCTGAGAAGCAATAAGAGGGAAGTAACTCCATCCATTTAGTGGGTATCTCCAAGCCTAACAAATTAGGGATATAGATATTTTAACGTATCTTTTACTTTTAAACAATACTGTTGGCGTCTTTTGGATTGCTACAGTCTTGCATTAATATACTTTTCTATTCTTACAGTAATAGTAGCAATCACTCATTTTACTGAAAAACAATTCCCCAGTAAAAGTTTTCAACACCCCCTTCCCAACTAATGACAGTAAAATATATTTTATGAAATCCTTATGAAGAATTTTCTAAGTCTGAAATAGGTACTGCAATGATATATTGTGTTAACACCATATGATAATTACAAAAATGAGGAGAGACCTGTTTCTACTTTGCTTGAAAGAGAAGCCTACAGCCTTCTGTGAGTACTACTTACTAGAAAAGCAAATGGCTAATTCTGAGAAATCAGCTTTCAGGTTTGTTTCATTATATTTGTGCTAAGAATGTAGAAAAGACCGGAAGGCAGACCTTTAGAGAATCATTCTAACTTTGAATGAACACAGCCAAAGAAAATTACAAATACAGAAAGAAGACATTTGGATTAGAAAGAATTCATGCTAAATTGATTTCTGTAAATAGAAATCAAAATATTACATGTGATTACATGAACAGAGCCTAAATGAGTGAAATCCAGATGTGAGGTCAATTATCTCTGGAGTTTCCATGGAATCTCATCAAGGGCTGCCTCAGAATAAGAAGGAGGGGAGAGAGGAAGCAAGTAGGAGGAGACGTCTCTACGCCTCTGCTCCTTCTTTTATGAATATTGGGTTCTACTTAATTTAGTATTAAAAATAATCACTCTATTTTGAAAAAATATATAAAAACCACTGGCTTCACATGTGGATTCCAGAGTTAAGTGGCTTTACCACTTAAAAATTTTTTATCTTGGGCAGGTTACTCAACCTTATTTAAGCCTCAGTTTCTCCATCTATACAATGGGAATAATTGTTCCTGTCTTTTTAGTGTTGCTGTGAGAATTCAATGAATAAATATAGGTAAAACTCTTAGAATAATGTTGCAATAGGATTTAATTAGTATTAGCATTATTATCTAATACAGTAGAAAAATAACCCATCATTCTTCACTAAAGGAAAAAGAAAACAACCCATTGGCTTTAGAAAAATCATCAACAGCCCATTTATTAGATTTGTCCCTTAAAGTATATGGCAGAAATGAAATGAATACATGGTAAATTCCCTAGTTAGTTGCAGCCAAGGAAGAAATTTGAAGACTACATGAGTGTCATAAAGGACAAGGACCTCCACATTAGGTAGTATGTAAAATTTAGACCCAAATTGAAAGGCCTTCCCTTGTTTTGCAAGTCATGTTTCTCTGTTTCTGGTCACAGTGAAACTTTTTCAAGAGTGTTGACAACTCATTTTGCCTCCACCTCTCCCTCACAACTTACCCTTTACAATATTTATTCTGTGCTACCACTCCACCAAAATTATTCTTATCAATGTCACTAATTAGTTTTATGTCACCTAACTGGTTCACTCATTTCTCCTTATCATCCTTGAACTCAGGTAACCCATCTGAGCATTTCCTTGTTTCTGGAACATTGCTCTGGTCTTCCATGAGACAACACTCTCACGGTTCCCCTTGTCCCCGATTGCTGTACTACCCAACATCCAAATGTTGAAGTTCATCAGGGCTGGTTTCTGGGCTTGCTTCTATTCTCTATCTTTATTATATCCACTCCCCTTGGCTTTAAATATTGCATATATGCTGAAAACTCCCAAATTTACTTCCAGTTAGGACTTCTTTTTTGTTGCCCCTACCTACCTTATATCTTCCTGTAGAGGCATAATAGGATTCTTAAACTTAAGGTGCCCAAAATGAAATCCTTGATTTTTCCCTTTTACCAAACCTATTTTTATTATAGATCTAGCTATCATAGAAAAATGCATTATTATCTAGCAATTGCTCAAGCCAGAGGTTTAGATAATATCCTTGATATTATCTACTTCACCCATGCATCAGTGAGTTCTACATTTACCTCATCAAAAAAGAAAAGAAATTGGCAAATTCTTATTTCTTTACTTTACCATTAACCTGGGCCAAACCACCTCTGTTGCATGCAGATTACATGCTAATCTTCCAGTGCTGCTTCCCTTATATCTATTCCCCACTTGGTAACCAGAACCATCTTTTTTTTTTTTTTCAATTGAAGATTTTACTTATTTATTTATTTATTTGAGAGAGAGTATGCTAGTGGGGGCAGGGCAGAGGGAGAGGGACATGCAGACTCCACGATGAGCACAGAGCCCAATGTGCGGCTCGATCTCAAGACATGGAGCTCAAGACCTGAGCCAAAATCAAGAGTCTGACACTTAACTGACTGAGATACCCAGGGGCCCCGAGAATGATCTTTTTAAACTACAAGTACTTAAAGCCTGAATCATGTACAAAGAAAAGGAAAAATGTCTACGGTTTATATTATACATCCCAAACATGGAAGCAGCAATTTCATTTCATACTAGATTGGATTGAGAAGACTATATGCTGAAAAGAGAAGGATTAGCAAACTAGTGATTCAAAAACAGAAAGAATGATGTACATTTTAAACCAAAGAGAAATGATTCCCTATGAGAAGATGTGGGAAGTCAATAACAGAAGTCATTATATAATATTGAAATTTGTTAATAATAGAGCTGTTAACTATAATCTCATTCTATAATGAGCATTCAGGTTCTCTAATGCTTCGGTGAATACTGCCATAATAAGGTTTATTCTGTCTGGGTCTGTGTTGTATTACAGTTGCCCCCTATTAATAAAGGGATAGTGTCATGGCTTGAACAAATCACTGGGACACCCATTAGCGAACTATGTGGGGTGGCTTAGCCATACATCCATTGCTTGCTTCTGTCTAAAAGGTCAAAGCAAGAGTTTCCAAATACTAAAAATCTGTCATTAAAACAATAACCCAAAAGGTTTGGCAGATACTACACTGAGTCACAGTTCCTCTATTCAGTCCCATTCTTGAAGGTCAAAATTAAGAAAGGAAATCATCTTGGAAGGTGACAATAGTCCCAAATTATACCAAACCCCTGTTAACATCTCTCTCTCCTATTCAGGACTGTTTCAAATACTCAATGAAGCCCCAGCTCAGAATCAAACTGGCTGTTCCATAATCTTGGGCACTTGCCTTCAATTCTCTGGATCTCAATTTTTATCATCTATGGAATAGATATCTAGATATCCAGACAACTAGATAAATGTAAAAAAAATTTTCTGACTCAGATATATCTGGAACTTCATCTTGTTGCATCTTTCTCTTTTAAAGTAAGTTATTATGAAAGGTCAATAGATAGGTCCCCTGGAAGAAGTTTGTATGTAAAAATAAAAATGTGTTGTGGTTGTGACTTGACAGAGACATCCAGTTCTGTAATGAAGAAAATCACTGGTTTTACATCATTTTTTTCTTTCTGAAATGGAATTTCTAGCTTAAACAGATGCTGTTATAGCTGTGTCCATAATGAAGGAATAACCAAATGGCAGCATTAAAAAAATCTGCTTAGAGGGGCGCCTGGGTGGCTCAGTCGTTAAGCGTCTGCCTTTGGCTCAGGTCGTGATCCCAGAGTCCTGGGATCGAGTCCCGCATCGGGCTCCCTGCTCGGCGGGAAGCCTGCTTCTCCCTCTCCCACTCCCCCTGCTTATGTTCCCTCTCTCGCTGTGTCTCTCTCTGTCAAATAAATAAAATCTTTAAAAAAAAAAAAAAGCTTTAACAACAACAAAAAAAATCTGCTTAGATTGACCATTTTAAATTTTTTTACATTGTTTTGTATTCAGACAACTGATATCTAAAATGCTCAGTATATAAAATAATATATATATATATATTCCTTTCTATGTTATTATATAATTTGTTTATGTCCACCTTTTGTTTGTGATGATGATACACTGGAAAATATGTGGTTTATAAAGGAAAGAAATATGGTTCAAATCCCAGCTCTGCCACCTACTAGCTCTGACCCTTGGTCATCAGCTATAAAATTAAGAATATTAATGCCTATCTCATGGGGTTGTAAATATGTAACGTGTATGTTCATACAATAACATATGTAAAATAGCTCAGAGTCTCATACAAAATAAGCATTCCCAAATATTATAGTCTGCTGATAAGTTATAATGTAAATTTAACATACTGTATAACAGAACAGTGTAAAAAAGAGGGTTTTTGAATTTAAAAATTCAAACTATAATTTAAGAAAATTTTCCATAGACCTGTACCTCTGAAACAAATAATACATTATATGTTAAAAAAAAAAAAAAGAAGAAGAAGAAGATAGCAGGAGGGGAAGAATGAAGGGGGGGGGAATTGGAGGAGCAGGCGAACCGTGAGAGACTATGGACTCTGAGAAACAAACTGAGGGTTCTAGAAGGAGGGGAGAGAGGGAATGGGTTAGCCTGGTGATGGGTATTAAAGAGGGCACGTACTGAATGGAGCACTGGGTGTTATTTGCAAACAATGAATCATGGAACACTACATCAAAAACTAATGGTGCAATGTATGGTGATAGCATAACATAATAATAAAAAAAAAGAAAAGAAAATTTTCCATAAATTAAAGGAGACTTGAATCTGAATACTTAAAAAAGGCATATTATTTTTTTTTTCAAGAAAAACTGATCCAGTAGAGCCAAACCTCTGGTATATGTAATAAAATTATTATATTTTAAACCCAATGGGTTTACAGGGAAGCCAGGCAAAAGGACCAGATCTTTCTGAAATGGAAGAAAATCCACTTCAAACAAACTTTACAGGCTTTAAATGCTATGGTGTTTTCAGTTAACATGAGGGTTACAAAGTTCTGTTCTTAATTTTTAATCCTTGTAGAGTTTATTAACTTAAGTTCCTAGTTTTTTACATAAATATGACATGGGAAGGAAAAAATAGATCTTGCTTAAGTTAATTGTGTTCTGAATATTAGATCCAGAGAAAGAAGGAAAACTGAAATTTAAATGATTTGGAATCTAATGTATTGAGATTTCTAAAACCCAGGAGACATTTATTATATATTATTGTTTGAAATATCCCTAGGTTGTAATCAAATGACCTAATTAGACTTTTTCCCATATTTCCCCCTCAAAAAAAAAGGACACATCTAAAATTTAAAAAGTAATTTGTTATCTAAGTTAAAATAATTTATTTATTCATGTATCTCTGTATGTGTAAGTACAAAATATTAAATAATTAAAAACAAGGTAGCTGAAAATAACCCACTAGTGTTGGTAATATTGGTATAAATTTTTATTCTTTCTTTCTCTGTTTTTGAGAAGTAAATTGGAAAGTTCAGGAGCAAAGGCTTCGATCTATAAACCAGCCCATAACCTCTCTGATGCTTCTGCTCCAAACATCTTGATTATTTACCCAGTTCCACTAAAAACTACTCAAGGACACTGAATTGCAAAAGATATGAGTTGGCACAAACTAATAAAGTATCCTGGTCCCAAACACTGAAAATGAGTCTATCTTACAAACACAATTTTCATGCTGAATAATCTTAATTTTAAATGATGAGAAAGAGTTAAGACAATATAACAGAGTACTGTTGCTAAGTATATGCTTCAAGGATTTTTTTTCCATGAAAAGTTTTGTGACGTTTTTCCTGTTGAACATGACTTGAGAGAGGCCCAGACTGTGAAACAATTAGGTTGGAGAGGTCAGAATGAGACTATCTTCACGTGCTATCAAACTCTTCTGGTACCAAGCTGCCATTCTCCTGAGGCCATTAAGGTGTGATCCTGCTTTGGGAAGGGAGACAGACTAGAACATTTTTTAGGTTCATCCACCCTTAATTTTCATGCTACTGAAAGTGCTGATTGTCTTTGGTTAAGAAGGAGCAAAACAGGAACTGGAGGAGAAAATGTTTCCCTCTGACATTTTGGACTGGGATGTCGTTGTTTACAGATGAAAATGTAGGAGGGAATGATCAGAAACAAGCTTGGGACCTCTTAGGCCCAGCTGTGGGAACATCATTTGACTCTGGAATACATGACCTTAAAGCATTTCGAATCCCTGGGCCAGCAAAGCCCATGGTCTCCAGTGGTTAAAAAATGTTACAATTGTTTAGTGCGCACATGTGAAAAGGGTGAGACCAGGCAAAGGAACGATCTTCAGGAGATACTGTAGGGCCAGGGAAGTCATTGGATATAGGTGAAGAATTGGAAAATTTTTTTCTAAAGAATGATTGTGTAGCTTCTCTAGTTCAGGCTTATGATTTTCTGGTTGTGGCCTCCCTTAAAACCAAACAGAAAACCTACAACCTCATTCCAAGAATGCACATGGGGAGCTAACAAGAACTAAAGAAACAACGCTCTGTTTGCTCAAATATTTAACAAATAGCTCCGGGATTACTGCATACACCATCATTGAGATTTTAGCCAATTCTCAAAGATGTTTCTATGCTCTACTAATAAAACAATTCATGTATGTATAATGGCACATTGTAATTATTTCCACATGGTTAGCACTTAGACAAAACCTGAGGGAAGAAAGAAACATTTGATGAAACTTTATCAGAAATCAACATTTATTACAACACAGACAAAACCTAAATCCAAAACAGGATAAAACCAACAGTAGCAATCATCTGATCTGTCAGTACCTATTTTTTCTCATATTTTTTTCCTCCTTATCACTATTTTTTCTGGTTATGACTTAGGTAGATGGATGATAAATTTACAGGAAATAACATATTGGAGTTTTATAGATAAAAATCTTACTAAGTGTTTAGGGGTGTGTCTGTCTACTTTAGCCATAAATACTCAGCAAAGCATTGCCTGTAATGTAAAAATTTGTAGTGGGAGAAACCTCAAAGAGAATTCTTTTTGGTTTGAACATCTGGATGATGGAACTGTATCCAAGTGATTATGATTTGTGACTCTAATCTTAAGCAAAGCCTTGTTCTGGGATTATTCATTCTTGCTTCAGCAATTAACTTACATAGTTGAATTTCTACATGAGGTAATAGCTGAATAGATGGGAATAAAAACCTTTTCAATTTTTTACAGGGCAGAGTTATTCCATTTATAAAGAAGTTACAGATTTTCATAAAAAGACTTAGCCATCTTTACGCCTAAAACTTAAATTGTGTCTGTCTACAATTTGGAAACCAGGTAACGGTATGGATTGTTTCAAGTAACCTTCTGTTTTACACTGGTGATGAAAGCTCAATCTATTGAATGAAGTTTAGTACTTATTTACATTAAAAATGAATGGATTGGAACATATTTCTATTTGTTACTTCATTCAGCTCAAAAGTTAGATCTCTTGATAATTCATTCACTCATTCATTTAGCAAATATTTGTTGAGTATGTACTATGTGCAGGAACTATTCTAGGCATCAGAGATAGAACAATGGGCAGAACAAAATCCCTGATTCATGGGGATTGTATTTTAGAGGAAAGAGTCAACAAACAAATATATAGTCTATGTAAATAGAATAATGTACTATATGTACTGCACATTATGAAGAAAAAGCAGAATAGAAAGGAATTATTGAAAGTGAGTGAATGGATTGTTTTATGCAGGGTGGTCAGGGAAGATTTTGAGGCTTTAACATCACTCAAGGGGAGACACCGATGAAGGGAGAAAATGAGCCGTGAGAAAATTTGAAATCTGAAAGAAGGAAGAAGTACAAAGGTTCTAATGCAGAACTAAATTTGTCTTTTTGGGGAAAGCCAATTTTTGTTGGAGTGGAGTGAGCAAGTGGAAAGCAATACATTTTGAGCATAAATAGGGTCCAATTTAAGAGATTTCCTAACTCAGGTTAGGATTTGGATTTTATTCTAAGTGTGATGGGAACCATTTAAAGATTTTGAGAAGAGTGACATTAAATGGTTAAGGATTTTACAGGTCTCTCTGGCTGTTCTGAGAATATAGACCATAAGAAAGAACAAGGGTAGAAGTGGGGAAGCCAAGTAGAGGGTTATTGTGACAGTACTGAACATAGACAATGGGGCCCCACACCAGAGCAATAGAGGTGGAGTGAGAAGTGGTTAAATCCTAGATATATTTCAAAGCCAGGAATGACAAGATCTTTCTGATGGATTGGGTGGGTCTTAGGAAAAGTGAAGAATTGAACATGATTCCAAAGTATTCGATCTGAGCCACTGGGAAATAGTTGGATTACTCATTCTTTTCTCAAGTATCAATGAAATACAGACTGTACTAGGCACTGTATTAGGTGCTTAAGTATGTCACTGAGCAAAAGAGACAAAGATCCCTGGGAAAAAAGACAATAAAAATGAACATAAATAAATGCATTTTAGGGGCACCTGGGTGGCTCAGTTGTTAAGTGTCTGCCTTCTGCTCAGGTCATGATCCCGGGGTCCTGGGATCGAGCCCTGCATCAGGATCTCTGCTCAGCGGGAGGCCTGCTTCTCCCTCTCCCACTCCTCCTGCTTGTGTTCCCTCTCGCTGTCTCTCCCTCTGTCAAATAAATAAATAAAATCTGTAAAAAATAAATAAATGCATTTTAAAATATGTTTGAAGTGACAAGTATTGTGGAAAAAAGAAAACAGCAGGAAAGGTTAAGAGGGTTGGGTGGCAAACAGGTTCCTTTATTAAATAGCGTGGTCAGGATAGGTGTCCTTGAGATGGTAAAAGATGAGTAACCAGGAGACCTGATGTGTAGACTCTTGAAGGTCATTGGGATTTGGCCTTTATTCTGAATGGAATGTGGAGGCATTTAAGGGTCACGTGAGTAGAGGAGTGACATGATCTGACTCATGTATGTCACACTCTGACCACTCCTCTGAGAATATATTACAAGGCAGCAAAGATTAAGCAAGGAAATCTATTTTGGGACGATTTCAACAATCCAGCTAAGAGCTGGTGGTGGCTTGCTAGAGAGAGGTAGCTGTGAAAGTGGCAACAAGTAGCCAGATTCTAGAAGGATCTAAAGTAGGTTCTAAAAGTAGTGCCTTCTTGATTTCCTGATAGATTAAGGAACAGTGGTGTTTGGCCTGAGAAGCTAGAAGGATGGGGTTGCCCTTGATGAAAATGATAAAGCTTCTGATTTGAGTGGGAGCTGGGGAAGACCAGGAGTTTTGCTTTGGACGTTTTCGATTTAAGATGCTTCATACACATCAACGTGAAAAAATCAGGTTGGCAGTTGGATATTCAAGTCTAGAGTTCAGGAGAATGTTTTAGACTGGAGATAGACACTCTCTGATGGAGATAAGGATGGTGTTTAGAACCACAGGCAATGGAGGAGGTCATGTAAGGTGTGAATGGAGATAGGAAGGAAGTCAAAGACCAAACCCTTGGGTAATCCAACATTCAGAAGTAGGGAAAAGAGGAGGAACTAGCAAAGAGACCACGTAGGTAGGGGAAGAACCAAGTGGCTGTGTTATCCACCGAAAAGAGTGTATTAAAGAGGAAAGTGTGATTAACCAAGATAAAGACTGCTCTGAGGTCAAGTACGATGCCTGAGAATTGATCATTGGAGGTAGCAACATGGAGGTCATTAATGATTTTTGAGAGCAGTTTTGAAGGAGTCCTGGGATAGAAAGTTTTGAAGCCAACGGGAATGTTGGCAAGGAGGAAAAGGCATCACGAAAGTAAAGAAATCTGGGAGAAAAGCAGTCAGGGGCTGAGAATGAAAGGATCAAATCCATGTGATTATATGTGTTGTAACTAATTTTCCTTGTTGGCCACATACAGCCAAGTTCTTAGGCAAATCTGAAGGAATGCTGAATCATTTATTTTCTCAGTGACTAGCACTTAATCACTTCATTAAAATATGTGTTGCTTTTATTCAAAATCAATTTTATACTTCCTTATTAAGCCTTCTGAAAATTCATCTTGCCAAAAGAAATGTGAATCCCTTGTAGAGTTTTTATGACTCAGAGACAAAGGATTTCTTTCCTTTTTTTGAATTATTTGTGTTACCGAGTCTGGCTACGTTCTGAATCTCATATTGTAATAAGTTAATATTTATTGTAGTGCAAGCACAGTAATGTAGTGCTTGGCATTGAGTTAACAATAAAAATAATTAGATTTTATATATACCTTTCCAAAAGAAAGGCAAAGATTATCATAATGCACTTTGTAAATAACAATACGTTGCTTTGTGATGTCTCTTGGACAGATTTTTTGTAATATTTAATTCTTGTATTATTGATTTTATTTTTTTCTTATTTAGATCATAAGCTTTTGGAAGGTAGAGACAATATGCCATGCATAGGCCTCATAGCAAAGAGACAGTGGTGTATTAAATCTTATATCCCTTCCATTGAATGATTAAATTAATGCTCTCTTGCTTAAAAGCTGGGTAGTAACAACAGCAGAATACCTGTCCTTTCTGATACAACATGACTAGAATGTCTTAGAATTTGTGGCTTCATTTTCCAAAGTGCAAGTCCTTACTGAAACTAGATTAATATTTTTAGGGGCTCTTTAGTACTGCTTATACTTTCTTATTCTCCATTAAGCATTTGATCATTGAAATAAAATTGACCCTTCAGGGAATGGTACATTGTATATCTCTTTCATCCTAATTAGAATCCAGATTTTAGTGCAACTGGTTTTATTCAGTCATTTCTTTTATAAATAAAGGCATTTGATGGCCCTTGTAAGTCCTACAATTGGTAAATGAGAATGGGCATATATTCTGATTCCCAGTTTATTGCTTTTATTACAAATTTCTTTGACATGATAATTTTTCAGTAGAGTTTTGCTCTTTCCAAAATATTTACCAAAACATTTCTCCAAATGTATGCAATTTTATTTTGTGATCTTGTAATTTCATGTGGTCTTTATCACATAAAAATTGGCCATTTACTATTACCATATTACTATTTTGAAATCTAACTTATTTTCATGTAAAAAATGTGGTGACTCCAATAATTTTCCCATTTGAAACATCTTTAAAAACAAACAAAGGAGACTGAGTAAATATTGCTAACTACAGAGAATTAGACAGCTTAGTTACCAAACTAAATAGGTGTTTTTTGAAGGAAACATCTGAATGTGCAATTTCTAGTTAGTGCTTCAGATGAAGAACACCACAGAACATTCTTTCCAGAAAATCTCCTTGGATTAGCTAGTTTGCTTTCTCTTCCAGCTTAGAAGCAGCCACATACTTCTCAAATCCTTACAAAGCAGCTAAATAGCTCTGTGATTCTTAAGGATTTGATAAAGATTTGGGACTCAAATCAGTACAAGCAAAAACTTAATTTTTTTTGCAAATTTTGGTGGTAGAAACTTTAGGCCATAAATTCCTGCCTCAGAAAAAATAATAAAGGGCCTTCTGGGTTTGATATTTTAGTCTGTTACTTACATAGCACACTTTCTTAAGCCTTGCCATATGTCTTTAGGATTGTATGTTCCTCCCTCTTTTTATTTTATTTTATTATTTCATTTCATTTTATTTCCAATGCAATTAATGTACAATGTTGTATGAGTTTCAGGTGTACAATATAGTGATTCAACAATCCTATATATTACTCAGTGATCATAACAATAAGTGTACTCTTAATCCCCTCCACTTACTTCCCCCATCCCCACATCCTCCTCCCTCCAGTAACCACCAGTTTGTTCTCTATAGCTAAGAGTCTGTTTTTGGTTTGTCTTTTTATACCCACTTTGTTTTTTTGTTTCTTGAATTCCACACATGAGTGAAATCATATGGCATTTGTCTTTCTCTGACTGATTTATTTCACTTAGTATTTTACTCTTTAGTTCCATCCATGTGGATACAAATGGGAAGATCTCATTCTTTTTTATGGTTGAGTAATATTCCATCATGTGTGTGTGTGTGTGTATGTGTGTGTGTCTTCTTTATCCATTCACTAGTTGATGGACACTTTCGGCTTATAAAATAGCAGAATATATTCCTGTGTTTGAAAGTTTATAATGTATAGAGTTAGGTGTTTTTAGTGTTAAGACATTGCTACCAACTCTCATTATATCAGTTTATTCCTTTTTAAGCTAGTTTTTCTATTATGGAATCCCAAACAGAATGTTAGGGATATTAGGGGATATGCTATAGCTGTATTCTAGTGGAACACACACTCCTATCTCCAGACATCGTTGGGCACCACTAGGTGTCAAGCCCTGTGCAATTTAGTGGAGATAAAGAGAAAAGACACAGCTCTCTCCTTCATGGAATTAGAGGCTAGTCAGTTCATTTTATTTTAAAACTGTGAACAGATGACAATTATTATTAAATGATGGTGTGTGGCCTTTTCTCTGCTCTTGCCCTCTGCAGAGTTCTGACTTCGCCGGCTCTCACCAGATTTAAAGAGAAGGATTCATCGACAGCCAGATGAGTCTTAAGCTTGTGGGCAGAACCACAGGTGAAGGGAAGTCTAGGGACCGGGATGAGCCTCAAGTGCATGGGTTGCAGGAGATTACAGTCAGTTCTAATACCTGTTCCAAAAACAAGAACTTGTTCCACCGTGATGGGTAGAATGTGGTATTCGGGAACAACTGGAACATGAGAATTCTGTTTTTGCTTGTGGGCCATTTCATCCACAAGAAACAATGGGTGAAAGTGGAAAATTGCACCAGCCAAACACAGCTGCTTGTGAATACATAACGCACACACCTCAAACATCGACAGGGACGTCAGTTCACCATGAGGCCTAAGTCACACTCATCCACACCTGCTGGTACAGCTTCTCTCCTATTTCAGCTGTTCCTCCTCTACCTTTACGATAGCTCAGGGGCTGCCACACTGGCCACGCCCACTTCCTCAAGCCAACTGCAGGTCTTGCAATGATAAAGCACCGTATTTATTGTAGTACTGGTGCATTTCTTGCCACTGCCCCGTGTGGAGTGTTATACTGTTTTCATTAAGTTTCTATCTTTTTTAATGTGTCACTGACAAAGTTTCTGAGTGTTGTTCCCCAACCCCTTTCCCCATAAACCCTGTAGTGTTAACTGCACAATTTTTGGATAGCATTGGTGGTTTTAAGAAACATGTCACATTAGAGCAAAACTGACTGTATTTTCCATTATTACCATGTATCCCATATTTCATATTTTGTAGGAGGAGTAAAATTGGGAGCATAAATGGTTGAGGAAAAAAAGCAGAATGTTTAGCCCTATTTTTATAGACTATGTCTGACCTTAATAATATTTGGAAGACACAAGGAAAGAACTTGAATGGTATTGAAATCACTGATGTGCGGAAAAATAGAAAAGTCAGAAAATGGGAGGCTCGAGCTAAAGTCAGTGTGACCGTGGAATGTGAAGTCTTGGGTGGTCCTGTTGGTGTCCTGGGCTTGGGTTTGGGCCACTTCGGTATGATCTAGGTAAGTCAGTTGAGTTATTTCTTTGCAATTCAGTAGTTGGCAGCTAAAGATCAACTCTCTCATGTGCTTTCATGGTTCCCTGGAACCCCATCTCTAACTATACATATGTACTGGAGAACAGACTCAGCCCCACAGCCTCCAAATGAGCGGGCAGTGTAACTTTTTGTTCATGCTGAGAACAATGAGACATTTCCTAATCCGATCAAAAAGCTCATTCTCTAGGCTTGCAAACAAGACTATGTACTACAAAGTCCAATAAAGTTGATTATAAAAGGAGTAGGTAGTGGCTGTGACTAGCTCTTACAGATGGGAACAATGAGCTTGATATACACTTGATAATCCTCTCACTTTCCTAATTAACAGACAGGAACGGTTAGTAAATATAGGATAAAGATGACTGTCCCTGATGCATTCTAAAGTAAATATTAATTGAACTACTATCTCCATTGTTACCTTGATACTATTATTCGCTAGATAGTATTGCTCCAGTTAAAGATATTTTCAAATGCTGGAACAAGGGCTTGCTGAAACTTGCCTTTTTCAGATTGTTAGTTGGTAGGTATGAAAAGGGTAAATGAATGCAAATATCTTTCCCAGAAAACTTTCTGGACCCATGTGCTGACCCTGGGAAGCTGAACTTTAGTTTTAATTTAGTCTTCCTTGGTTTTCCAATCAAACTGTAGGGTTGAAAAATAATGGCAGGGAGTTACTTGGCAGGTTTTCTCCTGTAGCCTGTAGCACAGCTCATCTCAGAAATAGATATTCATCCTTTCCCGTTGCTTAGCCCCAAATGCATTATTATTTATTTTGTTGCAGTGGTTGTTGCATGGGAGCCCCTTCACTTGCAATTTTCCCCTTGGTCATGAGACATATTCACATTCACCCTACTGGCCTTTGGTGAAACTGCACCTAACCTGATCATCCAAGTGCTCTCAGGCGGAACTAGAGACATGGTAACTAAACCTCCTCAGTTTGTTACAACTCCTAAAATAATAGTAAAGAACTGGTTTTTGTTGTTGTTGTTGTTGTTGTTGTTGTTGTTGTTGTTTTAATTCTCTTTATTTCCAGGTGATAATGAGCTACTCGTGATATAGATCAGAAAGTTCAGAGTTGGTTTTCTTGAAAACAAATCTATGGCATTTTTCTGTCATTTTCTCAAGCCTGGCTACCTTGGGATTTATAATTTCAATGATTTTTCACTTCATTCTCATAAATTAATCATCGTGGTATAAATGTTGGTCCATATGTATTTTTCTTTTCCATGGCTACCTTCTTGCCTCAGAATAAAGTCTGAATTCCTCAGACTAGCAACTTCTGTGGCCCGTTGTCTTCTCTTTCTAGTTAACGTTAATCACCACTAATCTCTCTACTGTCATTTTCTTTTCAAATTCCTTCAGAAGAATCTATCTCCTTGCCTCCACTTCTGCCTTGCCAATAAATTTCCTTTCTTCCCTAGAATAGGGCCTCCTTTTCTTTTCTCCCTGCTCCCCCACCAACACATCCAATCATTTCCTGAAACTGTTTTTGCTAAAGCGATCACTAACTTCCCAATTGCCAAATTCAGCGAATGTTTTAAAATGTGGGAGATTGAGCACATCTGTTAACCACTGACCCTTTCTCAAGTCTCAGTAAATGACAATTACAGGCTTTTTTTTAAAAAGCGTTCAAGGAAGAAGAGATGGATGAGGAGAAATAATCATTAAATTGCAGAATGTTGAAGACAAGATAGTGGCATTTTATCTGACAGGTCTGAGAAAGCTGATTCTTAAGGTAAGCCCCTGAAAGGCTCTGGGACTAGCATAGCAGTACCAGGCACATCTTGAAGTAAGGTTAAAGGTGGCAGAAGAGTGACATCAGCAAGATGGTGCAGTAGGAGGTTCCCTACTTCTATCCAAATCAGAAAAGAAGAAGTTACATTGTCTCTGTTTGCAGATGACATGATCTTATATATAGAAAACCCTATCTTCCACTAAAAAACTTTTAGAATAAATGAATTCATTAAAGTTGCAGAACACAGAATCTACATGTAAAACTCAAATGCATTTCTATACACTAACAATGAACTATCCAAAAAAGAAATTAAGAAAACAATCCCAGTCACAAGATCATCAAAAAGAATAAAATACTTAGGAATAAACTTGATCAAGGGGTGAAAGACTTGCACTCCGAAAATTATGACACATAAATGAAAGAAATTAAAGAAAACACAGATAAATGGAAAGATATACTGGGTTCATGGACTGGAAGAATTAATATTGCTAAAATATCCATACTATCCAAAGTGATCTACAGGTTTAGTGCAATCCGTGTCAAAATTCCAACACCATTTTCCACAGAAATAGAAAAAAGAATCCTAAAATTCATATGAAACCATCAAAGACAATGGATTGACAAAGCAATCTTGAGAAAGATGAGCAAAACTGGAGGCGTTACATTTCCTGTAGTCATCAAAACAGTATGGTACTAGCATAAAAACAGACACAACAACAATGAAAACAGACATGCAAACCAATATAACAGAGCCCAGACATAAGCCCACACATATATGGTCAGCTAGTAATTGAGAAGGGGCCAAGAACACAAAATGGAGAATGGATAATCTTGTTCATAAATGGTTTTGGGAAAACTGAATATCTATGTGTAAAGAAATGAAATTGGGTCTTTTTCTTGCACCATACACAAAAGATTTACTTGAAATGAATTAAAGACTTAAATGTAAGACCTGAAACCATAAAATTCCTAGGAGAAAACATGAGGAAAGAACACTTTGACACTTATTTTGGCAATGAGTTTTTGGATATGATGGTATAGGCAACAAAAGGAAAAATAAATAAGTGGGACTGTATTGAAACTATAAAACTATTGCACAGCATAAGAGTCCATTAACATAATGAAAAGGCAACCTTTGAAATGGAAGAAAATATTTGCACATCACATGTCTGATAAGGGGTTAAAATCCAAAGTATATATGGAACTCATACTACTCAACAGCAAAATAACAAATAACTCAATTAAAAAATGGACCAACCCAGTTAAAAAATGGGCCAAGGAGCAATACGTGTTTTTCCAAAGAAGATCTACATGTGGTCAGTAGGTATATGAAAATATGCTCAATATCACTAATCATCAGAGAACGCAAATCAAAACCAGAATGCAATATCATCTCATACCTTTTATTTTTTTCCCTTTTTTTTTAATTAGGATTTTTTTTATTATGTTACTCACCATACATTACATCATTAGTTTTTGATGTAGTGTTCCATGATTCATTGTTTGCGTATAACACCCAGTGCTCCATGCAGAACGTGCCCTCTTTAATACCCATCACCAGGCTAACCCATTCCCTCTCTCCCCTCCTTCTAGAACCCTCAGTTTGTTTCTCAGAGTCCATAGTCTCTCATGTTCGTCTCCCCTTTTAGAATGTCCATTATGAAAAAATCAAGAGGTAGCAAGTGTTGGTGAGGGTGTGGAGAAAAGGGAACCCTTATGCACTATTGATTGGAACATAAATTGGTGCAGCCACTACAGAATACAGTGCGAAAGTTCCTCAAAAATTAAAACTAGAACTACTGTATGATCCAGCAATCTTACTTCTGAATATGTTCCAAAGTAAATGAAGTCAGGAGCTCAAAGAGATAGCTGCACCCCCATGTTCATTGCAGTATTATTTACAATAGCCAAGTTATTGAAACAACCTAAGTGTATATCAATGAAAAAATGGATAAAGAAAATTTGGTATATGTGAATGGTGGATTCTTATTCGGCCATAAAAAATAAGGAAACACCGTCATTTGTGACAATGAGAGTGAACCTGAAGGACATTATGCTTAACAAAATAAACCAGACAAGACAAATATTGTATTATCTCATCTATATGTGGAATCTAAAAATGTTGAACTCATAGAAACAGAGAGCAGAATGGTGGTTGTCAGGGGTTTGGATGTAGGGGGAAATGGGGATGCTGGTGGAAGGATACAAACTTTCAATTATAAGGTGAAGAAGTTCTAGGAATGTTATGTGAGCATAATGACTGACTATACAGATGACCCTTGAATGATGTCAACAGTTAACAATGGTTAGGGGTGTTGATCCCTGCAATTGAAAATCCACGTGTAACTTTTGACTCCCACAGAACTTAACTAATAGTCTACTATTGACCAGAAGCCTACTGATAACATAAGTGGTCAATTAACATATATTTTGTATGCTATTTTTATTACATATCGTATTCTCACAATAAAGTAAGCTAGAGAAAAGAAAATGTCATTAAGAAAATCATAAGGAAGAGAAAATATATTTATAGCACTGTATTGTAAAAATCCACATATAAATGGACCCATGCAGTTCAAATTCATGTTGTTCAAGGGTTTACCGTAGTTAATAATACTGTATTATATACTTGAAATTTGCTAAGGGATTGGGACTTAAGTGTTCTTACCATACACACAAAAACTACATGTGGAGTGATGGATGTGTTAATTAACTTGATTGTGGTCATCATTTCATAATGTCTATATATATCAAATTATCATATGTATACCTTGAATATATACAATTTTTATTTGCCAATTGTGCCTCAAAAAAGCTAGAAAAAAATGTGACCCAAAATAGAAGTGTTGGTAGGAAGTCAGTCTAAGAACAGTTAGACTCTCAGAATTTTCCTCCTCCCCCCACACAACCTGATGGCTGGTATGTCTCACTCCAGCATAATATTGAGGTTATTTCTTAGAGATGTGCTGGATATCTCTCAAGTGCCCCTCTAGATGCATTCTCCCATCCTTTCCACTTTTCCTTAGCCCTAGGAGGGTAATCTATATGGATTAAATTAATGGACCCCCTTGTCCTTTGGTTTCCCATTGGGTTTGGCCAATGGAGAGCCCTCAGAGGAGATGGGAGATTGTTAAGAAAGTGAGGGCATTTATCCTCCAAGTTCCCTCTCTATGAGGTTCCCTTGGAATGACTTCCTCTCTTCACCGAAGGTCACATTTCCTCAGAAGTTGGCCTCTTTATAGGACTTTTTCCTTCTAGGCTCTAACAACCTTCCCCTTCTCTCATCCCTTGGGCCTACAGGTAGTACTGACAAAAGGTTTAGCACTCTCCCTGGGGGGTTCCTGAAACACTTTACACACTACCTATACCTTTGTAAAGAGTCCCTTTATTAAGCCATTTTAAAGTTTTCCTAATTTAAATTACCACGGTTTTATGCTAAGACCCTGGGTGAAACAGATGGTTTGGGGTTAGAAATCTTTCCAGAGGTGCCTGGGTGGCTCAGTTGTTAAGCGTCTGCCTTCGGTTCAGGTCATGATCCCAGGGTCCTGGGATCGAGCCCCGCATCGGGCTCCCTGCTCTGCAGGAAGCCTGCTTCTCCCTCTCCCACACCCCCTGCTTGTGTTCCCTCTCTCGCTGTCTCTCTCTCTGTCAAATAAATAAATAAAATCTTAAAAAAAAAAAAAGAAATCTTTCCAAAAGAATTGAGGGTGGAGATATCATTCTATAAACAAGAGGATTAAGTGAAATTTTGCAAACTGAGTTTTGAGACACCCAAACTCTTCCCTACAGAAGGGTCAGGCTTTTAGCCTCAAGGCAAGAGGCTGGAAGAATCTTCACTGGGCAATTTGACTAGGCCAGTGGAAAAAACCTTTGCTCTCAGGGTTTCCAAACAAAAATGTCCAGCAGATCTCCATTCAGTAAAGGTCATTGTTCACAGTTGAGAAGCCTCATCAGCATGCAATCGTAATCAATTTTTGTTTTTTAAATGTGAACGCTTCAAGATCACTAGTCATCTGAGAAAAGTTTCTAATAAGAAAGTGAACAAAGCAAACTGGGAAAGAAAAGTAACCTGAGGGGAACCAAGATTTTGCCTGGAGGAAAAGAAAAAATGCTCTTATTTTAACAGAAAGGTGAGAGCAGATATCTATCTATGCACTAAAAAACAGATTTTGTATAAATAGAATAATCAGCAAACAACAATAAAAAGAAAGCTCCAGGAAATAAGAATATGATAGAAATAAAATATTCAACAGGAGATAGAGGAGAATGAGAGAGAAAGGGAAAAGACAAAAATTAAAGATTTAGTCTGTAAATTCTAACATCTGAATAATAGAAAAAAAGAAAAGGGAGGAGAAGAAATTCTCAGAGCAAAAAAATTTGAGAAATCACCCAGAATTATGGAAGATGAATTTGTAGATGAGAAGGGCCCAGTGAGTAGACAGCATAATCTATAAAAATAGAAATACACCCAACACTTAATTGTGAATTTCTGATACAGAGGCAAAAGGAAGTACCCAGAAGCTTCCAGATGGGGAGTTCATACAAAGGATCAGGAATCAGAGTGGCTTTAGACTCTTCAAAGACAATATTGAAAGCAAGAAGTCAGTGGTAATACCTTACATACCCCGAGGGAAAATGATTTACTATCAAGAAGAAAGATACTTTCAGACCAAGGCTTTGTAAAATTTACTTCCCACACACATGCTTTTTTAGGATGCTATTGAGAATATACTCCACCAAAAGATGAGCTAAACCAACAACAAGGAATATATAGGATCCAAGCACAAGATTCTAATCTTAAATTAGGGGTTAAGAAAGAGAAAGCTGGAGAGATGCCCCAGGAGGAAATCTGTCCTGACCAGAAGAGGTCAGAAAGCGATGTCTTCCCTGAGATGAACTTAGTAAGAGTACTGCATCCGCTTGAAACTTCTGAGACGAAACTTAAACACAGAAGCACTGGGGCGCCTGGGTGGTTCAGTCAGTTAAGCATCTGCTTTAGGCTCAGGTCATGATCTCAGGGTCCTGGAAGAGCAGGAGTCTGCTTCTCCCTCTCCCTCTGCCCCTTCCCACCACTCGCACTCTCTCTTTCTCTCAAATAAATAAAAATAAAATCTTTAAACACTGGAGTGTAAATTTGCAGATGAATTAGTGAGAAGTATGTACAAAACTAAGCAAACAAAAATGCACAATTATTAACTCCAGGTAAAACAAAAATATTGTGCAACAGGCATGGAAAATTATTATGGATTAATATATGTTCCAGCAGTGACATAAATATAATAAGGTAACATATTTAATAGGTATTTGATAGTAATCTAACCAAACTTTATGAGATGATACTGGTGGTTGGTTGGGTCGAGAGAGAGTCAAAGAGACCTGAATCTTCATCTTCCATAGAGGGGGCCTATAGATTATTTGTAAAGCAGAAATATCAAAAGAAACATTAGAAGCTACTTAGAGTTATAGAGGGTACTATGACCAACAGTAACAAGAAAGCTATAAGTTGAAAATAGCTGCCAGCAGAAGGTGGGAAATACACATACGTGTTGGATAGTGGTGCCAGAGCTCCATTGTTCTTCCTATTGTGTTTAAAAGAACAATTTGAGAAAGATGGTGAACTATGCCTGGGCAGGGCGAAGCCAGAGGAAACTCTGGTGGAGGTCCGTAGTGTTCCTGACGTGCAAATCGGTCGTCCGACCTGGGTATAGGGACGAAAGACTAATTGAACCATCTAGTGGCAAAAAAAATAAAAATAAATAAAAGAACTATTTGACTCAACTATGTGCATTTATAATTTTGATGAAAACAAAAACCAAACTGAAAAAATAAAAAGCAGAATAAAACAACCAAACGAGACAGAAAGAGAGAGAGAGAAGCACATGCTGTTCAGTCAGAATTCTGCCCAAGTACTTTTCTTTTTTAAGAAGTCTGACATTAATCTTTTAGCTAAATCTGCCAAGATTACCGATTTATTTTTAATGGATTTCTGTAGAAAAGAAGAACATTACAGTGACTGCACTACCTAGAATTCGAGTAAATTGTTTTCCAACAAGAGAGATTTATAATGAAAAAAATGATTTGCTGATCTGCTATGTGAAAATCATAATGGTTATTTCGAAAATTGAGTCTTTGGGAAGCCTGATGATCCCGGAGCATCTTCAAGTAGTGGATCCTGCCATGACACTGAGTGTTCAGCATCTGTGTCTGGTATCTGGGGCTCTGGGACACCAACACCTGCATACTTATCAAGTGAAATGATTTTCTGTTCCTAAATATAAATTCATTATCTGATGATTCACAAATAGAAATGTGCTCAGTTAACAGCAACCAAGGCAGAAAAAAAAATGCCATAAAACTCAGATGTAACTTTGTATGTGAGTTGTTTACAGGGCCAAGAAAAAAATCTTTAATAAATGTATTAGCTGATTTGTATATATCATGCCTAAGTGTATCAAGACACCAGGAGGGAAGTTACTGGTTTGACATCTATCTGCCTGTCCTCTTAGATATTCAATGTGAGCTCATGCAAATGAAGTAGTTTTTCCCATATAATTTTTTTTAAGGTTTTATATGTTTATTTAGAGGGGGGAGAGGCAGGGCGAGAGAGAGAGAGAGAGAGAGAATCTCAAGCAGACTCTGTGCTGAACACAGAGCCCGATGCAGGGCTCCATCCCACAACCCTGAGATCATGACCTGAGCTGAAATTAGGAGTCAGGCTCTTAACCAGCTAAGCCACCCAGGCACTCCTTTCCTTATAATTTTAAACCAGTCCTGAGCTGGGTGGGGCAAGACAAAAGAAGGGCAGATGGATGGAGGATCAGGGTTGCTATCAGGTGCTGGGAGAACTTCTACACAGTGAGGGAGAAGATGAAGGAAACATGGAGGAGGAGACAGAAATAGGGCTAACTGTTGTTTTGGGCTTCTCGAGAGTTCCTATTTAGTTGCTAGTTTGCATACTAACAGTATTGTCTCTACTACAGATTTTACCACTGCGGTAAATGATGACGTGGGTTCAGAGAGATTTGGAGGTTAGGCTGGAGTAGAATGTGGCTCAAACATGACTGGTGGGGTGGCCTTGAGCGAGTCTCTTTCCTCCTCTGTTCAGTGGTGTGAATAGTGGCGCCCCGCTGTGAGGATCCAGTGTGACAATGCATGGACAGTGCTTAGCATGTTGACTGGCATTAGCAAATGTCCAACAGATACTAGAAAAATCATGGGGATGGGAATAGAAGAAATGGTCAATGGAATGAGGAAGGAGAAACCAGGTAAATCAGGGGAAAACTGGTGTTCAGTATATTCAGGTCCTTCATTTCCTTTCTGGCTTGTTACCTGAATTTTTTTTCTCACATCTGACTGAAATAAAGGTATATTTGAATGAAGTTATGTGCTTTGGCAATGAGCTTATAGTTCTCTCTAAATGCAATTCAGAGGTATTTTCAGCCCTGGTAAAACCAGGGTAGATTACATAGATTGCTGGTAGTAAAATCCAATGGCCATGCACTCTGAGTCTTGAATGGGTTGGTCATTGTGCTGGGTCCCCTGGGAGGAAGGTAAGTGAGGTAGATGCTCTATCCTTAAGGCATCAAGTATACTGGAAATCACATTATTTCCCTTCCGTTCAGTTCCGTTCAGTTCCGTTCAGTTCCATTCAATTCAGTTTATTTTAGTTCATTTCATCCTTCAGCCAGTTGTAGAATGAAACTGGATCCTAAAGTAGCAGCATAAATTATCAGAGGATTCTGATCTTCAGTCATTGTGGTTTGAGGGGGGCAGGGAAGTCTGCTAACCAGGCTGTCTCCTCTGTTCTTGCCTGATTATAAAAAAAAGGGGGGAAGTTATCTAGTGAATAAAAGGGTCAAGATGCATCACTCATATAATCATAAAAGAGCAGTAAAATTATTTTTGTGAAGGGGATCAAGAATTCTCTGGGAAAAAAAAAAACCTGTTCAGAGTGTGGCCAGGCGGCTCGGACCGAGCAGGGTTTTCCTTGCCAGTGGATTGTGTAGAATACACTGCCAGTCTCTTGTCTTCTGTTCACCATGGCTTCTTCTGATATCCAGGTGAAAGAACTGGAGAAACGTGCCTCAGGCCAGGCTTTTGAGCTGATTCTCAGCCCTCGATCAAAAGAATCCGTCCCAGAATTCCCCCTTTCCCCTCCTAAGAAGAAGGATCTTTCCCTGGAGGAAATTCAGAAGAAATTAGAAGCTGCAGAAGAAAGACGCAAGTCCCACGAAGCCGAGGTCTTAAAGCAGCTGGCCGAGAAGCGGGAGCACGAGAAGGAGGTGCTTCAGAAAGCCATAGAGGAGAACAACAACTTCAGCAAGATGGCGGAAGAAAAGCTGACCCACAAAATGGAGGCCAACAAAGAGAACCGAGAGGCCCAGATGGCTGCCAAACTGGAGCGCTTGCGGGAGAAGGACAAGCACGTTGAGGAAGTGCGGAAGAACAAAGAATCCAAAGATCCTGCTGATGAAACTGAAGCTGACTAATTTGTTCTGAGCACTGACTTTCTCCCCTTCCCCTGCCCAAATATCCAAAGACTGTACTGGCCAGTGTCATTTTATTTTTGCCCTCCTGACAAATCTTCTAGAAGCTGATGTAGGACTGTATAGGTAGATCCAGATTGTATGATGTTGTTTTCGGGGCTAAAGGGGAGAAACGGAAAGTGTTGTACTCTTTTTCTAAAGTGTTGAAGTCTTTCTAATGTAGCTACTTTTTCTTGTTGCATCTTTTCTACTTCAGTGCACCTGGCGTCCTGGGTTAACAGCTAGTACTGTATTGGCTTTGTGAAAACATGTTTGTGCAAAGAGTATGTAGTGGCTTCTTCCAAACTGTTAGATGCTGAATATCTGTTCACTTTTAAATCCCAATTCTGTCCCGATCTTCCCAGATGCTACTGTACTTGAATGGTTAATAAAGCTGCACAGTGCAAAAAAAAAAAAAAAAAAAAAAAACCTGTTCTCTGAAAATGAATTCTCCAAGAGGTCTTCACACACCCACTGCTGGAATCCTTTATTTCTTCTGTCTATAAATATATCCATTCTTACATAAAAGTTAGTAAAAATCATTGAGTAATTAAACTAGAAAGTTAGATATCTCAATCTGTGCTTTCGAAGTACCTTAATAGCAAAAGAATTTGCCTTTGAACTGAAAAAACAACTCTTCCTATTTCTGTCTATCTGTCTGTCTGTCTGCTTGCCTGCCTGCCTGCCTATCATTTTTTTTTCTAGACCACCAGGAACAAACCTGTAGTCTGACAGAGTCAGATTTATTACCCCTAAATCCTGGGAGGCCAATAAGAAACCTGACATGGGGCCAAGGAGGTCATCAGACCCTTGGTTCGGTGAAAAACCCCTGCAGGTTTGTCAGAGCAGACCGGACAAGGTGTGATTCAACGTGTGTCAAATGTGCTCATTATTACAGTCTTGGTGCCTTGAGGGACTCAGGCAACTCCCAGTAAAAACCTCTAATTTGTGAAAAACTTACGGAGTTACAGATCACTAGGGACAAACCTGTAGTCGGAGAAGATCTGATATATTGATTTGCGGGGGGGTGGGGGAGCAACTGGGGAGGGGGCTTCAGAAGCACCCACCCACGCATGCTGACAAAAGGAAGGGCCTTTTGCAAAGTTTGGGTTCTCCCTGTAGGGTTCTGAGCTGGGTCCCACGGAAGCCGGTGGGGATCAGCTCTAAGATCCTTGCTGTTTCTCAGCAAGTGAATGAAGATTAACTAAGGGTTACGTGTTTTCATGAGGCAAGAGAGTTTTAGCCATTGGATACCCCCTGTAATAGATGCGTTATAGTGCAATAGGCCTGTGAGCGTCACTGGTGACAAAGCAGTGTCCACTCAAGAAGAGTTGTTGTGGCATTTTATAGTTGCTGCCTGGCCTTGGGAGGGACAGCGTTTCCTGCTGATTACACAGCTGGCTTTATGTGTGTCCTTCCCGCCTGATTACCAGCAAAGACTTCTCGTCCTGATAGCAATCTGAGTTGACTCTCACTCTTCCAGTTCTAGACAGGTTTTCTCTCTCATATACATATTTAAAAATATATATGTGAAAAATATAATGTAAAATTTGGGAACAGGATCCCAATTCATTTATTCAAATATTCAAATTCGATGCTAATGGATGCCTCCAGGTTTCAGGTTAGAGAAAATTCTATTTTTAAGCTGCAGAGACCCAGTGAGTTGAAACTGAATCTGAATTATTTTAAATCTGAATCTGAATTATTTTAAAATAGCAGGAAGCACTTTTGCGGGGGGGGGGGGGGCATGTTAGTGGGGAAAGGGTTGTGATAGCCTGTAGAAAGGCCCAGATTAAACCTCCTCTCTTCCATGGAAGGCTCTACGGCCTTTCCTGAAGCCATAGAAGGATTACAAACATTCCACGCTTATTCAGGAGAGAATGTAGAGGCTGTTAGTGGAAAAAAAAAAAAATCTACCCACCCCACAGGTGTTGTCCACACACTGAGGGCTGCATTTATGCATTTTTTCACTTCCTGACATATCAAAAGATTGCACGACATGGTAGAGGTGTGTTAATTATTTCCCTGTCATTAGATAGAATGTTGGTGATGGATGGAGAAACTCTATTGGCAATTTATAAGTTGTGTGACCAATATGTTTCTCGGGGAATAGATAAATGTCTTGTTTTGTCAAAATCTTATTATTCTGATTTATTTGGTTGACTTTTATGTTGTCAAAGAAGTTGTTTGATAGATTGGGATGAATTCAATTTTATTTATTATTTATTTATATTCATGTTCAAGAATTAATGTGTTGCCTAAAAGCCACCTGGAAAGAATATGTTAGTGCCTCTTCCTTTTGTCTGTACTTCTGCAATGATTTGAGGCCTCTCTGAAAAGTCCCATGGTTCCTGAGAGTTAATAATATGCTGCTTCAGCGACACTGTGTTTTACTCTTGTGGGATGGATTTTCTGGAGTCTTTTCTGAAAAGCAGCAGCAGGGTTATCATAGCTATCATCTTTATAATTGCAATCAAATGAGATCACTTCGAATATGACAGATTCAAATTAAACACATACAGCTTTCGCTTTCAGGACAACTAAAATGTAAAAAAAAAAAAAAAAGAAGAAGAAGACCACCATCGTAAAACTGATACTTTAAGACTATGATTCAATAAATGAATGAAAAGATTAAATTTATGTTCATTTAGTGTCAAAGTCTTGCAAAATGAAGTAAGAAAGAGAAACTTGGGGGTATATACATTTTGGCTTCTAAAAATGTTTCACTTTTCAGTATTTAAATTAGCCTCCGTATAATCTCTCCCCTACCACCTCTTACTGCATTTGGATTGTTTACATCTTAATGTATAGACTTGATTTCCCCTGAGCATAACTAGGCACAGAAATTATTCCCAGTCTCTTAGAATAAAGGCCAAATCAGAAGTAGTGCATCTCAAGGTTAATCTCCACTTCAATTAACAACCATATAACAATATTTATACTTACATATGAATACATTCCATTGACACCTGCTACATATTTTATGAATTAATGTGAAATATGCATTATGGGCAAGCGTTACTACACATCCACTCCTTTAGTGTCTGAGGCTCCTGAAGAGCAGCCTTCTCACCTGGATGAATTCAAAGCAGGTGTCTAATCCATATATTCTGAATTTGAAAATCACTTGATCCAAATTAGTTGAGATACAAACTGGGTTCTGGAGTTCACACCACTTACATCCGATAGACTTTTCTGACTTGTGTTGACAAAGATTCTCTCCTTGACCAAACTCTATTCAGGTTCCCCTGAATTTCTCAACCAGGCCTTGACTTTTGGACTTCCGTGTTCATCTCTGCATTGTCCAATTTTAGCAAGAATCTTGCTAAGTTGGTTTAGCTGGAATCCCTCATGCTCCATATCTGATCACCCTGGATATATAACAGGGGTTCTTTCTCTTCCATCGTCCGCCAGATGATGCCTGCTCACTCTAGATTGCCTCCAGCAGAAATGCTGTTACATCAGTTTAGTCAGAATCCCACTACCCTGATGTCTCTCCTTTGTAAGTTTCCATCCACTGACCCCTCCCCTGCTCCTTGGCTATCTCACTCACCCCTGCTGTATTCAGAGTTGAGTCCAATCTTGCACTCACTGCAAGATGCTGTTGCAGTGGTCCTACAACCATCACGATGTCCCCTCTTGAATAAAGTCTTCCTTATCATCTTTAACAAGTGTCACTGAATAATTTTTTCTTTCACAGTGCTAAAACTTATTTAGGCCTATGGAAAATGATGGCTGACCCTATCCAAGTCAGAGTTCTGTGGAAACACTCATAAGGCATATTTATCTTAAGTAAAGAGCTGTTGGCTTTCAGGTACAAAGATGATCATCAAACTACAGCAATATTGGAAAGGCAAATGAGATTCAACTTCCATAGTATTGCTTGCAACATAATGCTAATATTTGAATGATTTTTGCATTTCTGATCCATCCAAAAATTATCATTTTTCTCAATATAAAATAATACATGCTTAATATAATAAATAATAAAAATAAAGCAAAAATAAATTACAAATTTTGTCATTTGGAGAGACAATATTTTCTTTTAGCCTTTTAAAACTGCTACTAATATGAAATATATGTTTCTTTGTAAAATTTTAAAATCATACTGTTTTTGTACACTTTTCACTTAATATTTGTCAGGAGCATTTTCTTATATCATTAAACAATCTTCAAAGTCTGGTATTTAATGACTTCTAATTCCATTGTATGGAAGTGACATCTTTCCCCCCCATTTATTTCCTATTGTATATAGAGTTTGTAATTCCTTTTAGGGTTTCTCTTTTAGTTAAGTGTACGGCATAACTGTGAAGATAGGTGTGTGGGGGCATATCAAATAACCTAAGATAGGGGCTAAGTATAAAAGAAAAACCCTCTGATTTTTATATAAATGTTATAACTGGTGTAGAAAATGCTTTAAAATAAACTTTTACGCATTTCTTCTAAAATATGCTTCATAAAAAGTAGGAGTCTAAAAAGAATTAATACATTGTGGTTGCAGGTGTTCTAAATTTTTTGACATTATGATTTAATTTACTTGACTAACTCTAAATTCCTCTGTCATCTTCTCCCTATGACCTCAGGAAACCTTGGTATTAATGCTTGGGGAAGAGCTAGGGTAGAAAATTATAATGTGATGCTCCAACTTGTCCTGATGACTCAGTATGAATCCTACAGAATTTAGCATTGCCTTTGGGCATCGTATCTAATTCTGTGTTTACAGCATTTGATGAAATGAAAGATGGTACAGTTTATATTGTACAAGTCAGAACTTATAGAAGAAAAGCACTTGTTAAATCTTGGAGGAAAACTGCACACAGTAACTGACAGTGGAATTTCTGGAATCCTGGATTCACAGCTGCAGTTCAATGAACACGAGTCTATTGATCAACTGGATTATCCCTGATAGCGTTGATGTCCAGAAAATCAGGAGGTGAAAAGAGGAGAAAACTGTTTTCAGTATGAATGTAAAAGTAATAAATGGCATATGAATTCTACAAGGCATTTGGTTAGACCAAAATTTAGTTCTCAAAACTGTATTTCTTTCTCTGCATGGATGTATGTATATATATGTGTGTGCAAATATATAAAGAGAAAATAGATTACAATAAAAATACTCTATCCATCTGTCATTGTAGAATGCAATAAATAAATAGCAAAATAGGAGAATCAACTTTTGAAACATGAAGGAAACTTTGAGAGTATCCAAACACTAGATTTTGGAAATGATGAAATGAGACTCTGGAAAGGGAGTGACTGAATGCCAACCATCCCATCTAGAGTGGCTTCTGCCACAGTGCATAGTTAGAAGACAAGACAGACTTTGGTTATTAAATTAGCACAGTACCATTTCTGTTCTACAGTCACTGCCATTTACAAAGACATGTGTCTTCCTAATGACTACTGGATTTCTAAGATTGTAGTCATTTCTTTGATAATTTTTTTTAAAGATCTTTGCATGGGAGACACAGAAAAAAAAAAAAAAAGAAGTCTTATCTTCTGTCTATAAGGCTGATGCTATCCCTATCACTACTCACTCCCTGGATGACCACATATAGACACATGGCTTTGAATTCTGCCAATAGGCAGATGTGTCCAAAATGTACATAACTAAATCTGCTCCCTTCAATATCTAACTTATGAATCAAAGTGACTGTTTGATTTCATTCAGCTGTCCAATAAAATAACGAAGTAGGACAAGTCCCAAACTGAAGTCTTGGTTCCACAACACACAAACTTGTTTCCTGCCCACATTCCCCATTTTAGTAAGGGCAACTCCATTTTTCTAATTGTTCTGGTCCAGAAATTGGAGTCATCCTTGACTCTTATCATAACCTCCTGGCCCAATTTCCCCTCTAACCACCTTCATTGCTGTCATCACTCTGTCGCAGACAATATTGCAAAAGCCTCCACCTGGTTCCCCAGTTTCCCTCTGGCTCCCCCATGGTCCATTCTCCACATGATGGCAAGATAACCTTTTTAAATTCAAAATCTGAATAAGACACTGCTTCCTTGAGCTCCTGCAAGGCTTTCCATCTTAATCAGAGTAAAATCAGAACTCTTTACCACAGATCATAATACCTTCCTCTTGTTCACGCTTCTTCTTGTTCACTTTAGCTTAGCTACATTGGCCTTTCAGGGGGTTGTAGGATACCCCACACATGTTCCTACCACAGCATATCCGTCCTCAGCCCAGAATGCTCCTCCCTCATATATGCATATGGCTCACTCCTTCACTCATTCAGGCTTCTTGCAAAGATCTCTTACTCAAGAACCTTCTCGGGGCGCCTGGGTGGCTCAGTCATTAAGCGTCTGCCTTCGGCTCAGGTCATGATCCCGGGGTCCTGGGATCGAGCCCCGCATCAGGCTCCCTGCTCCGCGGGAAGCCTGCTTCTCCCTCTCCCACTCCCCCTGCTTGTGTTCCCTCTCTCGCTGTGTCTCTCTCTGTCAAATAAATAAATAAAATCTTAAAAAAAAAAAAAAGAACCTTCTCTGTCATCTTACCTAAAATAGTACATTCCATCACTTTTTATCCATTCCCCTTCTTTATCTGT
The DNA here is from genome assembly GCF_011800145.1 of Mirounga leonina. Lineage (NCBI taxonomy): Eukaryota > Metazoa > Chordata > Mammalia > Carnivora > Phocidae > Mirounga > Mirounga leonina. The sequence continues at coordinate 2,290,775 of NW_023270453.1, forward strand.
CTTAGGATTTTCTATTCCTTGAAATATGTTTTATATTTATGTGTTAATTTTTTTCTCCAGGTTACATTAGAATGTAAGCCCCCCGAAGACAGAGACTTTTTCTGTTTTATTCACTGTTGCATCCTCAGTACCTTCAATAGTTTTGGTATATAATTGGCACTCAATTATTATTTACTTACTGAATGATAAATGTTTATTTTTCATGTGCCAATGTTGGAGCAAGGATTGAATTCTAACAAGAGTTGGGAAACAAAACAAGCATCTTCTCTGGTATGAACTCTTAACCTGTTTGCAGTCTTTCTCAGTGACCAGGGTGATCAGACATTTGAACTAAGGAAGAAAAGCACTGGTTTAGTGGCTTGGTGGTGATGTCCCTCACCTAGTTGTACTATGTCTTCAATTCTCATTTCCATTATTAATAGTTTTTGGTTAAGATCAATTAAAGTTAGAAAAACAAGAATGACCACAAGAAAAATCCAAAATAATTGATTTAGCTGTGCCCATGGGCAAACTAGTGATATGCTAATTCACAGATAGTATTTGTCCAGGTACAGAAAGACGTTGGATGTGGGGTTGTGAGATAGTAAGAAGTATATATGTTGGTCTCTGCCCCCAGTTCCTGGCACAGAGTTCCTGAAATCCTGAAATTTCCTAAGTGATAAGAGTACTAGGAGCATTTTTTGTTCTAATATTTGGTCTTTGACTCTGGTTCCTGACACAGAGCTCCTAAATCCCTTGGAATTTCCTAGGTGATAGCAGTGTCTTTTGCCCTAATGTCTTTGCCCTAATGAGGTGGGCTCCTCTCAGTGGGCTCCTAGATGGGGGCTGCTCATCAGAAAGACCAAGCCATGACCACAAGATTGGAATTTTGAACCCCACCCCCATTCTCCAGAGAGGGGAGGGCTAGACCTGAGTTAGTAAATGGTCATGCTTACACGAAGAAGCCTCCATATCTCCCAACAATAGGGGTTCACCAAGCTGGTGAACACAAGAGGGCGATGCGTCCAACTTCACAGGGACAGACACTCCCACACTCGGGACCCTCCCAGACCTCACTCTATGTATCTCTTCATCTGGCTGTTCATCTGTGTCCTTTATCATATCCTTTAATAAACCGGAAAATGTAAGTAAGTGTTTCTCTGAGTTCTGTGAGCTGTTCTGTCACATAATCAAATCCAAGGAGGGTGGAGGTCATGGAAATCTCTGACTTGTAGACAAGTCAGAAGTTGTGGGGAACCTGGGGACCTATCACTTAGAATGGAAAATAAAATGGGGGCAGTCTCTTGGGACCAATCCCTTAACTTGTGGGATCAGACGCTATCTCCAAGTAGTTAGTGTCAGAATCGAGTTAAATTGGAGGAACCCGATCTGGGTCACAAAATTACTTGTTGTGGGGACAACTCCCACACACCTGGTGTCAGAAGTGTGGTGAGTGTGGTAGTAGCGTGTGAGTTAATGAGAACCACACAAGAGAGACCGCGGTTTTCCTACACGGGGGTTCATAAATAATACATTAATGATAAACGATAACATGAGAGCTAAACAAAACAAAACAAAACAAAACATGAGAGCTAAATTAAAAACAGAGACTTTAAAACAGGCTTTGATTAAAGTCAGGATAATTGTTAAAAATGCATTTTACTGCTTTTGAGCTCACCGAATAATGCACAATAAATGTTTTCCTCCTAACTGTCTTTGCTTGCTGGTCTCACGTAAAGCTTTTGCTGCTTCGTGAAGAAAAAGTTTGGTTGATCTGAAGGTTCTCTGGGGTCTCCTAATCTTTTTCTAAACTCTATTGCTGATGTGGGAAATAAAGTCAGCAGCAATTCCCATGAGGAGAAAGGGGGTAAAAAAACAAGTAATAATAATAATTTTTGTAAAAATGGGCTCAAGGTCATGCCCGTGCTTACCTGCACCTTGGAGAGACTTCCTTGTCATGTCACACATGTCCCTGCAGGGTTGCCTTTGTGTGTAAGTAAGGTCAAGCTCCTTCCTTCCAGCAAGGCAAGCTGGCTAAAAAGAAACTTTGCTACTTGCTTTCTCTTTCTCCAAAAGGATAATCATCTACATTCTAAATCCTCTGTCTTGTTGGCTTAGAAAAACTTACTGTACTCATGCTATCATCATTTTTTTTTTAAAGGCCATTCTTGAAAAGAAGTTCAACAGATAATTTAAGTTTGTGATGTGAAACTCATTTCTGCTAATGGGAGACAAATCGTTATTTCTCTCCAGACTGTCTATTCATAGTAATAGAATAATTCAAGCAAATTAAAAACGTGAAGACATTTTTCATCAAGCCACAATGAACAATCAGCCAACACAAAGCAGACTGTGCTAGGAAACAGATAATACAATGATGAAGCTTTTCTATAGAAAGAAAAGGACTTCAATTAAAAAATATAAATTTACTTAATAAGCTACATGGTACAAAAAGAAAGAGTGGTTAAAATTTTTGTCCTTACCCACTGGGAGTTAAATCCTCCATGACGTTGACCTAACTTAATTACCAAAATGATTATTTTCATCATTTCCTAGGTGAAAAAATTTGGAGGTCCTGAGGTTTATTAAGCTGGACAAGGACACGCAGCTACTTACCGGGGCTGGATTTGAATGTAGCTCTGCTTCTAAATGTTTTTCTGCCACACTGCACTGTCTCTCCTCCATGCTGCTAATTTTGCATCGATCTTCAAAGCTTGTGTTTTATTGATCTTTCCCAACCTAAGCATTTCAGCGCACTTTTCTTCCTATGTTTTCCTGGAAGCATGATGCTCAAAATTCGAGACACAGAATAATTCAGGCTCAAGTAATTTGGGGAACTCTCTGTGCCCTTTGAACTGCTGATCTGTCCTTCCTTTCTTTTTAGGCCTACATCTCTTCCAACAAGCCAACTCAGGGCCTGAATACAATTGTAGCCGATGATTGGAACTGAAGCTTCCTTATAAAGAAAGGAACCTTGAACTTGTTTCTGGAGGAGTCTCACTCTCCTTCAAGAGAACTTGGCGAAAGAAACCAGAATTTGGTTTTTAACTTAACCTTGCCTTAATGATGGCTTTGCCTCTTTTCCTGTCTTCTGTTCTGTGTTTCTGTGAAATTAGCATGCTGGGAACTCTTCACTGGGTATTGTACTTCATCATTTCTGCCCCTGTCTGAACTTGGGTATAAAGACTATATATATATAATCACCTTCTCACTTGCTAGTCATAATTTTTGAAATTCTATCTTGGCAAGAAAGAAGTGGAAACTGGCAATTTGACCATCCACATAGTGAGCGTCTGATTACTGTGAACCAGCCAGCCCTCTGTAAGAGATGTTAAAACACCTCACCTCCGAGGTCATGAAACATCATTGAAGATGTGATGAGGTGGATAACTTTTGTAAGGGATATTTGGATAAGCTACTTCAAAAGGAAAAGGGAGGGCCATTCATTTTTAGAATAGTGACACCATTCTGTATGATACTGTAATGACAGATACATGACATTATGCATTTGTCAAAACCCACAGACCTGTGTGACACAAGGGGGAACCCTAATGTAAACTATGGACCTTGGTTAATAATAATTTTTCAGCATTGGTTCATCAGTTATATTGAACATGCCACACCAATGCAAGATAATATTAGGAGAAACTGTGTGGGGCAGCGGTGGGGGCAACAGAGAGGGGGTATATGGAAACGGACTGTACCTTCTGCTCAATTTTTCAGTAAGCCTAAAACCTCGAAAATAAAGTCTACTAATTAAAAACAAAAGGAAATGGGAGGGGTATGCTTTAGTCATGACAGAAGCATGCATGAGTCACAGTATTCCTAAAGCACCTTCTCAAGGATGGGGTTTTAAGTTTAGGGCTTCTATTTTGTAGGATGGTGTGTTAAGTCTGTAGTCAGTTAAATTGCTTTGAGCAATTAAGGAGAGAGAGATGGTCTGTATCTTGTGTAAACAAAAGCTGAATACATATTAAAGAGCATTGGGTCACAGGGGGCCCCAAATGCTAACCCCAGATAGCCACGTGTCTGGGTCTCTGTGGCTCTGATGTTCTGAGGCTGATGGGCAAATGAATTCCTGCCCATCACCCCAGCTCTGGGCTCTTGTTCCTCAAGGGCTCCTCTTGCCAGAGCCTGGAGGGATCCTAGTCCTCTGAGCCGATGTTTGCTGCTGGGATGGCAGCTGAGAGGCAAGGGCACACAGAGGTCAGGGGGGCAGCCTCCTTCCCAGCCTCCCTGCTCCTTCTCCTTGGATGCACTGGGGCCCCACCTTAGAAAGATTTCATCCTGCATCTATATTTTGCAGGCGTGGTTTTCAAGAATTTGAAGGTTCTGTGAAGGGTTACCATGGATTTTATCACTGAACGAGGGGCATAAAAGCTAACATTTGTGACATGTCTTCATCTGAGATCTCTGTTTGATACTCATCCCTCAATCACAGTGAAAATTTCACTCAAGCTTGGAACAAATTAAAGAAAGAGCTAGTTCTTTGTTTATTCATTTTTAACAGATTTCCCGAGGCACTCAAATTACTTTGTGAATATAAAATATTTCAGTAGATGATATTAAAGCAGTCCTACAAAGCAGACATGTGTTTGCTTAAAAAAATATTATCTGCCTCCAAATCTGAAAAAAATAAGCAAAGTTAACCATGTTAAATAATGTTAAATGCAAGGAGGTGGGCATGTATTTTACGATATTCTAGAAAACGGCCTGAATAGAAATTACACAGTTGTTTCCGTTTCAGAAGTTTAAAATTTTCCATTTTCCATGTAACTTTTTGGATTAATAATATTAAATCATATTTCCTGATAGACTTACTAAAGGCAGGTGTTCTTCTACTTGGCTACCGAAAAAGAGAGACCAAAAATGAAAAAAAAGAGAAGAAAAGAAAGTGTATTTAGTTAAGGAGGGGCTATAGAGTAGAAAAATGTTCTGATGGAAGATAAAGATCACACAGTTTGGCATTTTGATTTTAAACGTTTGGCCCCAAATCACAAAGGTAAAGGCCGTGCTGTATGGAGACATGCCATTATGCTGATTACCAGCGCCACCATTCGCGGGAATCCCACCGCTGACGGGAAGCCACTTCCAGCTTCCCATCATGCTTTGTCTCCAGCACTGCTCCGAAGTACCTCTTGTCCATGTCCCCAAGGATTCCCACGCTGCCAGGGCCAGCTGTCATTTTGCTGCCATCCTGCCTACCTATGAACAGAACTTGGCACGGGCAATCGCTCTCCTTTTTACACTAATTGCAGTGGATTTCGTGTGCCCCTTGCTCATCACTGGCCCTTTTCAATCTCCTTAGCCAGTTCATCTTCATTAGGTCTCAAGATGTGGGCATGCCTTCAAGCTCATGTTACCTCTTCTCCACTTCTCTTGTCATCTCACCTAATAATCATCCACCTACTCTAACCCTGCTCTCAGAAGAAACACCTGTTCATGTGCTGTGACCTTTAACATGTCAGAAGCTGCACTTTTAATGCCCTCTGCTCTTTAAACTTGCTCTCCTGTCAGTCCACGGCAACTTCCTTCCTCTTCAATTGAACCCAAATCTTGGTCCTCTCACCAAAATAAAAAACCCCCGGGAGACTGTAAAAAGCAAAACCATGTGGTTGCATAATGCTTTGCTCGCTGCTCATTCTCCAACGTTGTCCCAAATAGTTCAGCTCTCTTTCTTGTCTATTCCCGGATTGAATGGTTCTTGCCTATAGAACCAGAGCAGAGGCCAGGAATGTGGATGGAATTTGGATGGTTGCTAGGTTACTTGATACATTCTACCCCTGCTTACTGCTTTCAGTGAAGACTCCTAGAAGTGTGAGGTTTTCAAAAGGAAAACAAACTCATTTGAGGCTTACTTATGAAAAATCAAATAGTAAGTGGAAAGCACAAATAAAAAAAATCTCTGACATTCTTCCTCTTTACTTCTAGAAAATGTATTTTTTAAGTATATAAAATAGGATTGGGATTGGGGGAAGAAAACGAATGTTTTCAGAATCTTAACGTCAAAGCACACAGTATTGGCTGTAGACTGAGCCTGAGTGAAAATATTGCGCTGAACATAGACCCTGAGGTATGGTAGATTTCATTTACATAGAAATGCACTTATAAGAAAGGGCTGCTATTTTAATTTTATGATTTTTTCATACTGTCATTTACAATTCAAATAAATGAAAGAGAATGGTTATATTATATTCAGAGTGTTTAGAACAGTGTTTTTTTACTTTATGAAATAATGAACGTAGCATGCTTGGATATCAGAGTGCATTATTGTAAGATATTTCTCTGGGCAATCATGAACACAACTGCTCGCTGAAGTTCAAAGTTCTCAGAAGCCCCTCATTTGGTGCACTGTTTTCAGGGGGTCTGCTGCTCAGGCCCCTCATCTCTAGACCTTGATGATAACATTGTAGTAACCTCTTAGTTATCTATCAGTCAAATGTGTCTTTTCTTAACATAATACTCCATCATGACATAGAGAAATAAAAAAGGGGAAATAGTTTTAACAAGTTAGCCAAAAAAATATGGTCTATAAAAATATTATATAGAGAAATAACTCCTTAAACACTACATCTAAAAAGGATACTTCATAAGATCCAAGTATTATAGCTTGCTATATTGCTTATGGCCATTGATAAAACTAGTAGATATAACCAGAATGATAAAATAATATATTTGAAATATATTAGAATAAAATAATGTGTTTTCATGTAAATTAAATCACATATAAAAAAGGAATATATATTTTCACATATATATCACATATTTAGAAGAAGAGAAATGTCACCTAAATACTGCATCTTAAGTATCTTAAAATAACCTAAGGATCAACAGATGATGTCAAAACTAAACAAATGATCTATAAAATTTCTTCAAGTGGTATATGCTTATTATTTCTAGGGAAAAGTTTTTTTGAAATGGATAACTATTTTTTTCCATACATTTTCTACATGGACACACCCCCAAATTAAAAGCGATTGGAAGTGACGAGATATTGCCACATTGGGTGCGTGTTTCATCCTCTATTAGTGTCTTTCTTAGTAGTATTTAGTAATATTTAATAGCTGTGGAAAAGAATATCATCTTGAGAGATCATCTTTACGATGATTTCAAACAAAATGTAGGTATGGGGGTTATGAAGGTGGTATTTCATGATGGTGAAGAGCAAAGGAATATAGTTCTTTAAGAACTGTTGCCAGGTGGGCACCTGGGTGGCTCAGCCGACTCTTGATTTTGGCTCAGGTCACGATCTCCCAGCTGTGGGATCGAGCCCCACCTCCGGCTCCATGTTCAATGCGGAGTCTGCTTCAGATTCTCATTTCTTCTCCCTATGCTCCTCCTCTTGCTCGTTCATGTGCTCTCTCTCTCTCTCAAATAAATAAATAAAATCTTAAAAAAAAAAAGAGAGAGAGAGAACTGTAGCCAGTTCCACCACCAGGCTGGTAGCAGTGGAGAGGGGAGAAGAGGTAATATTTGGATCTGTTTGATGGAAGGGCCGAGAAGGTCTGATAAGGGAGTCAAGGATGGGTTGAAGGCTTTTGATCTGAGGGACAGAATGAAATAAAATTGCTAGCTATTGAAATAAAGAAGACTGGGGAGTGGAGCAAGTTGAGCAGGCTGTGGACATCGAGTTTGCTCTGGGGCATCCGAAGTTGAGATGCCGCTGGGATGTCATAGCGGAGAGCGCAAGTAGGTGGATGGGTTCTGGTCTAGTTAGAAAGGCAGAAAGGAGCAGAAGTGAGGTGACCTTGCAGCCCACATGCACACGGGGCACGTCTTCATTTCCCCCCATCCCTGGGGTGCCATGGGGTGTGCAACGGTTGGTGACACATTTGGTGGAGGTGGGGTCTTGCCGGGAGACAAATAGCCCAGGTTTGGTGACATCCCTGCCATTTTAGACACAGATTTACATCGCCATCCAGGAACAACAGACATTAGTGCATCCGGGAAACTTGAGAAACTTTGACTTCTCCCGGTTTTTGTGGCAAATGTAACCATGTTCAGGTGCCTCCAGCTCGACAGCGTTCCAGAAAACCTCCCTGCCACAGGACACCCAGGGGCTACAAAAGAAAGAACAGATAGATGCATTGACTGTATAAATATAAAAGCTTTTTATATAGTAAAAAATATCAAATGCACAAACTATATAAATATATAAATGCTACAAATATAAAAACTTTGATATAGCAAGACTACTAAAACTACTTGCAAAGCAGTTGACAAAAGGGATTAATCTTAGTCCTGTACAAATAGTGTTTACAGACTGGTAAGAAAAAGACGATGAAAGTGGTCAAAGGTTAGGATTAAATAATTCACAGAAGAATAAATCTTAATGGTCAACAAACACACGACTACAATGGTATTTATTTATATCAGGGTGGTAGCAATTCAGGCCAGTTCTATTTTGGTTCCAAATACTTGTATGTGAGGTGCGAGTTCTGTGTAACGAGTATGTAATATTTAAATAGTCAGAGGAAAAAAAGAGCTATTTTCCTCATGAACAAGAAAAAATATTTTGAGGAGATAGAAATATGAAAGGGTGCATGGGGATATGTGGAAAACTGCAACAAAGAACATGAGCAGACCTCACAGCATGCAAGGCAGGTAGGCGTCCTGGTGGTTCTAGAGACTTAGCAGCAGTCGGCAAAGCTCAGGCTGATGTCTTCTATTGCTCTTCGAATTTTCTATTCCTGTAATAATTTATCCCCTCATCACACATGCTGTTTGCCAGCTTCTACACGTTTCCAAATATTTCCCCAACATAGTTCAAAGGTACCTGGGAAATCTTAATTTATTATCTTCTCTTGATCTATCCTTAAAATATGCTCCTAAAATTATTCCGGCGGTTCTTGGCATGTATGCTTCACATCAGACAGCAGGCAGGGAGAGGACAGGTGTGTGGTGGCATTGTTCTCTCAGCCAGAGAATCCTGGATATATGCATAGAATATTCTCAATCAATGACTTCTAAAAGTAAAGTTGCAAGCATGACATTGAACGTGAGGTCTGGGGAGGGTGAGGAATAGTAGAGAGGGGAAATCTGCGGGGGTTTTTCTCTAGGTTAAAATTATGGCTTTCCAAGTTTGCTGGTATTTATCAATAACAGTAAATTGAGTTTAATTCAGTTTAATTCAATAAGTATTAAGTTGCTACCGTGTCAACTAAGGTTAAGTATAAACAGGGCCTTATAAGAGGTAGGGGATGTAGCCCTAATACTCATAAGCCTTGAACTTGATTGGGGGATAAAATTTGTACACAGGCGACAATTCAAGACAATGTGTAACAGTCCATACAATTTTTCATACCAAGAACTGTGGGCGATCATTTTATGACTTAATTTTGTAAATCAAGCTCCCCAAGGCGGATTTATTTCCCTCTTGTTTCCTGCGTTAGGGATATGTCATTACCAGGGGTCATAGTATTTCCTAATTAAAAAAAAAAAAGATTTTAAAATTCCAGTCTGAGACCTATCCTTAAGCCTTTTCTCCTTTATCTCTTCTCTCTAGTTCTTAATTGTGTGTGTGTGTGTATGTGTGTGTGACAATATATTTTTCTCTCACGAATATTATATGTGCAATAAGGACATGTTTTATAAAACTTATTGGACGTTTGAGTTTAGAGCAAATTTGGAAAGTAAACAACGTTAGAGTATAATGAGATATCTTCCATGTTTCATAAATATCATCATCCTCATTTCCTTGATTTTTCTTTTCTTATTAATTTTGACTTGAAAGATACCAGGATCCTTCTGGTCCATTAATTATCCTTGAGATAGAAACTTTTCTGTCGGTTTACCCTCAACTCAGGTTCAGATGTACCTGCATCACATGCTAAAAGCTTCCATAGACTTCTTTAAGGCCCTGGTGGCTCATTTGATCCTTTCCCAAGCTGTCATGTAGGTTTATACAACAATTTCTCTGGGCCTTAGTTTCCTCATCTACAGGTGCTGCGTTAGATGATCTGAGATTTACAGTTCCGTTCTTCGATAATTCTTTCTGCAACTCCCCTCTCAGCATGAAGAAAAGTCTTGTAGGGAAGAAAATAATCTTTACTCTCCCATTAGGAAACTTTCCAGCCACACTTTTTTCCCCAGTTAAGAAAAAAAGTATCTGTGCTAGAAAACGCAAAATTGCTGAAATTATTGTGAGCTCCCGCATACGGAGCTTTCCTGCTTTACTTTACATCTGCTCTTTATGAAGGAAGTTCATTTCGCTTCTAAATGTCTTCAAGCCAGGAGTCCATGGCTTGATTTACATGCAATTCAGAGAGGCCCCAGCTTTTCAGCAAATGTCCCTTGGAAGGCAACCTAGTAACTGAATTCTTCAAAAATCAACACCAAAAAAGGCAGTATGGTTTCTGATAGAATACGCTTGAAATAAAACTTTAAAGAAAAGATTTGTGTGGATCATTCGAGATTAGAAATGGCACATAAATGGTTGGTAAGCTTTGACTAGGCAGGGTGGCGGGTAGGGCATTTTGGAAAGGTTTGGAGACAAGGTTTTTCTTAGCCACACTGATTGATTTCAGTGGGCAATTGATCACTTTGTCTTTTTAGTCTGTTAGTGCTGACATATCTTTGGTGAATCTCAACTTGTAACTTGTATCACATGAATAGTTCAGTGATTTTAAAAATCTTTAAAAAGGGCAGAGTATCTAAATACGTTAGCATTCTGGGCGCCTGGGTGGCTCAGTCAGTTAAGCGGCTGCCTTCGGCTCAGGTCATGATCCTGGAGTCCCGGGATCGAGTCCTGCATCGGGCTCCCTGCTCGGCGGGGAGCCTGCTTCTCCATCTCCCTCTGCCTGCTTCTCTGCCTACTTGTGCTCTCTCTCTATCTCTCTGTCAAATAAATAAATAAAATCTTTAAAAAAATAAATACTTTAGCATTCTTAGTAAAAGAATTAGAACCCAGCCAGTCATTATAAAATGATAGATTTTTTTTTCCACCTTTGGAATACTTTATTTAAATGCACCAGCACGGCCAGACTCCACTGCCAAGAGAGAAAGAGTATTCTAACTAGAAGGCAGAATTAAATTGCCCTGTGAGAGTCCAGTTACTGGAATCCTGTGTTCCTGGGGACTTGAGAGGTTGGGTAGAAAAGCTAAATCGTGTTTAGAATCTGACCTTGATCAGCAACTGGGAAGTTGCAGTAAGAGACTTTTCTATGAAAACACTGGGCGGTAGTCAATAACTCTTTGACAGGTAAGCACAACTCTTAAAATTACCGTGTTCAGAATGGCTAAAGCCCAAACTATAAACTAGAATCAGTCTGTTGTTTCTAAGCAACTGAATGAATAAGCAGCTAATAACATCCTAAAGTCATACTGCAGCAAGTATATAGTGATTTAATATTTACCAGATTAGTGTATTATAGGAAAATCTGTTGGTAGGTGTGTGTGTATATATTTTAGATTGCAGATTTAACCAGTGAAGTGTCTCCTCACTTCTCCTGGAGAGTCAGTATTATTTATATGCATTGCTATTTTTCAAAGACCTAGTATATGTTCGCCTTTTCAAAAGCGAACCTATATTTGGATCTAATTTATAATGGGGTAGCTGGTTTGTGGCATAGGAGTTCAACCTGTCATAAGAAACGTTTGTACAATAATTTGGTTCTTGACTACAGATCTTACCCACTTATCCAGATTCTTCTTAATTGGCTCCTCTCAAGACTTCTTCCATGAATCTTTTCTCCACCTCCTCAATCCAGAGTATGCTCACTTTCCCCTACCCTTTCCTTGTTTTATGGCACTGTGGGATAAAGTTTTGAAGGTATACTTTGTTTGCCCTTTTGATAAGATTTAGATTATTATGAATCTGTTTGTATTTGCATATGTTAAGGTAATTAAATTGAAAAAGAGAGGTAAGAGAAATATTCCTCAATTTTAGAGAAGGAAAGATCTTAAAGTTGCAAAGAATGATGCAAAAGTCAATGGGTTAGTGGATTTTTATTCCCTGAAGGAAATGATACTGTATTTGTGAGAACAGCTAACTTTATGCAGATAGGTAGATGGGGACAGTGTGGAAATCCCAGAACTCTGAGAAAGGCTAAGAATGCAGGAACTAAAAAATGACCAATCCATGTAAATTACTACTTACATGCCTTTAAAATCTGTCTCCATGGGGATGTTCTAGGAACTCCGAAACCCTCAGGAAAATTCCCTTCCATAGGCTTGAATCTCTCCAGTACTCTTCAGATGATTTCTTTCTCTTTCTTAGTGGAAACAAATACCATCAGGGAATTGTGACTCTTGCCTATCATTTATACTGAGGTGCATCTTTCTTAGAATGTAGTTATATGTGTATCACAACCACTGAAACATGTAATACCTACAAAATTCCTGCAGAAAATCCTTCTGTCCAGGGTTGTTTATATTGCTATGGTTTAAGGGTGTTGCCCATTGAAACAATGTAATTATGATTTACTATTACCCATAGCCAATCACCTGGTTGTACTCCCACCTTTTGGCTAAGGGATTCGAAGAACCCCCAATGGGTTTGCTCCCCAAGACGAGCAAGCCATGCCAGTTCATAAATTCTACTATTCAGACTTTTGGAAAGAAGATACCTTTGGCCATGGCCCATGAAGCAGTCTGAACAATATTTGTGTGTTGCATAGCATTGCCTTTGGTAAAGAATAAAGGGGAGTGGGGAGGACCACTTTGACTCTCTGTGTCTTGTAGCTGAAATGTCCATCTCAAAACCATCCCTAGCTCAGATAAGGTAGTCACCCTTGATTTTGGCAAGGAAATAAAACTCTTTGACGGGTAAGCACAACTTCCTCCCAGGAAACAAGTGAATTAAAATAATTCCCTCCCTTCTTATAACACAAGCTTAACAGTTGCATGCTGATTAAAAATACACGTGCACATTCTTTGACACAGAACACTATCATCTCGTTGGACAACTGTAGAGATGCCACGAAGCCCCAAAGGAGGAAATTTTTCTAGGATTATCCTGAGATCTTAATTTCTTCAACAAATACTGCCATCACCAATCAATGTCATACTTTAAATATTATTTTACATTACTCTTTTACTGTTTTAAATGTGTTAGGGGGGCCTCTCCAAATTTTTTTCAAGACCATGTGATTATAAAACATTGTAACTATTTTCCTAATTGAAACATAGAATTAATGCGTATTACCCCATTGAAAATAGTCACCTTGAAAAGTTTTACATCCTTATTTTGGTTATGCACCTACAAAAGTTTAAGACAACAGAAAAGATACGATAAAGGCAGGCAGGACTTTAGAGTGGTTACCATATGATAAGCCTTGTTCCTTAGAAATTTTATTTTATTTTATTTTATATGAAAATGTGCAGGTTTCTGGTCCTTGTTCAATCATAAAAATGAAAGATGGTCCCTATGGAAAATGTGGAAAATTTGAAGATTAGGAAAAGAACTATAAAATCCAGTGTGGATACACTGCCCAGAAACAATCACCCTGGCTCTACCTGCCTCCAGTGTGACTTCATGGAATGAGTTTCAATCCACCCACAGCACCCTCCACCGCTGGCCAGCCTCAGCTAGCCCATTCGCAGCCCTGCTTCTCCCATTTCTGTGCTAACTTCAGTCATGTGTGTGGTCAAGATGTGGGAGGGCTACTTACCTGTGTGTTCAATTTAATCAAATAATCAGAAGTAACCCATTCAAGAGTATTCATTTAACATTGACTGAGTGCTTCCTGTTTCTGAGACACAATGCTAGGCATGGAGGTGCAATGGGGATCAGGACCATCCTCAAGGTGTTCATGGTCTTACTGGGAAGTTGGGCGTTTACTCCTATAAACCTGTTACAGTGAAGTAGGTGTGATTCAATAGGTGAATATGCTAAGTACTAATGGAGTCAAAAGACAGGGCATTTCGTAGGTGGAGTGACATTTGGGCTGGATCTTGAGAGAGCAAAGCAACAAAATTTCCCATGGCCTATCACCAATTCAAATCTCAACTTTAACATAGGGATAAAGATAATGAGATCCTTCCCCAAAGTCAGAGCCAGAATTATTCATATATCTTTAAAGGGACAAACACAACCTTGTAATCATGCTAGCAATAAACATTTATGGCCATTTAATTAAAAAAATTAAGTAATAAAGCAAAAGCTCTGGATCTCATCAAAGACTTCGGTGTGGTGACATTTCTCCAGTAGTAAAATAGCCTAAGATTCTATAACAGATGCTGCCAAGCAGTTCCCTGAATCAATTTACCTAGCACACAAATGAAAGTGAATTTATAAAAACTGTGAACACTTCCAACACAGACCCAACTTTGTAGATAAAACCACAAGGCTTCTGAATTCTGTAATGAGTTATGTGGCTGGCCAACAGTCAGGGAACAAAATGTAGTGCCCCTGTCACCTGCTGTCTGGACCTGAATGGAATGGATGTTTCCATCACACATCTGACTCTTTCAGTATACATAGACCTGGGCTCAATTATGGAACTGACATATCCAGTTTGTCTGAAGTTCTTTGAGAACATAAAGAATAATAAAAGCTGGGTTACTTCTCACCTTTACCCATTGGAATGCTCTTGCATTCTTGGTTACTCTTCTAGAAGCTAGCGGTCAGACTTGGAAGAACACTGGAAGATGATTTAGTGTTACTGATCGCTTCCAGATTGAAGCAATAAACCTTTCCTCTGAATTCTTATGACTATTACTCTCTGGGTGATTCATTTAATTAATGTAATCCTGTGTATGTTTCAATATTTTTTTTTCAGTTCTTTTACCTCTTAGTTAGGTTCTATTACTTAAGGTTCGGTATATTTATTTATACCTCATTGTAGCTGATAAAATTATGGTTACCTTGATGCCCAAGATCTCAGTCTTACACTTTCTAAAACACTCCTTGCTTGGAGCCTGGCAGTTTAAAACATCTTTGATGTTATTTTCATATTTTTTCTATTGGGAGAGTTCTGTCTCACAGACTTCAAAATCATGTTACTAAAAATCTAAACTCCAAATATAATTTGAGCTGCTGGTCCATGTAGGGGTTTAAGGTGAGGGAACCCCAAGTACTATGATAGCAGTAAGCATCTTGGGTTTTGTCACTGAAAATAAAGTTGAAAGGTCCAAGTGCTCATTTGTCCTCCCCATTATGGTACATACCCAGGATGAGTTCTGCCCACGGACTAGGGATTAGAAACTCTAATCCCATGTAGAGAAGTTCTCTTCAGGATAATTGGGGGTGACCAGAATATACAACCTCTCTAAGTACCTTCATTTGCCATTCTGCAGTAGCGTGATCCCGGGATAGAGCTGTGCCTGGTAAGGCTGAGAGGGAGGCAGTGAGAGCAGGCAGAACACATCTGAGGATTTTTTGAGAGCAGAATTTTTCCACGTCAGCAAGGGTTTGCAAAGCACATGTTTGACTTCCAGTTTCAGCTCTGACATCCTTTCAATAAGAAATAAGCTGAACAATCTGAAAAATCAATCACTTTTTTTTAAAAGATTTTATTTATTTATTTGACAGAGAGAGAGAGAGAGATAGCAAGAGCAGGAACACAAGCAGGGGGAGTGGGAGAGGGAGAAGCAGACTCCCTGCCGAGCAGGGAGCCCGATGTGGGACTAGATCCCAGGACCCTGGGATCATGACCTGAGCTGAAGGCAGATGCTTAACGACTGAGCCACCCAGGCACCCAAAATCAATCACTTTTCTTGATCCTATTAGAGAACTGAGATTTTTTGGTGGAGGCTTTAGGATTATCTATGCATAAAATTGCATAATCTACAAGTAATGCAATTTTATTTCTTCTTTTTCGATTTGGATGACTTTTATTTCATTTTCTTGTCTAATTGCTCTAGCTAGGACTTCCAGTACTATGTGGAATAAGAGTAGTGAGACTGGACACCCTTGTCTTGTTCCTGATCTTAGAGGAAAAGTTTCCCATCTTTCACCATTGGGTACGATGTTAGTTGTGTGCTTGTTGTATGTGGCATTTATTATGTTGACATATATTCCTTCTATACTCAATTTGCTGAGGGATTTTCTCATAAAAGAATCTTGTCTTTTGTCATATGTTTTTTCTGTATCTATTGAGAGGATTATATGATTTTTATAATTATATAAGGAACCATCCTTGCTTCCCAAATCCAGCTTGATCATGGCATATAATCCTTTTATAATGTGCTTTTGAATTCAACTGGATGTGTTGTTGAGGATTTTTACATCTATGTTTATCAGGGACACTGGCTTGTAATTTTCCATTCTTGTAGTGTCCTTATCTGGCTTTAGTATCTGGATAGTGCTTGCCTTATAAGATTAGTTTGGAAGTGTTTCCTCCTCTTTGATTTTTTGGAAAAGTTTGAGAAGTATCAGTATTAATTCATCTTTAAATGTTTGGTGGAATTCACCAGTGAAGCCATCTGGTCCTGGACTTTTCTGTGTTAGGAGGTTTTTGATCAATGATTCAATCTCTGTACTTACAATTGGTCTGTTGAGAGTTTCTATTTCTTCTTGATTCAGTCTTGGTAGATGCCATGTTTTTAGGAACTTATCCATTTCTTTTATGTAATCCAGTTTGTTGGCATATAAATGTTTAGAGTTTATAGATTTATGATCCTATGTATTTCTGTAGTAAAAGTTGTAATGTCTCCTTTTTCATTTCTGACTTTATTTAGTCTTATCTCTTTCATAATCTAGCTAAAGTTTTGTCAATTTAGTTTATCTTTTTGAAAAAAACAAATTTTAGTTTTGTTGACCTTTTCTATTGTTTTCCTCATGTCTGTTTCATTTATTTCCACTTTGATCTTTACTTCCTTCCTTCTGCTAATGTCAGACTTATTTTTTTTTTTTTTTTAGTTCCTCTAGGTGTTCATGCAGGTTGTTTGAGATGGTTTCATTTTCTTAATCTACATTTATTGCTATAACCGTTCCTCTTTGAACTACTTTTGCAGCATCTCACAGATTTCGGTATTTTGTGTTTCTATTTTCATTTGTTTCAAGATATTTCTTTATTTCCCTTTTGGTAGCTTTTTTCCCCTTTCTTCCCCACACCCCCTTTTTGGTATCTTTGACCCATTGGTTGTTCAGGATTGTGTTGTTTAGTTTTCACATTCTTATACATTTTCTGGCTTTCCTCTTGCCAATTTCTAGTTTCATACCATTGTGGTTGGAAAAGATACTTGGTATGATTTCAATCTTTTTAAATTTGCTGAGACATTTTTTTGTGTCCTATCATATGATCTATCCTGAAAAATATTCTATGTGCACTTGGGGAAAATGTGTATTCTGCTGTTGTTCGAATGTTCTATAAATGTCAGTTAGGTCCATTTGGTCTAATCTATGGTTGAAGTTCAAGTTTCTTTGTTGATTTTCTGTCTGTGTGACCTCTCCATTGTTGAAAGAGGCATATTGATGTTCCCTACTATTACTGCATTATTGTCTACTTCTGCCTTCAGATCTATTAGTATTTGTTTGATATTTAGGTGCTCTGATGATGGCTGCATACATTTTTATGACTGTTATATTTTCTTTATGAATTGACCCTTTTATCATTATATAATGACCTTCTTTGTCACTTGTACCATTTTTGGCTTAAAGTCTATTTTTTCTGATATAAGTGTAGCTACCCTACTTTCTTCTGGTTTCCACTGGCATGGAATATCTTTTTCTATCCCTTCACTTTGAGCCTATGCATGTTCTTAAAATTGAAGTTAGTCTATTGTAGGCAGCATGTAGTTGGGTCTTGTTTTTTTTTTTTTTTTTAAATCCATCTAGTTACTCTGTCTTTTGATTGGAGGATCTAATCCATTTACATTAAAAGTAATTGATATGTAAGGACTTAATAATGCCATCTTATATTTTGGTTGTATTTCTGGTTGCTTGTATTTCAATTGTTTCTTTTCCCCTTTATGTCTGCCTACCTTTGTAAATTGGTGATTTTCTGTGGCAGTATGCTCTGTTTCCTCTATCTTTATCTTTTGTGAATCTGTTCTAGATTTTTGCTTTGTGGTAACTATGACGCTTACATAAAAGATCTTATAGATATAACTGTATTTTAAGCTGATTACAACTTCAGTTATATACAGAAACTCTACCCTTTTACTCCTCCCACCACATTTTATGTTTTTAAGATCACAATTTACTTCTTTTTATATTGTGTATCCACTAATGAAGTATAGTAGCCATAGTTATTTTTAGTACTATGTATTGATAAGTAGTTAACATACCATCCTATGACAGAATTAGAGTTTTCTAAATCTGTATATTCACCTTCACCAATGTTCTTATGTTTTCATGTCACTAAGAAGTGTCCTTTTATTTCAGCTTGAAGAACTCCTTTCAACATTTCTTGTAGGGCAAGTCTATTGATTTTAAACTCTTAGCTTTTTTTTCTGGGAAAGTCTTCATTTCTCCTTCCTATCTGAAGAATAGCTTTGCTGAATAGAGATTTGTTGTCTGACAATTTTTTTCTTTCAACCCTTCACATAGGTCATTCCATGCTCTTCTGGCTTGTAGGGTTTCTGCTGAGAAATCTGATGGTAGCCTAATGAGAGTTCCTTTTAAAGGTACAATCTTTTTTCTTCTGGCTCCTTTTAGGATTCTTTCTTTGTCTTTGATTTTTGACAGTTTCACTTAATGTGTCTAGGAGGAGGTCTTTTTGTATTGAGATAGTAGGGTGATCTATTAGCTCTGTAAACTTAGATGTCCAAGTTCCCCAGGTATGGGATGTTCTCAGCCATTATTTAAATAAACTTTCTGCCTCCTTTTGTTTCTCTTCTTCTGGAATCCTGATTATTCTAATATTTGTATGTTTGAAGAAATCTCATGGATCACGTAGGCGTTCTTTGATCTTTTCCATTCTTTTTTCTTTGTTCTTAATTTATTTCAAAATTCTTATCCTCCAGATCACTATCTGTCTTCCATTTAATCTACTCTGCTGTAGATGCACTCTGTTGTATTTTTCATTTCATTCTTTGAATTCTTCAGCTCCAGAATTTCTTTGTTTTTTTAAAAATGATTTCAATCTCTTTTAAAATTTCTCATTTCGTTCATAAAGTTTTTCTTGATTTCATTGAATTATCTTTCTGAGTTTTCTTGTAGCTCATTGAATTTCCTCAAAACAGCTCTGTTGAATTCTTTATCAGCTACATTACAAAATTCTGTGTCTTTGCACTCAGTTATTGGAGGATTATTGTTATCTCTTGGTATTGACAGGTTTTCTTGATTCTTCCTGTTCCTTGTAGTTCTGTGTTGCTTGCTTTCCCATTTGAAGTAGCAGACACCTCCTCAGATCTGTACTACTTACCCTCAGCTGGGGTATCCTGTTCATCAGTTCTGTTATATCTGGGGTTTTCCCTGACCTTGTATGGATACACTTGCTCACACATCTTGTTTCCTTGTTTGGCAGACTTCTTAAGCTTTAATGTCTTCCCTGGTCCTTACAACTCAACAGGCTGGCTGCCGGAAAACTCTCTTTTGTTTTCCAGAAGGTGGCACTATCTTTCAAGTTTGTGGTTACTTTCTTGTCTACAGATTCTCACCTGGTTTTCTTAGTTTACTGGACAGGCTCTCACCACTGCACTCCTGAGTATGCACAAAGAACTGGCTGTAGAGTGGGGAGAAGTATGAATTTAGCACTCAGGGCTTTGGGGGTGCCCGCAGATCTGGTAGGGAGATCCTTGGGTGGGGTTCTCCCACAAGCTTCTGGGCAAGCTTCTTGCTGATATCCTGACTGTAGTCAGCATGAACTGCACCCCTTTTATTCCGTTTATATTCTTATCTGTCTCTTTCCCAATATTCCCCCTCCCCAAGTCTTAGAGGTCCCACCTCAGGACTCTGGGTGCTGCTGGAGAGCAATGGGTTTCTTCAGCTGCTTCCTACACAGATGGGGTAGCCAGGCACTCACTCCCCATTCTTTTTTCCTGTAGGAGAGTTTGCCTCCAGATAGTTCAGCTGCATTCTGTGTCATCTTGGGGGGGAGGGTTGGGAGATGGGGGTGGGTGCTTCACAAAATCCTTTTTACCCTTTCTACTGCATCAAATTATTATTATTATTATTATTATATCTTCCAATGGCATGCTGGAATCTCTCCTCAGGAAGGCTGGACTTCTGTGGCTATCTGCCCAAGTCAGCACTCTTCAGGTTTCCCCTGACCATGGCAGAGAGGAGCAGGGACAGGCTTCCTGGCTCAGTTGGTTTTGCAGCCTGGACCCAGGGTCTTCCCATCTGTTACAGGATGTAATGGTGGGCGAGACTCCTCCTGGGTCCCTTCGCTGTGGTGCTGAATTCCACAACTCCCACAGAGGCATTCCTGTCTGAGGATGGATATCTAATTAGTTGTTACAAAAGGGAGAAAAAAAGGAAGATGTTTTACACAGCCATGAAGCTGAATCACTTCTCTGGAGTGCTTTAATTCTTTAGAAACAATTCATTCTGCAATTAAATTAAAGGAGGGTTTTTTTTTTTTTAAGATTTTATTTATTTATTTGAGAGAGAGAGGTAGAGAGCACGAACAGGGGGAGGAGTAGAGGGAGAAGCAGAGGGAGAAGCAGAGGGAGAAGCAGAGGGAGAAGCAGGCTCCCTGCTGAGCAGGGATCCCAATGCTGGACTCAATCCCAGGACCCTGAGATCATGACCTGAGCCAAAGTCAGACACGTAATTGACTGAGCCACCCAAGCATCCCAAAAGGAGGTTTTTAAATACATGCCTTAAAGTAGACTTTCAGAACTTTGGAAAGTTTCTCTCTCTCACTAATTTTTGGGGTCACTGGCTTTTTGAAAATCATATTAAAGCCTGCTAAAGTGCATAAATATACAGCCATATAAAATTTTTAATTGTGATTTCAAGGGCTCACACTCCTGAATTTCAACCATGGATGCTCCAGGGATTCTTGAACTCCACGTCAGGAAAGTTTGTACTATATTTTGTGCTCTTTAAAGTAAAATGGCTATATTTATTCTTTCAATGGACCTGAAACAGAGAAGAACTTATAGATGATCTGTACCCTCAGAAGGTTTCATCAGTAAAACACTTTTGTGTGTGTCCCCAATAAATACATATTTATTTAAAATTTATACTTTGATTTTCTGTCAATTTGTATAATATATATTAGAAAAGCCTAATTTTTATTTTACTTTTAGATAAAAACAAAAACAAGAGAAGTTCTCATACTTTTTTCCACCCAACTTAGTGGATTGTCTTATGGACCCCCTAAAGTACATGGATTCCATTTTGGCAACTAAGGCATTAGGTCAGAATGAGAGCCAAGTATATGTAGATACATTAATTAAACAGAGCTGTAGTGATGTGAAGATAACCTACAATATATCCACAGGGAGGAATCATGTTTCATTTAATTTCCAAAAGAAGAAGGCTATTGCTACAGATTTATTTCACTTATTTACTTACATTACTTAGCAAGCATGTTAGCGCTTACTATGTACCAGCCACTATTTTAAGCACTTTACAAATATGGGCTCCTTTTATGCTGTTAATAACCCTGTAAAGTAAATATTATTATTATCCCAGTAACATATCGACAATTTAAAATGATGTTCTGAAGCAGTCTTGCTTCTTGTGGCTTGACTATTTTCCAGGGGAAAGGGAGTTAGAGGTAAGAGCTGCCGGTTAGCGGACACAGCTGCTGCCCTCAAGGGCCACATAGAAACCAGGTAGAAACCCAACAGGGAAGCCAACTGGCCCAGGGGATGCCTCCATGCGCCTCGTAGCTCTTTTGTGCTGGCCTTAAGGGCTAATATGCTTTACAGCCCAGTGACCAGGTCTTGTGCAGATCAAGGACCTTAGGAATTGCTTTTTCATGAATATGAAGGCGGTACCAGCTACCCTTTCTTGGGAGGACTCTGTGCCAATCTTGTTCTTCAGTTTAAAGTGTATAAGCGTTTCAGCTTTTTTTTAAATATTTTATTTATTTATTCATGAGAGACAGAGAGAGAGAGGCGGACACAGAGGGAGAAGCAGGCTCCCCACTGAGCAGGGAGCCCGATGTGGGACTCGATCCCAGGACCCCAGGATCATGACCTGAGCTGAAGGCAGACACTTAGCGACTGAGCCACCCAGGCGCCCAAGTGTTTCAGCTTTATTTTAGAACAGGGACGTGGCACCCAGGCTTCATTCCATCCTAGCTTCTTTTTATTTTAGTGCAAGAGTTCCTGGAAAAATCGTTTCCTTTTTCTTTCCTTTTTTTTTTTTTTTTTGGTGCAGAAGGCTTTTCTTCAATATAAAAAGATGTCAAAGGAGGAGAAGATAAGAGTAATGAAACACAGCCAACAATTCTCATTTCCAAAAACTCTCCCATTGTTGCCTCACACCTGTGTCTGCATGGGGGCCATATGTTGTTACTCTGCCTCTATTTCCAAAATGCCTTGAAATATTTGTTTCTAACTTCAGTTGATAGAATCAGTGGCACTGGAAAACTAGATGTCGGTGGAAGGGGTTTTGTATATTTTTGTCTCCTGGGAACATTTTTTTCTCTTTGGCGTTTACTCATTTAGCAGACTCTGCCCTGTTTGTACATTCTAGGTTGTTAGCATCCCATTTTTAATGACATGCAGAGAGAATTAGCAAACATATTCTGAAATTTTTTGAGTCCTTCAGAGGGAAAAATATCTATTTCCCTTATTTTGCTTTTTTCTCTATTTGTGTATTTATCATATACATATTTTTGTCTGTTGAAGAGACAAGGGAGCTTGTTTTGGTCACTGCTCTATCCCCAAAGCCTAAAATGGTGCCTGGCACATAACTGTCACCTGAATGGATGGATAAATAAATCTAATAACTCTCAGTGTGGTGATTGCCAACAACACTCTCTCCCAGATGTCCTTGTGGAGAGGCATACCCTTGACCCTCAAAGGACTTGGCCAAGGTTAGTCAAGGAAAATGCTGTTGACTTCAGTGTGATGGATGTGATAGGGAACAGGAAATGTGAGGCCTGCTTATGGTGATTTGTTTTCACTGCAAAAAAAATACAGGCCCATTGAAAAATCTATCAGAAGAACTTAAGAAAAGACATAAGTAAGAAGTTATATTGGCCTCTATTAAGTAGCAATATGTAGATCCTGGAGCAAGAATTGAAAGCTTTATAAAGTTAAATATAAATGAGGACTGAAGCAGACTAGTTTAGTTCAGTTCTTCAGAAATGAATTTTAAAGAAATCACTTGACTGGGGTGCCTGGGTGGCTCAGTCGTTGAGCGTCTGCCTTCGGCTCAGGTCATGATCCCAGGGTGCTGGGATCGAGCCCTGCATCAGGCTCCCTGCTCAGCAGGAGTCTGCTTCTCCTTCTCCCACTCCCCCTGCTTGTGTTCCCTCTCTCGCTGTGTCTCTCTCTGTCAAATAAATAAATAAAATCTTTAAAAAAAAAAAAAGAAATCACTTGACTGGTTTACATATTATTGTATATTAATAATGTATATATGTTTTAGTCTCTGATGAAAAGCTCTTATTTTCAATTTGTATCAGTAGCCTCAACATGCAGAGAAATTTTCTCCCCGGTACTTTTCAAATAGATTTTCTTTGATTCCTTAAGTGCTTCTTTTGGACTCTTAATTACATTGATAGAAGATGGGTTGCCTCAATACTTTTACTATATAAATCTCTTGTCTTGAAGGAAGAAAATTGATTTTTAAAAAATTTACAATGAGCTATTGATGAAAAGTCGCTATACAATGAGCTCCCATGTATTCGTTGGAAGCAAAGTAATACTAACTGTGTAAAATCATGAGAAAGCAGTACTTGTAACTTTCATTATCAAAATTAATAATATAATCCTCTTTTCCATCAAATGTAATGTTCTTTATCTATTTTATTTTTTTTACACTTTCTACATTCAGATTACAGGATCCTGAACAACATAGCTGTTTTATCAGAGATAAAGAAATTTTTAATGTTTAAACGAGAATAGCAAACTTATAAAGTATGTCCAAGTATTAACAGATCTTTTTCCATTTTTATCAAAGCCTGTGATTTGGAGGATTTCTATATCCTACAGTCAATGTGACTAGATTTCAGATCTTGGAGTAATAGTTGCACAAATAATTTATTTCCTAAGTTTTTATAAAATCCTAAGCCCTATGGTCCCCTGAGGCAGAACAGGCATGAAATTGAATCATTGAAATGTCTTCTGCCCCAGATGCTGGTAGCAAAGATAGGATCAAATATATCCTAATTTTTATTTATTGATCAGTTAATTTAGCTTAGTGGTAAAAAGCAGCAGGCTTAGTGTCTAGCGATTGTGTGTTAAGTATTCTACATACTGTGTAACAAACTACCCTACAATTCAATGGTTTAAACAACTATCTGTGAGAACTTACACATCCATGGGTTGACTGGTGGTCAACCAATCTACCTGCACTTGACTCATCTCAGCCAGGTATAGCTGATCATGACTGGTCTCCTTTGTGTATCTGTGGGTTGGTTGAAAGTTCTGCTTTGGGCCAGGCTTGGTAGGCAGCTCAGCTCTGCCTCACTTGTCTTTCATCCTCCTCCTGGGGCCAGTTGGCTAGCTCAGGCTTGTCTTTCCCATGATGCTGTAAGCAGGACAATGCAAGATCTCCTGAGGCCTAGTCTGGGACCTGACAATTTGTCACCTCTGCCTCATTTCATGGCCACGGCAAGTCACAAGCCCAGCCCAGAATTGAGTGCAAGGAAAATCTCTTCTGCCTCTTTCCAGGAAAAATTGTAAAATGTGTGGATACAGGGAGGTGTGAGGAATTGGAGGTGTTAATGCAGTTTATTATAGGTAGAAAGGAGATGCATATTTAAAACAGGAGGAAATAAATTAAGAAATAATTTCTGAAAGGGAGAGGCATCTTGGCATGATATGTTAGTGATCATCTGCAACCACAAAAAGAGTGATTTGATAAAGATACCTGTATAAAAGATACCCATATGTGCTAGTTTCCACATCGATCTTCCAGGTTGGTCATTTTCAGAATGTGGTCGCCAGACCAGCAGAGTCATCTGGGAACTTGATAGAAATGCAAATTCTCAGGTCCTACCTCAGACCTACTGAATCAGAAACTCTGGGGCAGAGCCCCAGCAGAGCCCAGCTTGGGGAGAACCACTATGCAAGGTCAGTCTTTGACTTATTCCCCAGTTTATAACAAGTTGCAATACAATCTTTTATTTTTTTGTTTTTTTTTTTTTTCAATACAATCTTTTAGTGACTTGAATAGTTTACTCATATCGATATGATCACGTCTTTGGGTTTTGTTGTTGATGGTGTCAAGTGGGAAGATCTCAAAGCCTTCCTGAATTTTTGGCAGATGATTCATACTTTTTTTTTTCTGCATGAGCCATCGTTGGATAACAGAGAGGAAAACTGAGTTGCTCTATTCTCTCCATGCTGAGTCTTAGTGTTTTTCATTGCTCTACAATGTTTAGGTGTTTGCCCCTTGTGTTAAATGGTGTTCACCCTTCTTTTCATATCAGGTGTTGAAATAAAAGGTGCATAATGTATAATGACCATCTTGTATCTTCCCCCTTTCTTAAAGATTTTGCCACTTTACTCTTTTGTCACAAGTAAGATCTGAGACATTTGGGGCAAAAACTGATGAACAAAATATGTTTAAAAGGTCAGTTCCTTCACAATCATAGTTCTTATTTGTCTAACAAAATTTTTTGGCTTTCTAACCTTGACCACTCTTTCTTCCCCCCATGTAGAAGCCTATGTGACTACTTTTCCCTTTGAATGACTTTTCCCTTGACAAATTTTTCATGATGGCAGTTGCTGTTCAGGACTTCTGAAGGCTAACTCAGAACAGTTGGGAAGTGATGTGAGCTGTGTTTCATTTAATTCCTTCTCTCAAAGTAAAAGGAGAATACACCTAAACATTGTTCATATTCCTACTATTAGCATTTGGACTTCTAAGACTCCAAGAGGAACTCTTGATGTTGACAACTACATAATCTTGAGTGAAGGTTTTCTGCGTCAGGCCATTAGGTCTCTGTTGATATAATATCATGATGTAATCTTTATTTCCATTTATTTTATTTTACTAGGAAAAATTCTATCAAATAAGTCAATATCTCTATCAAAGCATTGGTGATAGAATAATGTATAAAATTAACCAGCATTAAATGAAATTATGTAGTAAGTTATTTATTCAGTTCTGTGAAAAGCAAATCTTTGCCTTTCTCATGGGAAATTATTTCTAAGGTCACTGCACAACTGAGAAGGGAAAAACACTTTAAAAAATCTTAGGTCCATTAGTATAATTATAAAATACCACGTTTTAAGTATATTAATAATGGTAGTTGAGAGTAATTTGATAAGCATAATTTCTGTGGCAAAAAGAAAACAGAGAGGAAATTGTGTTAATAGATGTTGAAGGTAATTCTTCTAAACTTGGCTCCGAGGCTTGGATGTTCCCTCAAGACCAGTGCTTATTGCTTCAAATCACTCATATTATCACCCAGTTAATTCTCCTAAGACACATCCTTAGTTACTTTCTGGATGCATGACACCTTCAATTCCTTCCCCCCCACCCCCCGCCACCAGTTATATATTTTGAATTGTGATGACTATTAGCTTATCATTAGTTTTTGCTCTTCAAAATGTATAATATTTAGTTTTCACTGAATGATAACCCCAAATGATGCTTGTTCTGTGGTGGAATCTTTTTTTGTAGATATAGCTGGACTGTCTGGTGTCAGAACTTTCTGATCAGATTGTCTATGTGGCCTGATCAAACCACATAAAATGTGTACTAAATGCTTCCCTTTCTCCTGGATCACAGTGCTTGGTATTTTATCTGCAGTTACTGGTTACTTCCTTTGGCATGGAACCCGGATTGTCACCTTTAATGTACTATGAAGGTGTAACATATCACATCAGTATGGCTGCTTGTTAACTACTCTCAGCTAACTTTTCTTCACCACAGTGGCAGAACTAGGAGAGGGACCAACGGTCAAAGAGAATGTCTGGGTAACTGGGAAGTAAGATTAGGAAGAATTTTTTTGCAGAGGACGAACACGTGGGGTAAAACTAGCTTACTTGACAGATTCACCTCGTTAAAATTGCCTGTGATAGGGATTCACTGATTCCCTGTTAACCCATAGAAACTGTGCCACTAAGCACGGATGGACGAAGAGCCCGGGAGACTCTTGCTCAGCCCTGAGGTCACCTGTGATGAAGTCTCTGTGTCAGCTCTTTGTCAGCAAAGCTGGTCAGATGTGAAGATGTAATTGGCAATAACTGGGTAAATTGTTCAAGAACACTGTCTTTATTCCTGAAGCTGTATTTGGTGAAATGTATTTTTCTCATTCTTCAGATGAATTGTGGATCAAGAGACAAAATGGTTTGTTTTAGATTTGGGAAGCCCAGATGGTTACGTGGGCACTCGCGCCTTAAGAGCTTGTTTACTGTAATTTGTAAAATATTTGTTTCATTTCTTGTGTTTATGTGTTCATGAGTCTGTTTTCCATACTGGCTGCAAGCTTCTTGGAGGACAGGGGCAATGTTCCTGGACCTCTCTAGAACCCTGCCTGGCTCATGACAGATGCTCAAAATATGGTTACTGAATAAAGGATGAAGGTTTGAATTAATGACAGTAGCAGGCTCTGGAGGGCATCTCAAGATGCCACCTGACATTACCTGTATTAGTTCTCTATCGCTCCTGTAACCTATTACTACAAACTTAGTGGCTTAAAATAACTCAAACTTATTATCTTATAGTTCTGGAAGTCAAAAGTCTGAAATGGGTCTCAATGGGCTAAAATCAAGAGGTCGACAGGATTGAATTCTTTCTGGAGACTCTACAGAGTCTCCCTTACTTTTTTCAGCTTCTAGAAGTCTTCTACATCCTGCATCTGGGGCTTATGGCCTTTCCTCCAATTTCAAAACCAGCAGCGTAGCATCTTCAAAATTCTGATTCTTCTGCCTCCCTCTTTCCCAAAGACCCTTGTGATGACAGGGAACCCACCAGGATAATACCCCCCATCTCAAGGTCAGTAGATTAGCAACCTTAATTGCATCTGTAACCTTAATTCCCTTTTGTCGAGGAACTGAACACTTTCACAGGTTCCAGGGCTTAGAACACAGACATCTTGAGGGGGCCACTATTCCACCTACCACATTGTCCAAACAGCATTTAAAAAAAAAAAAAAAAAGAATTTTCAACCTGGACTAGATAGCTGTTTTTTCCCCATTTCTATAAACTACGTAAAAGTATCCAAATGGCATATAATTATTTTGAGAACAAGAGCCTAAATATATAAATTAATCCCACTCAACATTCTTTCAGGCAAATCGCTTCCATCTGCTTTATATCTGTATGAATCATAAGGACCGCTGGAAGGACTCAGGAATCTGGTATCAATGAGAAAACCCCAATCAAAGCAAGTGTGAGCTTTGAAAATAAACCACCATTGCGTTTGGATAATAGCCCATTAACAAAGGTTAATTTTCCTTAAATCGCAGCACATTCTGATTTTCTAGAATGAACTTCAAGCAATTAGAGTCCGTTGGGTAAACTTTTAAAACAAAATCTGAATGTATTGTTCCGAGCAATCGTGTAAAAACACATTTTTTAAATTAACATTCATTTTTAAAATTTAAAAAAAGATCAGCAAGAAACTCATTTAAGCAAATAAGAAGCACGCTGATGAACTTCAGCATTCACCAGAGCAACTCAGAACATTTGTTTTTAGCTTATAGACTAATGAATCCTAAATGGAGACCATTTCAGAGAGAAAGAACTTTGTTTTCCTTCTGTGGGAAATGGAAAGGGTGCTAATTAGGAATACGAAGCATTATGACATAATGAAGCTACTGAATTGCTCCAAATTTGTCCTGAATTTTGTTAGCTCCAGGGCTATGGTAGTAATTTCACTCTCTATCTTGTGTCCAAGAATCTGCTACCATCTGCCTCAGAATAAGTTTACCTATGTTGGCATTTTTACTACCAATCGAATCGTTTATTTGTTTAACTAATGGATTCTGTCCTCATTAGAGCCTGTTATGATATTAAAATGTGTTTTGAGTCAGAAAGAAATATACTATATTTTTAAAATTTGAAGCTATCTGTTGGTTCTTTTTGGATTTTTGTCTTTCTACATTCACATAAACAAAATTAAGCAAAACTGCAAGCAAAGAGGTAAAATCCCAATATAAATCCATTCTGATTTAAAAAACAGAAGAAGAAAAGAAAAAGAAAATTAGCCCATGTCCTCCTGGCCAAATCTGGGCTCTACAGATATTCTCATAAAATAATTCTTCATCCCTACTTACCTTTCCCCTGTACAACTACGGAAATATAAAAGGTCTGTCTCTTGAATTTCTTCCCTGAGAGTCAAAGGCAAGATATTAGCTGGAGCTCTCCATTAGGGGTGTAGAGGTACAGCAGGTCCTCTGCTTCCAAATGGCTTGTGTCATATCAGACCTCCTTCCAGAAAAAAGAATGCACACAGTTGCATCCTTTCCTTCTGGATTTTATATATAATTATATAATATAATGCAATATAATATAATATATTACACACACGCATATACATAATTTAGTTTCTCCTGACTGTGCTTTTGACTTGGTTCTGACATTATTTCCAATCTTTTCCCAGAGCTGGGTTGATTAGAGTTCGGATTCTCCATCCAAGTCCTGCTAACCTTCTTTTCTAAGGGACTCCAATCTCGAGACTCTTTTGCTGGTCCTTCCAAATTGATCTTTCCTCTGGAAACTTAAGGAGTTACCCTCCTGATGCTGAGCACCAGGATTGCCCAGAGACTCCTATTCCCATTTTCTGCTTCCTCCCCAGGTCAGGTGCAAGAGGATTCATTCCTCCTGGTGGGGAAAGAGGTGATAGGGTACATGAGTAAGAGAAGACATCCCTGGGCATAACTGAGGTTCACTTCAAATCACTTACTTAACCGACAGACCTGCCGCCAAAATGTGTGAGTCCCTGACTCCATCTTTCTCCAGGGTCCCGTGCAGGAAGCAGCAGTGGGGAGCCGCGCCAAATTCCAGCTCCCATCCCCAGCCACGTTCTTCATTGCCACCCCGTCCCTTGTGACGTTAAATGGGTCAGACACTTACGGTTTTTGAGGTGTGGGGGCTTGAATCATCGGAGAAGCTGGAGGATTCTCAGATCTCAAGCCTTGACTCACATCAACCCTGATGAGTACAGTAGGGTCATCTGATAGTTAATTTTTCGCATTTTGCTGATATGAGGACTTGCTCTCTCTCTCCTTTTTGTTTTTAGGATTTGCTCTCTAAGTAAAATGTTGCTAATCCTGTTTAATTACTCCCATTTGTGTGGGTTGCTGCTGCTGCTGCACAAAAAGACACGGCTCTGCTTCCCATTGTACGAACCGGTTGTGTTTCGTAACACACGTGATTTGATTTCCTGTTTTGCTATTTTCACATTATTTCCTTTATTATTTTATTTTCTTAAATAAAGTTTAAGCGCCAAATATAGAAGGGGCACAAATGCAGCTTAAATTTCCTTCTTCTCCTTACTGAGGTGTAAGTGACATGAAATAACCTGCAAATATTTAAAGTGAGCAACTTAATACATTTTGACATATGTATATACCCTTAAAATCATATCCACAGTCAAGACGATCAACATTTTTATCACTCCTAAAAGTTTGTTCATGCTCTTTTGTTTCTTCAAGCTCTCTGCCTACTACTCTCACTACCCAGGAAACTAGCACTCTGTTTTCTATCTTCGAGATTATTTGCATTTTCTAGAACTTTATATAAATGGAATCATGCATTATGTACTTTTCTGGGGGGACAGGGAGATCTGACTTCTTTCACTGAACATAATTATTTTGAGATTAACCCATATTGTGTGTACCAATGGTTTTCTCCTTTTTATTATATGATATATTGCAATTTGTTTATTCATGTGCTTGTTGATGGACATTGGGGGTTTTCCAGTTTTTGGCTATTACAAACAAAGCTGCTATGAACATCCAAGTATTTCTGGGAACACACTTCCTCTTGGGTAAATACCTAAAGTTAAAACGACTGGATCACTAGGTAGTTACATGTTTAACTTCTTTTTTTTTTTTTAAAGATTTTATTTATTTATTTGAGAGAGAGAGAGAATGAAAGAGAGAGAGCATGAGAGGGGGAGGGTCAGAGGGAGAAGCAGACTCCCCGCTGAGCAGGGAGCCCGATGCGGGACTCGATCCAGGGACTCCAGGATCATGACCTGAGCCGAAGGCAGTCGCTTAACCAACTGAGCCACCCAGGCACCCTTCTTTTTTTTTTTTTTTAATATTTATTTATTTATTTTAGAGAGAGAAAGAGGGAGAGCGTGCAAGGGGTAGGGAGGGGACGAGGGAGAGAGAATCTCGAGCAGACTTCCCACTGAGCGCAGAGCCCTGTTCAGGGGCTGGATTCTATGACCCTGAGATCGTAACCTGAGCTGAAATCAAGAGTCAGGCGCCTAACCGACTGAGCCATCCGTGCACACCTATACATTTAACTTCTTAAGAAACTGCCAGACTCTTTCCAGAGTGGTCGTACCTCTTTATATGCCCACCAGTGAAGTACAAGAATTCTAGTCCCTCTACAACCTCACCAACAGTTGATGTGGCCGCAGTCTTTTTAATTTTAGCCATTCTTGTAGCTGTGTAGTGGTATCTCATTGGGATTTTAATTTATATTTCCATGATGACTAATGGTGCTGAGAATTTTTTCATGGTCTTATTCACCTCCGTATGTCTTCTTTTGTAAGGTGTGTGTAAAAATTCATTCTAAAATTCCCGTTCAGAAATGAAAAAAAAAAAAATGGGAGAAGCTCTTAACATAATCAGTCACAACCAGTAGGAGTCAGGGTTTGAGCTCTGGTAACGAACAAATCAGTCTCTCTTGATGTTCTGTCCTCCAGCCATGTAAATGAGGTTTCTCCTGTGGTTTCACATGGGTTTGTCTTCCTTGGTTCAATAGACGAGAGCATAAATGAGCTTCAAATATCTTTTATGTCATCAAACTAGTAATTCCCCTTAGAAGTCGGTGCGGAGAATAGCACTGCAGTTCAGAGCATGTCACAGGGACCTTTCCATATTTTTGAGTCCCTCCTGTCGGACAGACACTGCCCTGTACCTTGCAGTGCTGATGGATGAGGCCCTGTCCTCAAGGAGCTCACAGTATTGTAGAACCTCACTGGAATGTGCTAGATCCCATGTTCTGAAGTAGCACATCTGTTTAAGGAAATAAATGAATACATGAATATGTAAATAAATACCGCCATAATCAAAACACTTAAATCCTGGGGCTATGAGCAAGCAAACCAAGAATTTAGCAAACTGGCTTCATATTCTGGAACCTTTAAAATTTATGCATTTGGTGCCATTGCAGTCTGGGTCACAGAAAAATGCTGGTTAAGCTGTGCTTAAAATACATTGATAAAATCATGTGTGAGTCGTATTGACTCAAGCACCATGCAAGATATTTTATATATGTATCATCTTTTACCTTTACTACAACCCACCAAGTCTGGGCTTATAAACCCATTTTATAGACGAAGGGACTCAGTGTGGAAGTAACTCCTCTAAAATTTATCAACCAGCAATTTCCAGAAGTAAAATGAAACCCAGATCCATCAGACTCCATGACACTTTGCACCCATCTTTTGTTGGTGCCTAGAAAAATCCACCTTGCATGTGACCCCTCCTTGTACTCTGCTCTAACTTTGCTTCTTTTAATCAATAACACCTTAGAACTAAGAATAAACTGGTTAGAACGACAAAAAACGTCTACACAACAAAAACAAATACTCTGGTGGCCCATTTTCAGATATGTATGTTTAAAACTCCTCTAGGGAAAAAAAAATGTCATCCCACTGCGAAGTCCTATTTTGATCATTCATTTCCAGATTGGAAGCAGACACATACCCTGTGCATTAATCAAACTGTAAGGTGGTGACAGAATTTACTCTGACAGAGAATTCAGCAAAGCTTTGGTGTCAAGAGCTTCATTTGAGGCTTTTTGCAATTCTCTGCTGGGGCTGCTGACCTAGCTGAATACATATGGAGAATCTTCGGGGCTCTGAGCTCTGTGCAGAACTGTGCTGAACTCTGTGCTGTTCAGAGAATAGCAGTGAGGAAAATGCTAGAGACTAGGGCTCAAGGCTTCCTGGTTCTGGTAGAGTTTAGGCTACAACAGAAAGCATTGGCCTGGAGGCCTATGGGGTTGATGTGCACTTTCTGCATTTTGGGAGGAAGCAGCGGTGACCTGCTGTTATTGGCAACTCCAACATGGTCTGTGTGTCCGGGGAATTTCTTGTAACATAAAGACAAACTGCAAAGGGGATCGGGAGATCTGTCTCCCGTAGCATCAAGATTGAATTGAACTCAGGAAACTAACATGAAAAATAAACAGAAGGCCACTTTTCATTCTCTGCCTCGATTGATGTATTTGGGAGCCTCTGCTTGGGCCCAGAACTGGCTTAGGACTGGAAACAGATCTGAGGAAAGTATGGTCCGAGCTGGGAGCTTCTGAGGTAGTTTGGACTTCAGAGCTAGTGCATTTTACAAATTGAAGGCTTGTGGTGTGGAGCAAGTCTAGCAGAGCCATTTTCCAAAAGCATTTGTTCCCTTATGTCTGGGTGTCACATTTTGGTAATTCTCAAAATAGTTCAAGCGTTTTCACTATTTTTATATTTGATCTGTGATCAGTGATTGCAACTCACTGAAAGCTCAGCTGATGGCTAGCAATATTATTTTTAAATTAAGGTGTGTTCATTGTTTTTGTAGACATAATTCCATGATACACTTAATAGACTCTAGTGTAAATGTAACTTCTAGATGCACTGGGAAACCAAAACATTCATTTGACTCCCTTTGTTGAGATATTTGCCTTATTGCAGTGGTCTGGAACTGGCCCACAATATTTCCAGGGTATGCCTGTGCTTATTTGTGGAATTCTGTGGTTCCCACCCTTTCCCAGCCATAACCCCCCCATGCAGGCTTCACAAAGACTGGGCCAGCTTTGCTCACCATTGTATAATGGGCACTTACAACAGTGTCTGACTCACAGTAGGGACTCACTGATCTTAGTTTGCCCCTTATCATCATTCTCCACAATGCAGCAGAATTGGTCTCCAACATATACTGCTGACCTGTCATTTTCCCACTCAAGAGCCTGTGATACTTTCTGAAGGGTAAAATTGGACTTATATAGTAGCAGGGCATACAAGACTTTTTACAGCCTGATCTGACCCTATTATTAAGTTTAATTATTAAGCACCTACTACATACCAGGCACTGTGTGGTCCCTAGAAATTTATCTGTAGACAACACAAAGATTTTGCCCTTTGGTGGGTGGAGATGTACAACAAAGAAGTAATTTTTTTTTTTTAAGATTTATTTAGTTGAGAGAGAACATGAGTGGGAGGGGCAGAAGGAGAGGGGGAGGGAATCTCAGGCAGACTCTCTGCTGAGCACAGAGGGCAGAGCCCGACTTGGAGCTGAATCCCTTGGCCCTGAGGTCACAAGCTAAGAAGTTGGATGCTTAACTGACTGCACCATGCAGGCGTCCCAAGAAGTAATTTTTATAGTGTGGTAGAAGGCAATATACGCTGTGATAAGAAAGAAAAGTTGAGTAGGGTGCCAGTGAAGGGCGATGTCAAGGGGCTCGTGGGATCTTGCAGCTTTTGAAAGGATGTTCAGCATAGGCCTGATTGAGGGGACGTCTGAGCAACACTTGAAAGAAGTGAGGGACTTTGCAGATTTCTGGGGATGGTTTCCAGCCGACGGAATGGGCATTGCAAAAGCTCTAAGGCAGGAGCATGCTCAGTGTGTTTGAAGAACACCAGGAAGGTCAGTGTGGCTGGAGCAGAGTGAAGGTGCAGGTCAAGTATAGGAAGTAAGACCGAGAGACACAATGGGAGTTCAAGTCATACTGTTGGTTGTTGTAATGACTTAAACCTTTCCCCCCCTAATTTTGACAGTTTATTTGAGCAAAAATCTATTCAAATTGGACAGCACCAAACCGGAAGTGGTTAGGAGTGTTCCCATCGTAGACTTTAACTTTGAATAGCATGGTGAGCCATTTCAGAATATTGAAGAGGGAAAAGATGTATTCTGACCTAAGTCATTATATACATATACATATGCATATACGCTGCTCTGCTGAGAATAGATGCTAGGGGAACGAGGTCAGCCAGGGAGCACTGCAGTAATCCAAGTGGCTTGGGTCATTGTGGTAGGTGAGGAGGTGTGCCCAGAGCCTGTTCCTTCTTCAGCTTGCCACATACCTGGGTAGAGCAGCTTTTCAGTTGGAGAAAGCCTTCAGGCAAAAAAATGAAGACTCCAACAGCAGGAAGGTGGTGTCAGAGATCAGGCCTGAGGAATATGCTCAGGGCACCAAAGCAGCCTCAGCTACAGTAAGGACTGTGACATCAAGAAAAGGAAGCATACTCTGGGAGAATGGCATGGTGGGTGGACGAAGCAGTCTAGAAGGGCTACTGGACAGCACTGAGGGCTCCAGTGAGGCTCACGGACATGAGGGTAGGTCCTGATGCTGTGGCTACAGGCTGTGCCACCGCCAAGTTCAGCTGTATGGGTATGGCATGGAGTGGGTGGGGAATGATAGAGTCTGCAAAGAAAGGAGTGATTATGATGAATGATTGGGGAACTTAACCTGAGTAAGATGAGGAGAGGTGGTGTCAGAAAGATGAGGGAGAATGGAAGGTGACAGGATCAGTGGGTAGGAAAGCCCTTGGAAGTTGCAGAACTGGCAGAGTTAAGGCACCAGAAGGAGTGAGCTGGGGAGATAGTGAGTGAGTGTTGGTCAGGGTGGGACATGTGAAATTGAGGTGAGGGAGGAGTGCAGATTACTGATGAAGTTCTAGGGTATGGCCATGAGAATGAGGAGCTGAGGCAAGGTGGAGGACCAGACTGCTGGCAGAGAGGAGCTTCTGGAACAGAGAAGCCTGGTGTCGGAAGGACTGTATTTGAAACATTGGAATTTCCAAAACTGAAGATATTCTTGTAATGGAGAGAGTGGCAATGAGAGCAGTGCCAAATCACCAAGAAACGGGCGGAAATTCCTGGGGGCTAGCAGTAGAGTAGAGGGTGATATAACTTGTAGACTTAGAGCCAGAGCTAGCTTATCTGTTGGCTGAATTTCTGACTGTTCTTCTCCATCCAAACTACTACTACCAACAAAACAAAGATCTTTTAAGAGCTTACTATGGACCACTACTGGACAGAGAACTTTACCTGAATTAACTCAATCCTCTTAACAATCCCAGGGAATGTGGATTATGGTCCTCTTTGTCACACTTTAAGGAAACTTAATAAAGGAGAAGTTAGGTAACTCCCCAGTGTCACACAACTGGTAAGTAAGAGAGTGAGGATGAAAATCCAGGCAGGGTTTCCACTGAGACTTACACTGTAGCCACAGCACTTTAAAGTTTTTCTCCACCAAGACTAAGATCTGGGCAAGAAGCACCCTCAGAACAAGTCTTAGGCTGGATAATACATGCCAAGTCAAAGTTGACGTCCTTTGGGGCAGTACTATTCAAAGCAGAGTCCATGGACGAGCATCACCAGGAGCTCATTAGAAATGCGAATTCTCACACTCCACATGAGACCCCAAGAATTAGAATCTCAGGATGGGACTCAGGAATCTGTTTTAACAAAGCCCTCCAGGTAATTTTTATGCATTCTAAAATTTGAAAAGCTCTGCATGAACCCTCTCAAGTCCAATATCTTGAGTATGGATATGAAATATAATATTAAATTCAAAGAATTGCAACATGACCTCCTCTGTCATTTTAACTCTATTTTATGATCTAATCTGATTCACACTTTTTACAGATCAAGCCATCCATCCTTCTGTATACAGTTAGAGTTCTTAATCCACCTAGTGCTATTGACAGGACATGAATATAGGAAAGAAGAAAAGAGTGTGTAAGGTAGATGATGAGCTTAGGCTCAGATCTGTTAAATGGGAGAGCTCTAGCATGGTTAGTTAGGAATCAGTTGGAGGTAGGGGGCCCTAAGCTGGGATGTAGTCAGTTCTGGGGAGACAGATCTGGGAACCATCAGCCCACACTAGTTGAAGCTGTGATTACAGACACAATCGTCTATGGGGAAACTGGAGAGCAAGATGAGAAAAAAGATGAAAGACAACTGAGTAGGGAACATCAATATTTGAGAAGTGGGCCAAGAGGGAGGAGACTGTGAACATCTGAGAAGAAATGATAACAGATGTAGGCAAAAGAGAAGAGAGTGCTATTCTGGAACTCAAGAGTTTCAATGAAGGGTTGAATTGCAGTGTTGAAAATCAGAGAAAGATCAAGTGGATTGAGAACTGAAAATAGAAATTTGGAGGTCACTGTTGGTAAGTTCTGACAGAAAGTGAAAGTAGAAAACCTTGTGAGAGGTTGAGAATTTAGTGAGACATAAGGCTGTGGAGACAGGTCTCCAGCAGGGTCTCAGGGACTTCGGTGTCTAAGGGAAGAAGGTGGACAGAGTGTTAGTTTGAGAAGGAGTAGGATGAAGAGAAAGATTTTTTTTTTAATGAAGAAAGCTTTAAAATGTTTGTAGTATGAACAGAAGACAGAGGAGAGGGATACATTAAAGGCACAAGAAACAGAAATTTATCTGATAAGGTGAAATTTTTTGAGACTTATGACACAGCATTTTTTTTTTTTTTTGGTGGTAGACCTATAAGAAATGTTTGCTAGATACATTTACAAATGAATGAAATAATTATTGGAATACAGTACATCCCAGAGTGAAGAAGGACAGCCCTCCATTGAGAAAGGTTCAAATTCCCTTCCGGAGGTACTTAACCTCTCCCGCCATAGCCCACCGCTGCCCCCTTACTACTCCATGTCCAGGAACCCCTCACTGTTCCCAAAACGCATCACACCCTCACTGTCTCTTTGCACAATGACTCAATGGTTTTGTATCAGGTTTTTCCTCTGCCTGAAGTGTCCTTTCACCTACTCATCTTTCGAGAGTCCTCTCTAGTATCAGCTTCACCGTGAAGCCTCTTTTCTGTGAACTGGAATTCATTGCTGCCTCCTAAGGGCCATTACAGTCTTGTGTTCTTAGGTCTTGTGGACACTTCCCAAATTGTCTGCCATCACCTCGTATGCCTATGTGAATTTCCCTCGTTAGACTGGAAACAGGCTTTGTACCTGCCTCTAACCAGCTCCTTGGATAGCGCTTGGCACATAATAGGCATCAGAGACTGATGACCAAATGAATGAGTGAAAGAAAATTGAATATTGGCTTTCTAAAACTATACATTTTTAAAGTTTTTTTTTTAAAGATTGATTTATTTATTTGAGAGAGAGAGAGCACAAGCAGGAGGGGCAGAGGGAGAGGGAGAGAGACTCTCAAGCAGACTCTGAACTGAACATAGAACTAACACGGACCTCCATCTCGTGACCCAAGATCACAACTTGAGCCGCAACCAAGAGTCATTTACTTAACCAATGGCACCACTCAGGTGCCCCCAAAACTTTTTTAAAAAGAAGCTCAGTAAAAACCAGCCTATTGGTTCATCCCAGGAAATATAGAGGCACTTTTGAAGACACTGAAACATCAAAGCCTAGAGCAATCAGAATTATGGTGACTCTGTCAAAGTTATAAAAGGTTTTCATCAGGCCTGCCTAACGTGAGCACATGGACACAGCAAAACTACTGTCCTACAACTCTCAGAAACAGAAATGTGTGACACAGATAGAACACAGGTAGAACAATTGGAATTTTTATAAATATATTTACTAACCAAAAGATCTTTGAAGGGTGCCGGGTCTCTCCTCAGTTCTGAAGAATGACCTTGGTCAGTCATGGACAGTCCATTATTCTTTCCAGTGGTTGGTTTATGAAAAGTCAGGCAACAGAATTCTGGTCAATGAGGCATGAGGGAAGTGTCTTAGGAGCTCTCATGAAAGAGTTTTTCTCATTCTTTTTCTTTTTTCTTAGTATAGAGCACTTCATGAATTTTCATGTCATTCTTGCACAGGACCCATGCTTCTCTGTTTCATTCCAGTTTTAGTATATGTGCTACTGAAGCAAACCCTAGTTTTTCTCATTCCTAACGGGGATTCAAGAAAAGGGCTTCTTTTCTTATATTCTTTGAACATGAATCAAGATGTGATGCCTGGAGCTATTGTAGCTATACTGTGACCAGGAGGTGACAAGTCTGAGGAGAAAAGCCAAAGCAGTGAGGATGGCAGAAGAGAAAGGTAGAAAGATCAGGGTCCCTGGTGGCTGTGTTGAGCCACTGAATTAACCAACCCTCCAAGGGCCCTACCGTTAGACTTTTTTTTTTTTAACTTCTTTTTTTTATATGAAACAACAAATAAAGTTCTTAGCATTATGTAAGCCAGTTGAATTTTATTCTCAACAACCTTCATCTGGACGTATTCTGAGAGATGCTACTGATCACCAAATTTAAGGACCAGCTTTTCTAGCATTAGAGGTTACTTTAACTTCATACTTTACTGTGACTTCTCAGGCTGCTGTTAAAACATACTGTAAATCTGCTACTGATTTTTAAAAATGAAGATACCCAGACAAATAAGCAATCGTATGAAGTGCAAACCTCTTTATACAGTATGGGTTTATTTTTATAAAAACAAGCTCACTTGAATATTTGACTCTGTTAATCCTACCTCTCCAAATACCCACCAGCTTTTATAACATTCAGATTCCAGAGTCTACCTACTACCATGATTGATGAAAGAGGATTTCCTAGCATTCTTGCTTTGTTCAGAATATGAGCTGAAGACATTTCCACATCAACTTTCATTCTAAAATATGTCCCAGGAAGAATGTGGCAAGTTTCTTGGGTTCTCATGTTTTGTATAGATTTAAGATCGATTTTAGAAGAGTATATTTAGTAATGCAGACTTATGACTGTGAGAATAATGGCAATGAGAATAATGATTTGTATTTTAGTAAGCATTTATTGAAAACTAATAACATGCAAGGGACTCCAGGGAAGCAGTATAACATAATGATGAAGAATAAGAGCTTTGCTCTCAAGCAGATGTGGATTGTGGCCTTGAAAGGTACTTGGGCATTTTCTTGGGAGGGAAACCAAAACAGGAGTACATGTTCCATTCTGATTCCAAGGGTCAATGTCTGCATCCTTAGGAAAGTGGGTGGCTGGGGCCTCCTTTTCTTTTGCCTTGAGTTTCTATGTGGAGGAAACTGTTAGCGAAAATCTCCTTGCCCCACACCCTATTTCTCTCTAGCTGAGTGATTTACCTGACCTTGGGAGATGAACTCGGCCATGGTTGACTCAGCCCCTTCCACTCTTGTTCCGTTCGGGGATCTGTCCCCCAGGTTTAACGGGGCCATGGCAGACCAGCAGGACCTGTTACGGTGGGTAAGTCTATACAATTCAGCCTAGCTTTTATTAGCAATCAATCTGACATCTTTATTTCCAAGTATCTGACTCCTGAGTCACTCCTGAGAGAGGATCTGAACTCCTAGAAGCAGGGAGCTATATACTAGAGGCTCTTTGAGACACCATTTGACCATGCTGCTGTGCTGCACACTGCACAAGATGGTGGAGGGAGGTGCCTAAATCTTTCCCATGTACAAAATCCCTTGTTTCAGCCTCTTTTAGCCAAAAGTTCTCATACAGATCGACTCCCAGAAGCCCTGCTTTTCTGTTCATGAGGCAGGCTCAGAAAAACAGAATGGCCACTGTTTACGGCAACCTCTCCAAATGCCTACCAGGTCGGGAGCTTCTCAGGACTGACATGGAGTGACAAGTCAAAAGCAGCCTGACTTCTCCCAAGTCCTCACCATACCAGGTGCAGCTGGTTCTGCCAGTTTTCCTACAGCTGTGCAGGCGTAGGGGATATTCCATGGAACCTGCCATGAATGGCAACATCAGAGGGCTGACCTCAGTAGCTATAACAGCAGGGACATTAACAAGCAGGCAAAAAGAGGGGGGAAATACAGAAGGACTATTGATAAACCCATATGAAACGCTCCTGTCACATCCGGAAATCCTAAGGGGAGAAATTTCAGAAGACGAGTTTGTATGTTAATGCAGTTTAAGAGCTAGAGTCAGTGCAAGTTAGATTATTGTTAGTGTGACCCCAATTTGATTCATAGGGTGGTGAGGACAGAGGAAAAACGGATTGTAATAAAAATTGTCATGCTGAGGTTCTGGTGTCATAATTCTATGTGTGAATTCAATTTGAGAACATTATTATGAGTTTTTGTGCTTAGATTTGAACATAACTTTGATTTTCTTCCTCTTACGATAATTCGCCTTAAATCATAGCACTAGAGCATCAGGGACCATGCATCTGGCCAGCAGTCAAGCGCTGTAGATGAAATTGTTCGGATTTTTGGCCTTGAGAATGGTTCTGATGTACCCAGTTCCTGGGGCTTAGGCTGCCATGCTTTTTGTGCAGGAAGCTTGGCTTCCCATCTGATGCAAGCTGATTACAAGGGTCGACGTCCTACTCCTTAGGAAAGTGGGTGGCGGGGGCCTCCTTCCCTTTTGCGTTGAGTTTCTATGTGGAGGAACCTGTTAGTGAAAAGCTCTTTGCCCCACACCCTATTTCTCTCTGAGTGATTTACCTGACCTTGGGAGATGAACTCGGCCATGGTTGACCATGAACAACACAGGTCATTCCTGCCATCTTGCACCACCATCAGCAGGAGGGAGGAGCGTTAGAAGCTAAGATCCAAGAGGCTTACAGTCTGGAGGAGGGAGATGAGCATAAACCAGCATATCCAGTAAAGTGTTGTGTGGGTGTATGGGTACAAACTGGGGGTCCGGTAGAGTAAAGAGTTGTCTCAAAAAGGGAGTCTGTGGTCCAGGCATAACTGATAAAGGTACCCCTGTTCACTTTCAAAACTGTATTTGGATGATCAATTGTATGGCAACCCTCATCTAAGAACAGGTGATCTATTCTTCCTGAAACTTGGGGAAAAAAATATGAGTAGCATCTTAGGGGTGAAGATTAATATAAAATACCAATTTGTGAGTTACTTGCAGTCTGAGCCTGGGACTTACCTTCTGTGCCAGGCATTGATTGTGTGTGTGTGTGTGTGTGTGTGTGTATGTGTCCATGCATGGGCACGTAGGGGATGTAGGAAGAGCATGAAAATTGAATGAATAGGCAAATTAAATGAATGAGTCTCATTCAAACTAGCTCAAGTACTAAAATAAATAAAATTGTTAAATAACGAAAGTAATTTTCTTTTTTATTTCTATTCATTTTTTATTTTTTTTAAAGATTTTATTTATTTATTCACCAGAGACAGAGATAGTGAGAGCAGGAACACAAGCAGCGGGAGTGGGAGAGGAAGAGCAGGCTTCCCGCAGAGCAGGGACCCCGATGTGGGACTTGATCCCAGGACCCTGGGATCATGACCTGAGCCGAAGGCAGAAGCTTAACGACTGAGCCTCCCAGGCACCCCAGTAATTTTTTTTTAGAAACCATTCTGAATGGTAGTAGATTTGTTGGGAGGTTTCAAGTAAACTAAGAGGGGTAAAAAGTGATTTTACAGATAACCTTGAAAGACAGTTGGTCTTTAAAACAAACCCTTGGGTCCTTCCTGTCCTCGTACACTACAGGATAATGACATGAGGATTCATTTGATGAAAACCTCCAAGAAGCTTCTGGGGGGGAAAATATGTCGTAAAGGCAAAGTCATGGTCTTCTTGTTCTTTTGGTTTTTTTTTTTTTAGATTTTATTTATTCATTTGACAGAGAGAGAGAGAGCAC
Organism: Mirounga leonina; assembly: GCF_011800145.1. Lineage (NCBI taxonomy): Eukaryota > Metazoa > Chordata > Mammalia > Carnivora > Phocidae > Mirounga > Mirounga leonina. The sequence goes on from NW_023270453.1 coordinate 2,333,389, forward strand.
AAGCAAGGGGAGTGGCAGGCAGAGGGAGAAGCAGGCTCCCCACTGAGCAAGAAGCCTGATGTAGGGGCTCCATCCCAGGACCTTGGGATCATGCCCTGAGCTGAAGGCAGATGCTTAACCAACTGAGCCACCCAGGTCTTTTGACCCCAATACAGAAAGAATCTGAGGAAGGAAGTGCAAGACTTATCTGCAAATCCTAGATGGGTTAGGAGATGAGGTTTAGGAGGAAAAGAAGCAGTCCTGTTTGTAGCTTCCTGTGAGGTGATCGCTAAAATAAAAAATACACATGCACAAGGGGCACCTGGGTGGCTCAGTCCGTTAAGCGTCTGCCTTTGGCTCAGGTCATGATCCCAGGGTCCTGGGATCGAGGCCCTGTGTCGACTTCCCTGTTCAGTGGGGAGCCTGCTTCTCCCTCTGCCTGCTCCCCTTGCTTGTACGCTTTCTCTCTGTCAAATAAATAAATAAAATCTTAAAGAAAAATCCACGTGCTTTAGTTTTAAGTTAGTCATAACAGCAATGAGTTGACTCAGGCTTTTCTCTCTCTGAGCCTTCAGGGAGTCTTCACCGAAAGAGATTGTGGTAAAAGGGATGCTGTCCTCTTTCTTGAAGCATCTTCTTGCCCAGGACAGGCCGTGGGTCCACCTGTGTGGGCAGACTGTTTATTTTGGGTGGTTTTAGCAGCCCCTGAAGACCACTAAAAGTCTTTCAAGGAATTCTTTCATCGGAGAAGAATTTCACTTTATACAGAGACAGGTGAGCGACCTGAAATACAAAGGGCTGGTACAAGGGCTAGCATTCCAATTCTGACGCCCTCCAACGATTATAAAATGGGCACACCCCCACTTTAAAGTGAATGAGTTTTAATTAGTTTAAAGCAGGAGAACACGAAGGTACTAAAAAATCTAAGGTGGGGGAGGCTTGAGGAAAGGAAGCAGCTATTTTACTTTGCAATTTGGCTTAGAAAGCTCTGGTTGTTGTTTTTCCAAAGTATTGCCTCCGGCTATTCTGGAAAAGCTAATGTGGCAAATGAAGACAATCATTCATATCATTATGTTTTATTGAGCAAAAATATTTCTAACTAAAGTATTAATGGGACACTAAAGCACGGCATCTTAAACTTAATGGGGGAGCGGAGTATGTGTGCCTTGCATGAACTGCTGTATTTGACATTTCTTATGTTTCTTTATTTGCTCTAAGGGGCTTCCATTCTACTCACCTTATGCTACTATGAACACACAAGAAGGATACTTATTCGCTGTTTCTTTCAAGTGCATAACTCTTTTTGCCAAAAGGAAATATATGATTCTGAATTCTGTATGAAAGAGCAGCATAGATTTGGGGAAAAAAATAGAAAATCAAAAAAATTAAAATCTGAATTTTGTTGAAAAGATGTCTAGCTTTATTAAGATGTGTATTTCATTTTTTAGAAAGAAAATATAACTAATAAAATATAAATGGATTTTTCTCTAAGGGAAGCAGTTGAAAATTCTAAAAATTTATTTCTGCAGTTAATTCCTTATCCCAAATTTTTGTTACACCCTTGGCTATAGAGGTTTTGCATTTCGATCAACGAGGATTTACTTTTTCTTTAGAGAATAGCTAACACACCTCACTGCCCCAATGACCTTCCCATAACATTCTCCCACACAAAATATTGTAGATTAAAAAAAAAAAAAAGCTTCAACTGACTGAAGCTTATCTGTAGCTCATTCGGAATTGAAAATGGGAAGATTAACATGTTCCTTACTCATGAAACAGGGGAAAAGACAAAACCAGCAATTTGTGTGACCACCTAAGGTCCCCTTTCTTCTTTGCAATTCCATTTCTATATATAGAGTGGGAATAACTTCCCCACATATGGTTTTTAAAACAATCCACTGTAAGTGTAAGTAGTATATTTTTCTCTGTTTGTACTGGTAAGCCCAGGTAAAGAGGGTGAAGATGACTTCTAGTCTGTGTATGAACAGTTTGCAAGACAGTATAGGGAATATACTTGAAGGGCGCCCAGAAGTGTGTTAGCCTGACTTGTTAGCACGGATGGGAGTGCCCACAGCTGGGGCAGAGCCTGGATCACTGCTCATCAAACTCATTTCTTCTTCTTGGGAAAATAAGAACCAGCACAAGCCAATATGGTGGTCGCAACCCGTTTGTGGCTATTTAAATTTAAATTACTTGCAGTTAAATGAAATTTACAAATCAATTCCTTAGTTGTATTAGCCAGATTTCAAAGGCTTCGTAGCCTCAGGAGGCAGATGTCTGCATTCCTGTATAGTGCAGAAACAGAACATTTGTATCATTACAGGAACTTCTGGGCAATCCTGAGCTAGACCCCATTTCCATCTCTCCTTTCTTGTTATTGAGCTCTAGTCAATGAAATGTGAGAAGTGATGTGTACACCTGGCCTTCAAAACTCCTAAACAATTACTTTACTCTCTTTCCCCTCTATTGCAAATTTGAAGTCATGTGTTGCTAACAGAAGAGTCACAATTAGTAAAAGCCTTAGTGAGCAAAAGAGACCAGTAAGACATCACAGGTGAACTTGACTCCGCGTTCGGCAAACTTCAGAGGTTTTTCCACCTATTATTTCAGATGACCTGTAAGCAGGTGTCATCAAGTTGACAGCAGCATGAGGCCAGAGGCACAGTGGAAACAAAAAATCAGGAATATTACCTCTAGGAAGAAATTCAGTTATGCTTCTACTCAAAAAGAGATGAAAAAAATCTAGTGAATTTTTAGAAAACTGTATTGCGAAGAAACGAGAAGTCTGGGCTAGAAATTGGTTTGGAGGACCTCTGACATCTCAAACTTGCAGGAGCAGAAAGTTCTGTGTCCCCTGTTGGGGACTGCTCCCAAATCCCAATTTCAGCTCTGGCCGGTGGGGGGGTTAAGGACCAGGGGTATCCTCCCAGATAGCAGGCCAAAGACATGGAAAGCATCAGATGAATGAGTTCCTTTCAGCAAATAGGAACGGGAATCAAATCCCTCTTCGCTGTGACTGCCAACGACTGCTCCCAGTTTTTCCCTTTACAAATGGGAGTGTTTGTCACTGACCTCCTGGCCTAAAGGCACTATTGAGTGTTGAACTTGTGCTGGGGAGCTGGGGGACGTTGAGGCAGATAGCTTGCCATTTAGGTCATAGGCCGCCAGATGACAGAGAGTCACTTCCAGAGCTGATTGAAAGGACTCAGCGTTACCTGCAAATCCTGGACTTGAAGCTGGACTGACTAATTGGATGGGATTTGAATAGTCTCCCTTCAAAATTCTGGCGACATAGTCCAATGTCCTCATTTTTATCAATGGGGAGAACGGGGCACTTAGAGGATGGGTTTAAGACCACACGTGGACTCAAAAATAGAGTCCAGGTTCCTGGACATAAAGTTCACTTCTGTGTGTTGACTTGTTCTAATCTTACCAACAAAAAAGTCCAGTATATATGTATGGTATTGGCACTAAAGAAAGTAACTTACAAAATAATGTAATATTTTCTAAAAGCATTCATTTAAAATAATAAAATATTTCTGGGCACCTGGGTGGCTCAGTCGGTTAAGCATCTGACTCTTAATTTCGGGTCAGGTCATGATCTCAGGGTTATGAGATCAAGCCCTGCACTGGGCTCTGAGCTGGGTGTGGAACCTGATTAACATTCTCTCTCTGGCTCTCCCACTGCCCCTCCCTGCCAAATAAAATAAAATAAAATAATAAAATACTTCCACATTAAGATAAATTAATTGCAAGTTGATATTTTAAGCATATGTAGAATATTTAATGTCATTACAAATTACAATCATTGATCATTTAAAAAACCACATAGAAGTGATTTAAGGAATTTTCAATATCTGCATTCTATACTCTCATGATAAATTCTTCAGATGGTCCTCTTCCAAGAAATATTTCCTATCATGTAACTAAATCATCTTAATATTTGTGTTTTATATTTTTTTTCTTTTCTCTGACAACTTTCTTTGTACACAATCAGGATCTGCAATTGGAGATTCTGTTGTAAATTCATCAGACTTTACTGCTATTCTGTTCTGAGATAGAGAAGATAAGAAATTACTGTATCAACTGACATTTTAGACAAAGATTCTTAGAGTTAGAAGTCAGTTAGGAGTCCTATAGTCCATCATCCCACTCACTTTACCAATAAAGAAACTGGACAGCTGCCAATATTGCCTGCTACATACATAACCAGGGATCAATAAATGTTTGCTGAAAAGTATGACTAAAGCTGCTTTTCACGCCACATCATCTAAACTGTTAGTGGAAATGTGGCAGTAATCTGACTCCTACACTGACTCTTTTCCCTATATCATGACCATCTATTTGATGCATTTGACCCATTAACTATAACAATTAAATTAAACATATTTTTACTTGGAAAAATCAGTCCATTACAGCTGCTGGCCATATCTCACTTTGAAGAATCCCTTTCACAGATTGTTCTAGCCCCTAGAATGTATAATTGCAATCTTGAGTATTCTCGTCTTTCATTGGAGTCTCCTCTGTTTTGTTATGTTTAGGAACAAATATTAGTGCAGCTTCATAATGTATAAAATCAGGATTGGGTTTGTTACCCTCTTAACCAAGTTTTGCATATTTCACCCCATTCTTTCATCTTTGTCAATGTTTTCATCTCTACCCTACACACCATGGATGATCTGAACCCAGGACAGAAAAGTCAGGCCCCATGGACCCTGAGAACCTGCCCTGAGAAATGGGTTCTTATTTATTTTTCTGGTGGATGGATTCTTCTTGGTATATGGCTCCTAGTTTATATTAGTAGTTTTTGTCATGATAATACTTCATGATAATTTTTATATGTTATCCCTTGAAATGCATCGCCCTAATTTATTATTATGACTTCTTAAGTTTCTCCCTCTGGAAGAAAATGAATCTTCTTTATGTTGTATAATTTCTCGTGTGTGTTTCTTTTCTTTTAAGATTTTATTTTTATTTATTTGACAGAGAGAGAGACAGCCAGAGAGGGAACACAGGCAGGGGGAGCGGGAGAGGGAGAAGCCGGCTTCCCGCAGAGCAGGGAGTCCCATGCAGGGCTTGATCCCAGGACCCTGGGATCATGACCTGAGCAGAAGGCAGACGCTTAACGACTGAGCCATCCAGGCGCCCCTCGTGTGTGTTTCTAACTAGCCCTTACTTCATATTGTCTTTCTTTATTAGAGTTTGTATTGTTCTCTCTCATCTAAACTAAATTCATTTTGTTTTATTCTCTATGTTCTAGATCGCTAGAGTCAGTAATCATGGAATTCTGAAGCTAAGAGGGGCCTTACAGATTTCAGAATATTAACCTCTCTACCATCAAGGATTCTTTTCATTATTTTCCTTTCTCCTTTGGGTTCCATATTTTGAAAGATTTTTGTCTAAAAACAATCCATTTGTTTTAGTAATCTTTAAATTGTTTTTCCATCTTTTACTACCAATGACATTTATATTGCTACTCAGAACTTCTCATCAGCACAAGACAACCAGTGTCGCTGCACCAAGGTGATAAAATTCTTGCCAATAGGAAAAAAAAGAGGAAACCAACCAAACAATAAAAGTTAGTGTTTCCATAAGCCCCTCCAGTGTTATCTTGAGTGAGTGCAGGTTTTCCATTAGGCTATTTGAAATGTGGAAAATAGCTCACAGAATACTTCTTTAGATAACCCTTCAAAATCAGGAAACTTTAGGCTGTGATTTACAGGTTTAATCCAATCCTGTTGTTTCACAAGTAAGCAAACTGAGACAAAAATCACACTTCCAGTAAGGGATGGGCCATATCCCAGTTTTATTTTGATTCTAAATTCATGTTGTTTCCATTATTGCACACTTCCTATCTTCAAGGAGTTTTTGAATAAGGCCCCACCATATTCATATGGCTGCAGCTAGGTCCCTGAAGGTCAGTGTTATGTATGGAAATTCTGCAAACCCCAGGACACCAGATATCAGAGTAGCTGTGTGTTAAGAGGGCACCAAGTCAGAACACAGAACTCTTGGTCAGGTGATCTCAAAGCACCAGATGACTTTTAGACTCTCTAGAAATATCCTTAAAAAGTGTGACTGAGTCTAGCTCTGTAACTTAGACTGATCTGAACATTCTTTGAATCTGGCCCAGTTCCATACAATACAATACAGTACAATACAGTACAATACAATATTCTGAAATGGGATATTGTAGGGCCCAGGGGACCTTTACATTGGGCTTCTATCCATTTGTTTCAATAAATTCTTATAAAGATATCTGTTACTATCCTGACATACTCACTCATTTAATCCTCTCAACAACCTCATGAGGCAAGTATGATTATTATTTCTACTTTCAGATGGGGAAACTGAGTCCAAGAGTGGTTAAGAGCATTGTCGGAAATCACGCAGCTACCTAGTAGCAGAGTTAGTAACGAACCCAGGCAGTCTGGCCAGAGTTCGTGCCCTTAACCAACATCCCACAGTGCCTGACTTCTTGCAGACTAACTACTCTGTGGTTGAGGGAGTGAGGACAAGAGGGAGACCCAAGACCTGGCTTCGTCTTTGAGTTCAGGCTTTGAGGATGACAGAGGTGACAGCCTGGGCAATTGCACTCGTGCCAATTGCTACTTGTTGCTTGGGACCAATACAATGAAAATGTTACCCGAAGGGCAATTCTAGGATCCTCATCAAGGATCTGAAACCACTGGGGGCACATGAGCACATCAGTACGGTACATACTTGATGATAGTATATTGAGTTATTTCACTGTTTTAAGGGATTGTGATGGGTTGAGGGAGTGTGCATACATTAGCCATGGACAAAGAGTGCCATCCCCCTCCCCTTCCCTACCCCCCTAGCAAGCTGTAATTACTTTCATTCATCTTAACTCTTGCTTGTCAATCACTATTCATGGGAAACCGTTTTAAAGTGTTGATTGATCATTTTTCCTCTTCGAAATTAAAAATTATAAAGAACACATGGCAATATTTTTCCTCCTTCAACAAGAAATAACAGAAAAGTGACATCAGCATCCAAATCACTCCAGCACCAGAGTATGCAATCACCAGACAATGGAACACAGAATTCATCTTCCATGAACTAGCAGGACTGCTGTGCTTTTGGTAAAATTATCCATGATTAAAAAGAGGAGAGTTCAAACTGGAATAACCTGCTGAGGATGGAAGTGTTGACCTCACTTTGGATTTTATTATTTGCAGAAAATTTTTATTTGCTTCTGCTTTCCCCAGGCACCTGCACATTAGAGAAAAGCAAAATATATCATTGATGCTCTGGTCAAGAAAGAAATGTATCCCTCTAAGAGTGTTCCTTTAAGTCAGAGTTTGTAACTTCCCTCTTCAGCAGTCCCCAGGGGCTGTAGAGACATTTGCTCCAGACTCTTCCAGCTGCCCAATCGTTAATAAAACAACTGGTGGACAATTATTTCATTTACCTCCCACTACTCTTTGACATTGATTCCTGTGGCTTACAGGCTCAAATGCACCAAGTTGGAGGAGATTGTGGCAGTGCATAATGTGGTCACAAGGAAGTTCGTTCTGTAAAGTGTATTCGGGATGACAGCTTCCTTTCGTTAGGATGTCTGTTTAGCTGTAGAACTAGTCAGGATAAAGGAGAGGCTGGTTCCCTTGGGCCTGTGTGTCAAGGAAGAAGAAAAAGAAATAATTGGAAAACAGGATGTGGATATGTTCTCTTCTTTCTCTGCTGTATGTCCTTTAGGATCTGTTTGTAAATATCAATTGTGCCTTCTGAAATGTTATATAAGCGATTTCTTACAGCTGTCAGTTAATCTATTTAAATACCAAATGCAATGCACCTTAAATTGAATAACAGTTGAGGGACCTATAAGCAAAATCTCCATTTTTTCCTGTTTGGGATCATCATAATTCCATCCCAAGTTCAGTCAATTCAAAGGATAAATTATTGTAAATTCCTGTAAATTCCAAGCAAGCCCAAATGAGCCTGTAAATTCCAAGCAAGCCCAAATGAGCCCATTTGGTCATTATCATCTTCCAGCATATACCAAGAAGCACATATACATCTCCAGTGGGAAACATGCCCCAACGGTATGAAATGAGCGACTATTAACTACCTGAATAAAGTTCTTCACTTAGGCAATTTGAAGATTTTTGCATAATAAATGAATAATAATGATCATAATCAGGTTCTGTTTCTTTGAATAATAGCTTACCAGATTAATTAGTAAAAATTTACTCCAGCCTGCAAGCTGTAGAAAATTGTGCCCAAATTATGTAAGTCTTTGAACATTTTCATCCATTTTATCATATACACAATTACTTAAAATTGCCTTAATCTTAGTTCTTTATTATCTTGGGAGATATTTAACTCCCGAAGCTGTTTCCCTGGTTAGAAAATGCAAGTCCTTCTCATTAAAAGGCAAAATAATTTTATTTTTCTTTGATAGTGTAATTTTGTTTTGATGAATGAACACTTCAATCATTATCTGGGCCAAAGTTAGTGTAAGAAAAGATAGCACAGGAGATTATTCTTTCTGGAACCCTGCTCACCAAGGCTCACTGGCAGCTCTCTCTGCTCTTTCTGGTACGTCACTTTAGATCTTAATGGAAAATAGGAAATAAAGAGAAGAAAGGAAAGTTGCCAGATTCCATAATGATGATGATGGCAACAGCAGGGTCTGGACTTACTTTAGTTCTCATGGTTTAATTAGGGGAACAAATTTATAATCCACTTTGCCTCATTGTGGGCTGGAAACACATTTAGGTGGTTGTGGATATTGTCATGGGGTCAAGAAATAATGAGGAAAATGGTTTTAAATTCTGCGTGTATCAAAATCACTAGGGGAGCAATTTGAGTTGGGAGAGTTTGGGTTCATTTTAAGAGACCCATCCCACAGTCACTTGAGCAATAAGGAGCCCTGTGGTGTCTAGTGTGGTCTCCAGGGCACAGTGGGCCTTTCGCATCTGGAGTATAAAGATCTCTGTGCGTTTCTCTGATCCTCTGCAAGCTATTTCCTCTCTTTGTTCACGTGGCGCTCTCTACTTCTTAGATCCCATGACCCCCCTCCCCGTCATTCTGCAGACTTTCCTAGATCTCTCCCAATCTTTTCTGTGAGCACCTGGTGAGGTTTATGGAGGAAAAGGCTGCAGGAGAGTGTGGACTCCTCTCTATTTGTGGCCTCCTCCCCTGGGGGACTCCCACTCTGTCAGCGCACAAAGCCAGCTTCCACCCACTTGTCCATCACCCCAGCTGAACTCTGCTCACTGCTGACTGGCTGCATCTTGTCCATTACATCTAATGTACATTGGAAATAAAGCTATGCTGATCTGGAAGGAGAACCGTTCTTAAGGATCCTGGGCCAGGGTCACCCAGAAAATTTGCTTTGTGAATAAGCAGTGGAAGTATATCATCTGATCTGATGAGGGCTAATTTACTCTTTCAGAACTCTTTGGTATAAAACATTGTGATGTACATAGAGGAATGCAATTTTGCTGTTTGTGTTAGGCTAAGAATCACAATCTTCTGATAGAAGATGAGTTCACTGAAGTTATAATTCACAAACCTTGGCAGTGTAATTACCATGTTTCTTTTTTTAACACCACTTCTTTGAGCATAAAGAAAAATTTAAGAAAAGTGCTCTGGTCAATGAGCATTTTCTCTGGTAATAGGTGTAAAAATAAATTTACCCTTGGCCATCGGTATTGTTCCTGATTTTACAGCAATAAATTTTCAACATAGGCCTATGAGGTGTGTATAAATCATGAAGCAGAGAAGTTCATTTTGTTAGTGTAATTTAAAGAGGTCCTACCATCATTTTTATTGTGTGTAAAATTCGGTTATTGGTAGGGTGACCATACGTCTAAGCTTCTCTGGGACAGTTCCAGTTTATGCCTATTGTCTTGTTATAATCATGAATAGCTCCTCAACCATTCACTCTCAAAAGTGTTCCAGTTTGAATGATGAATTATGTGATTGTTGGAGCTATAGACGAAGCTCCAACTGTAACTGTAACTCACCAGCAGACTCGTCCTAATTTTTAATTACAGCCCATTCATCTCTCCTGGCCTATGCCTCTCACACATGAGAATCTGTATAACCCTTAATTAGACAAGTCTTTTTCCAATAGAAGAAATTAGAAGTGACTCTAATTAATTGAAGGAAGGGATATATTTTTCTGGCATAAAGGATCTTTACCATTGGTGTACCAGGAACGGGAAATCACTCAACTCAACCAGACTTGAAAAAGGGATCTCCAATTTGATTTTTAACACTTCAGGCATTCCTTAGTAGGTGGGTACCCAGAACTGTTTAGGTCAGTTGTATTCTTCTGGCTAGTAATTTAGGGTATACATCAAGAAGCCCTCGAAGAAAGACAGACAGCATGATGTATTATCAGTGGGCAGGGAGTAAACTATCTCTCTGAAGATTTCAAAGTAAAGGGTGAAGAGCTATTTTCAGCAATCTTTTGAACCATTCATCTGGGAGGGACAATATAAGAAGATTCTTTGCAGCTTTCTTTTAACCTTATAATTATATGTCACGTACTTTCAATGTGCATCAACACTGAAAACGTCTCTCTGACAGTGATTAATGGTTTTCTCCTCAGAGACCTCCTGGACAGAAAATATGGAACCTTCCTCGGAACTCCTTGTGCACTCCTTAGCACCCCTCCAAAAGGTCTTCCTTTGTGTCATCAGAAATCTCTCTGTCTTTAGGTCAGTTTTGTGATTTACACCTGACAGTAGCAATCAAAAATCTTTCATTGCCTTTCTAATTGAGATCTTTTATATTTTGAAGTCAATTATTATTTATGCCTTAGCCTTCTCTTTTCAAGACTAAGCTATAAAATCCCTTTATTTTCTCCTATAATTTTTCCTAATAAGAACAGATGTCCCTGGGACCCTGTTTTCTCTTGAGGAATCACTGCTTAAGCTGGACACAATATTAGAATTACTAATTAAAGATGTTTCCCAAGTGTTTTAGTTCATTGAAGGTGCTCAATGCCTACAATTCATTTTATTTATTTATTTATTTATTTATTTATTTATTTATTTATTTATTTATTT